>NC_071530.1:121034395-121356895 GCF_026979565.1 Vidua chalybeata | reverse complement strand
ACTAGATATGCCTAAAAGATGCTTGACTTCATAATTTTCTCCTCCTAATAGAAACAGCCCTCAGGGCCTCAAACTTTGGCTAATCATTTAGGTCAAAAGGGTAATAATAACGTAGAAGACCATGAATTAGAAGTGTACCCTGGGGAAAGTTTGACCCAATGCAGAAGTAGAAAATAACCATACAAAACTCTGTAATGGGATCCTCTGAAGCTGAATGGGAAAATGAGGGCTCATACAAATATGCTCACCATCTAATATGAAACATAACTCCAGACGTATGTATTTTTATTCCCTGTTATGAGTGAAACCACAGTGGAGTTACTGTAACACTGAGGCTGAACTAATCCCATCACAGGATCAGATCTTGGTAATAAATAGTTCCAGGTGTGATCCAAGGATTAGGAATGTTTAAATGTTTTTAAACTGAAAGGTGTAGAGATTTTTCAGTCTTTCCACTGAGAAGGGAGGATGTGTGTGAGGTGTCCTGTCTCTCAAAAGACAGACCTGACTATTGCATATCCTTTTTTACTGGTATAACTATCTCAAATACTTTACCAAGAAAGCTGATATTATTCTGCATATGTTATGAATGGAGAAATGAGGAATGAGGATGCTCAGCATCTTGCTGGAATGATGCTAGCAAACCTGGAAGTACAAACACTGTCTCAGTGCTCTATTTCATGGGTTCTTCTTCCTTCCAGGTCATCCTTACAACCTGCCATTTTATTTATTGTGAAACTTTGGGTTTGTGATGGGACATGTTTGGAAAAGAGTGACTCTTGAATATGCCCATCTTGTGTGTGGCATTAGACAGGAATGGAATGAGCATGTATGTAAAGATTGTGCCATACTACACACACACAAAGGACCACACTAAGGCTACATAGGCAATCTCATAGTCAGTGTCTTCACACTTCTCAGTCTTCATGGGCTATGTCTAAGTGCTTGGAGGTCTATGAAATAAATAAACTTGTGTGTGAGGTTGTTAGTCTCAGTTCCTTTCCACAGGCTGTGGCTGTATTGGCAGCAGATAGATGGCATAACAGCAGGTGGTGCTGATTATCTCAGACCCGTAATTTGGGTAAGTTTGTAACTACAAAAGTAGCTGCCAGGAGTTGTCTCTGTGGTCACACTAAGCATTTATATCTGTTTCTGTACCATCATCCCTCCCCAGAATTTATACAATGGTATATAACCATTTATACAACGCCATGCTGCACTACAGGCTTGGGGAGGAGTGACTTGAGAGCTTCTCAGCAGGAAGGGAGTGCTGGCTGACAGTCAGATGAATGTGAGCCAGCAGTGTGCCCAGGTGGCCAAGAAAACCAATGGCATCCTGGCCTGTATCAGCAATAATGTGGCCAGCAGGACCAGGGCAGTGATTGTCCCTCTGTACGCAGCACTGGTGCGGCCAGACCTTGAATCCTGTCTTTAGTTTGGGGCCCTTCATTTCAAAAAGGACATTGAGGTGCTGGAGCAAGTCCAGAGATGGGCAGTGAAGCTGGTGAAGGGTCTGGAGCACAAGTCCTCTGAGGAACAGCTGAGAGAACTGGGGGTTCTTTAGTATGAAGGAGGTTGAAAAGAGGTTGTTGTGAGGCTGGAGTTGGTCTCTTTTGCCATGTCTCAAATAAAAGGATGAGAGGAAAGGACCTGAAGTTGCATCAGGGGAGGTTTAGTTTTGATATTAGGGAAAAATTTTTACTGAAACAGTGGTTAGGCATTGGAATATTCTGCCCAAGGAGGTGGTGGAATCATCATCTCTGGAAATGTTCAAATGGCATCTGGATGTGGCACTTGGGGATATGGTTTAGGGGTGATTATGGTAGTGGTAGAATGATGGCTGGATTAGGTAAACCCTGGCAATCCTGTGATTCTGTATCGGACCATCAGGTAAGTGGTCACTTCCATTCATTTTCCATGTGTGCATTTCACTTACAGGCAGGATTAAAACGGTTTGGGACCTGAAGCCCAAATCCTTAGCCCCCTAATCCAGAGAGATCAGGATGAAAAGAAAGCATGGTGAAATAGAAAGAGTGCAGAGACAATTGCGTGTCTGCATCCACACTGGCACTTATGGGGAGAAAGCAAGCAGGTGCTGAAGATCTGTGCAAAGAAAAGAATCACCAGTAGGCATCAATTATAGGGCCTCAGACTATGCTTTCCTTCAGTGTGTGCTGCTGAGCAGAGGCCCTGAGCCAGGGACAAAGTGTTCTGGGACATGTCCTGTGTAATACTTTTAGATTTCTTGAATAATTCACAAAGCTTTTGGACACCTTTTCCCCAAACACACACAAAGCCAATTGTGCTATAGAAGAGAGTTTGAGAAACTCTGTAAGGAAAGCAGCTTACTTTTTCAGCCTTTATATAGGCATTTTAGAGCAGATTGCATGATTCCCTATTTTGAGAGAATGACAGCTGAACATATAATGTTTGCAGAGTTAATATGCTTTAGTCATTTATTTTGTATTTCTTTATGCGACTTACTGCCTTATTTACAGTGTAATAGTAATAGTCATGTTCTGCACATAGGTATATTGCCTTTGATTGGGAGCAATACCAACTCCTATACCAAATGAAGAAAACTGAGTACTTCATGATTTAATTACTTGTGTTCTTTGCAAGAATAATTAAAGGGTCATGCCAAAATCTTATCAGAGCATGACTATTTAGTATGCCAAGACTGAAGCTATTTAGGTGGCATACTAATGACTTATTTGCTGACAAGATTCACTTTTAGAAACTCTCTCTTCACTCTTTCACTACTGATAGTTAGAAGTGTAAAAAGTGTAGTTATCAAAATGCATTAGTGGGAAGAAAGAATAAATTTTCAAGTGACTTGTGATTAGAGATGCTTCACTTTAGAAAAAATCATCAGAGAAATGGATTTTTAAGAGCTGAGCAAATATTTTCTGAAAAATCAAGATATGGGTAGGTATTTGAAAGTCAACCAGCACTGGCACAGCTACTTATGTTAATCCTTCTCTAAATCTTCAACATAAAATTTTTGCACTCCAGTTACTTATCTAGAACACCACTTTAATCTGTAAGTAGTAGCTTGTTTCAGAAGTGTTGCAGCTGAATAGAAAAAACTGATGGTCAATTTTTTCTGAATAGTTGAACAATCCAAGACACTGTAAAATTACTGTAGCCCATATATGCTTTAAAAAATAGATCCTCTATTTGCCATTAGATCTTCTTAAGCCACAAATATCTACCTGGTTATTTTTTTCATAAGTGTTTTTTCTCTAAAAGTAATTCATCCATCCCCAAGCAATATATTTAACCATTTCCAGTAAAACATAGTTTTGAATGTTGCATATACCTTGACCTACAGAGTTAATCCACAGCTTTCCTTGAAGTATATACACAGAAATATCGTTCTTTTGCAGAAGAGACTTTAAAGGATTTATCTGTAGATGCTTGAAGGAAAAACCATTTGCTAAAGTAGTATTAAGACCTACAGATTATGTTTAACATTTGAAATACATCAGTAGCACTAAGTCAGTTTGAGTGTCTCAGCAACTAACTAGTCCCAGAAAGAATTGGTGGTATCCCACAAAGTGCTGATCGTCAGCATTTTTAGTGCTTTGCAGAATTGATTTCTCAGTCCCAAGGCAATTGTCCATATCATGCAAGTGCTGCGTACTATTTTAGCCAGAAGCCTCCGTTGGAAAGTAATCCAAGAAAAAATGCCAGTGTATTGTTTTCAAGTTATTTTCGTGAAATATTTGGCTCCAATGCATAGCTAATTTTCAAAAGGCTTTTTGAAAGTCTCTCATTAGAAAAATAGATATTTTTTTATGTGTGCATAGTTCATTTTTAAACCAAATCTAGCTAAAAATTGCCACATAAGCTGTTTTTCAATTGAGGGCCAATAGCCATATTTTTGTGTCTCCACAGAAGGAATACATTTATATTTTAAAAATATAAGTATTTGAGTAGCCATATAAAATAAGCAACATGAAGGTGCCATATTGAATTCATTAAGATTTCTCTCTCATATGTAACCCCAAGTATCTAGATCCTTATAATCTTATTGGCAGAGGGAACAAGTACATGGCTTGCCAGATCAGCTGGGCTATGAATAGCTAAACATTAACACACTTCCAAGCTCATGTCTTGGTTTGGGTTTCTGCCTTCAGTGTAGGTTAAGAAGTCCCCACTGCTGATACCATCTCCAGACCATATTTAGCAGACGTATTTTCCTGTCCTGTTATCACCTCACCAAAGCCAGGAGATGAAGTATCCTTTGATCCCTGGTCCCTTTGGCTGGTCACTGCTCAGCTTTCTTGCTGCTCTTTGTTCACTAAGGCATAACTTCAAGCTCAGTACCACAACACACTTGCTAGACTGCAGAGCTGCCAGGCCCTAGGAAGCTGTGATTCCTATGGCTGTTGCTGTTCCAAGCATCAGTGGGCTCAAAGAAAAGCAAGAGCAAAGAACAGGTCACTGATTCGGTCTCCTTCTCCTTTGATATAAGTAATTACTAGGAACCAAAACTTAACTTTCACTTCATAACCAGAAATTAGTACCATTTTTGTTTGACATAGTGACATCTTAAGTTGTTAAAGGGAGCCCTTGGTGGCTCTCAGGGATTAGTAGGGGGAAATATTTCACTTGCAGGTCAGCTGCAAGGATCTGTCCTGGGGCACGGGTGATTGACAGCTGTTCCAATGTGATGTCTGCAGGAGGGCCTGTGAAGGAAGCTGCAGGTCTGGGGCTGGGTAGGCAGGTGTCAGCGCTGCAGTCCCACGCTGCCAGAATTAGTAAGCGCTGCCGGCGGTGCCATGACGGCTGCAGGGACCGCGTGGAAACCCAGGCTCAGGGTGAGACCCGGGGGCTTTCTGCTGCCGGGGCTGTGCCTGCAGGGGGAAACAGTGTGAAACCTGCACCTCGTACAAACTCTCGCTGGGGTAAGGTTGCTCAAGTGAAGCAGGAACCTGTCCCGAGTTGCTTTGTGCAGGCAGTTCTCTTTGAGCTTGAGCATTGCAGCGTGGGGCAGCTCTGGAGACAGCGAATGCCAAAGGGAAGGCTTTAATGCCCTTCCCTATTTCTGTCCCAGATTCCTTCCCACAAACCTGCATTTCACCAGGCTTTTTCCCATACTACTTCACCTCCTGGCTACACTTTCCCAGGCAAGCTTTTTTTCCTTGTAAATGATGTGAAGCAAATACCTAGTGTTATCTTTCGTGCTGACACAAGAAAATTAGAGGAGGTATATTACAGTGCTGTTCAGTATTCTTTCCAGAGAAAACTGCTGGTTAGGTCAATTTACTTGGCACTGTTCACTGCTTTAATCTTAACTCGAGGCCTGCTATAGATGTACAGCAGCTGGGTCTAATGTCTTCATGCATGGTTGCAAGCAAGTCAGTTAATTTCTGTTTGTTGAGAGGTAGGAATCAAGCAATTTTTTCTCTGTTGAATGGAAACATTGTGGGGCTGGTAACAGGTGAATAAGCAATACTGGATAACAAAACAACCTGGAATTTCTGTCTGAACTTTGAAGGGCTGGATTCCATAACAGAGAAGTCACAGTTTCACCTCCTTTAAAATGGCAGTAGCTTGTCCCCAAACCTTCAGTTAAAAGAGTTAAAAGGAAAACTGGCTTGACAGACTTTGTTTGTGAGAAAACATGCCACCAGTGAAGAAGCATTTGGCTTCACGTCCACTTGCAGTGCTGTAAGCTGCTAACTGGGTTGGTCAGTTTATTGCTAAACCTTTATTCAGGGCACAAAAGCTAAACAAATTGCTCACCTGTCATGCTGAGGTCTGCTCAGGCTCTCGATGACCTCTTGGGTTATATTCATCAAGATTGGTGGTGTATGTCCATAAAGGTAGCCCTGGCTGTGCAGACTGTCACCCATGGCCCAAGTTGCTGCCATATTCTGTGAAGTCATCAAAGATTGGAGCTAAATTCATTGGATCTTTTGACTTGAAACATGTATTTAGTGTTACAACCAGTCAAAGAGTTTACTACTTAAAAATAGGTGCTAATAAAAATGTCCAGTGTTCTGGTTAAATGTAAGATGCATGAGCTGTGGGCCTGTGGTTCATCGTATAACCAATAAGCTTCTATCATACTAACGAATGGTAGCTTATTTACAAATACACCTTAAAATTACCTATAACTGTTCATATTTTTATGAAATAAAACTTCAGATTAAAAAAAAGACAACAAATATAAAGAGTAGAAAATAAAATCCAGCTCTTCCTTCTCACAGATGACATTGTGCTCTGGGTAAAGGGAGAGAGAGAGAAATAATCTTCTCAATTTACTATAATTCTTTTTTGTTGTTGTTGTTCCTGTGTCTGTATTCATAGAACCATGGGCCATGGGCAGGGACACCTTCCACTAGATCCGGGTATTCAGAGTAGAAGAACATACTTCCAAGCATCATAATTTTTTCTAACAAGACCTTCTTCATCTGTATAGCCTAGCTTCTCTCATTTAGTGCACAGGCATATATAGGAAGTGGGAAATCTCAGGCCAAGTGGGATGCCAAACTAACCCTTCTTACTCCACAGTTGGCATTACTGCTGAAGTCTCCATATTGTCAAATCACCAGCTGAGAGAAGCTGCCTTTCAGAAACCTTTTACCAAAGAATCAGTAAAAGGCTATTAAAAATGACAACCTGCATGGGATAGAAAATAAGCATAATTAATCTTGTAATTTTCATATAGTGTATCTCTGCTGTTAGTTGAAAGAACAGCTAAGATGCAAATATTAGTCTGATATTTCCTCTCAAGCTTGGCTGCTTAAAGCACTTTCCTGTGTTTACCTAAGCCCTTAAGGGAAAAGCCACCTTCCCCTCCCCTACCCCTAGTGGAGCTAATGAGCCATGCCTGTTATCCTCCCAAAACTCTTGTTTCAGCAGAAATTAATCCACTTTCTTTGCCTGGTTCTAACACATGCCACCATGTTAAGCCAGGAAAATGAACCTTCTTGCCCTTTTATGCTCACTGGAGACTGACAGATAGGTAGTACTTCTTTGTGTTTTCTTTAGTCATTATGTAGTTTGACTCTAGAGCTAAACCAGCTTAATTGCTCACTGCTACCCAAAGAGCCACTCTCATCCCTTTCCTACCATCTCATTCCCAGCTCCATGACTGCCCTGTATCCTTTGCATGGCACTTTTGCATGGTGACTCGGTTTAGAGTTCTAGACTTAGAAAAAAAGGAACCCTATAAAAATACATTAATAGAATTACAGCTCCTGTTGGGGGTCAATCAGCTGCCCTTGGTGGTGGAAGTCTGGGGCAGCAGCACCTTCATGGCCTGAGAGGGGTGAGACTGGACAGCCAATTTTAGCAGTGACACAGTCTTAGGTCAGCTTAGCTGTCTTGCCAAACTAGCCTTGGTATTCTGTAGAGGGTAGCATAATTGCACTATTCCACAATAAACCTGTGGTGAGTCAGCCTGTATAACTAAGTTAACTTTCCCAGTGAATCATGTTTCTAATGTAGTTCACTGGGCATGGCTGCACAGACCATCTGTTTGTGGTGAAACTGATGTGTATGCCTGACATGCCACCCCTTCTCTTGGTACCACTCTTCAGACCTGTAGGAAGAATGAAGTGGGAAAACTGACCAGTATTAAGCATGATTTCATTTTTCCTGCCAAATTATTTGTATACTGGTCATTGGTATGTCCTGAAAGACAGTTGTAGCAGCATAATTAATGGGGCAACACAAAGGCTGGAGTGGTGATGGAGGAGTGGAGAGAAAAGGAGCAAGGAACTGCTTAAGCAAATATTGGCACAAAAAAAAAATATCACTATAACCATGGCTGTGGTAAGGATTTAGCAAAGGTTCTCCTTTATCTAAAGTGTAAGGGACATTGACATTTGGAGCAGAAGGTCTGAGTTTAGCTGTATTGTCAACATGCCACACTGAATTGTTGTGACAATCTCAAAGATTAGCAGGGTAAGGCAACTTGCTTCTTGTCAGTCAAAGGGGGTGCGACTCTGAGCCCTGAATATAGGGAAAGATAAAGCAGCTGTCTGGCCAAAACTGGCAGTAAGTTAGTTTTAGAAGGATTAGATAGCATAGTCAGCATTTGTAGGTTACACAAGATGAATGGGGAGCAAGGGGCTGAGAGGAAGAGCAGCATTTTGCGGATATCACCTGTCTGGGAATAGGCACCCCTCTGAAACTTCTCAGCTGGATCAAACATCCTGGGTAGATGAGAGGACAAATCTGAACCTGCAAAAGTTTGGATTTCTATACATAAACCTACCTTAGCATCTAAAAGAGTTATGCTGGCATCAGTGTAACTAGAGCTCTCTGTTTGCTGGTATCTTTCAATAAATGCTACAGCGTAAAGACCTGTGGAGCCAATGCACTCTCAGATTCTCAGCGGGAGCTTACTGAAGCAAAAGAAGAATAACAGAAGAATCAATCCCACAGTATGACAGTTATCTTTTACAAACAGCTTTGAAGCATTTGAATGTGTAATATTTTGTGATTGCATGTAAAGTTCTCTGATGTCTTTCAGAGAAATTTAAAATCTTGCCATATGCTTCAACTTTCTTTTTTTTTTTTGTGTCCGTGGGTTATGTGCAAATCTTTAGGGTGACTGCTAGAACAGTTGTGAGCATATTGGATGCCTGCATGATTCAGGGAGCAACTTGAAATGTGCTCAGCATCCCACGCTGACTACGGCCCATTGAACCAGAGAGCTCTCAACACCTTGCCACAGCAGGCTCTTAACAAGTGGACTGCATTATGTTAACTTCCTTGGAAGGAAATCAAGTACTGCTCCCTCAAAATCGCCTGTGCCTTTCTGCCCAAATTTATAGGGGCTGACAGACTTTCTCTCAAGTAATTCTTTAGTGCTACTTTGCTCCACAGTGCGTGAAGGAGGAAATTTGTCATGGAGAGTGTCCTGAGAGCCAGACCCATAGGGCATGTCACTGCCACCTCAGGTTCTTAGAAGGCTAAAACCGGTTTGTGTCAATGCTCCCCATTAGCTGCCCTAATTTTCAGATAGAAACATGACTGTCACTTTGACTTAATTACATTGTTTCCTACCATACAATATTGTTCAGGTTTTGTTTTCTTGTCTGTGCCGTGTGTAAAGTCTTTATAACAAGACCTAAAACAATGGCTTTTTAGCAAATGAAAACTGGTATTACATATTAATTCCATTTCTTATAGCCTTTCAAAACAGAGGCAGAGCTACCTATATACAATTTTTTGTACTCCCTTAATAAAAAACCCCATTCATTTAATGCCAATTTTGAGCAACTTTTTAGTCAGAATGGGATCACCTGAAGTATTTTTCATGTATGCCTACAGAGTGCAGCCACATGTTACATAGCATGTTACAAACTTTGAATATTTCATGTGTGTAAATATGTTTTATTACTAAAAGTTTGCTTTATGTACTGTGTGCCCTGATCTTTATTTTAGGACTTAGTGTTTTACTTCTAGCTGTCTCAGTTACTAAATTTGAGACAAACAGCCTCAATTCGCAGCTCAGTCACCTTCTATTTAAAAAATATTCACTTGTTTCCCCTGAAAAATTCTGAATCTCTAATTATCAAAGGGAGCTGTTTATCGTTGTTTGAGGTGTTTGTTTGACAAGCAGTCATGCAGAAATAGTGCAATGTGTAGGCTCCCAGTATAAATAGAAGCAATCATGATCCAAACTGCAGATAAGTAATTGGAATAATAAGTAGAAATAAAGGCGCTTTGTCAGTTTGCATTCCTTTTTCTGAAGCAGCTAAGGGCAAGTGTAGAAACTGATCCTTATCTTTAGTTTTTCTCCCAAAAATAATGATAAGATTGGATTTAAGAATAAGAACCTACCATATGAATTTAGGTTTATGGAGGATGTATTCTAGCCTGTCAAAACTAGTATGCCTAAGGCAAATTTGCTTCTAAAGAAAAGAATGCAATAAAGCTTAGGGTTATACTGAAACTGAACTGCAATATATTATGAAATAGCTTGGTTCAGTAATTCCTGGATTGTTGCATTCAGATTTTCAACCCACTATCATTCTCTGCTGATTAAAAAAATCCTCTGATAAATGCCAAGGACTAGTGAAATTAAGGGTGTAACTTTTTCTCCTGTCTGAACTTTCAGACCAAGAAGTAGATATTAATTTGCACTTACCAAAACCAGCATGGTGACCTGAAGATCTTTAATATATTTTAAGGAGCTGATTGAGAGTAATGACGATGAAAATAGCCTCAGTGAAAAGTGACCATCATGCCTATGTAAGAGATTATGTCTGACTAAGAAGGCTCTGAAAAACTGGTCCCTTTTTAGATGCTTTTCACTCTCTGACATAGGATCTTGACGATGAGTTCAAAGGACTTATGTATCATCTGTGCAGTGCTCTAAATTGTAGCAGAGCAAGCTAGACTTCTGATTCTTCATTGTACCATCTACTGAACACAAGAGCCTTTTTGGATCATTCTTTGCTACAGGTTTGTAAATATTCTAGAACTAAAGAATAAGCAAATGCAACCCATTTTTTCTTGTACTGAAAAAATGTTCTTGTTTGTAGACTAGTTGTAGAAATAACTCCAGGACATCTGATATCTTATTCATATGAAATGTGTTGGCAAAATTTGTCATGAATTGATTCCATTTCTTCAAGTTCCTTTTTGGTTCTCTCTCTTTTTTTTTTTTTTCTTTTCTGTGGGAGTATTTCTATTTTTTCAATCATTTTGGAATTTGGAAGTTTATTCATATCTCCTTAAGCGTATAATAGTTCAAGGAACACATAATCCCTTTCAGGCAGCAGCTTTTATAGCATGTGGTGGGTGCCTCTGAATCAGCATCAAATGTTGGCATCTCCACTTCCTTCTTCATCAGAAGTAGTGAAGTTTCATCAGACTAGAGAGAAAAAAAATATTTCAAGAGAAGCTAAAAAAGTGGTGTTCGTTTCCTCAGGGGGAAAAAAAAAGAAACCCAGATTTAATATTAAATGGAAGAAAACAAATCCACTTTTCAAAATCATCCTGTGTACTTCCTTCAAGCTTTACACAGTAGAAATTAGAATTTTTTCACTGAGGATGGACACTGTTGATAATTAATAATGAGAATTGACTATGGTTTTTCATAAACCAGAGCTCCTTTCCCTGAATATTTGTAATGTGATTTGACGTTTCTTCCATGTGTGGAAACCTTAGATTCACAATATCCTGTTTCCGGCAGGTCTAGAAAAGAACAAACTTCAGAATAATGGAGTTCTTAATCTGTGGAGTCAGATTAATAAAATATCCACCAACCTACTTTCTCCAACTTTCTGATCCATTTGATGTAACTACTGGCAAAAATATTTGAGTTCACTATTTGGAAAATCACTTTTGGTCTCCTGAGCCTGGTACTCTGTCTGTCTCTTAGCTTCCTACAGGGACAAGAAGCAGGTGCCCAGCAGCCTTCCTTCCTGCCTTCTTTGCACCCTGACTTTCCTGGGATATCGTCCCTGTAGGTAGGCCAGGGAGGACTCACCAAGGTGAGTGAAATATGCTGGTTCTGGTCCTGAAGAGAGCTGAAAGTCTGTGGTTGTTCTCCTGGCTGATGTTGACATCTCAGATAATTCCTTTGTATCCAAATCTTCCTCCTCCAAACTTCAAATCCCATTGTTCAACAATCTGAACTCTACAAGAATAATTCAAGAAAACGCTTCAGGCAATGGAACGTAAAAAAATTTCTGCTTGTAATGGGATCCCAATATCACTTAAATTCATGGATAATCTGATTCTTTTTTCTTCTTTAACTGGCTATTTATAAGATAGAAAATCCACAGTGTTTCAGCATTGAGGAGTTTAGTGGGAAGAGCCTATTATACTATAGGCAGGTATTACCCTTATCTCTCTTGCCAACATCCCTGGTTGAAATAACAGCCTGAGAACAGGTCACTTTATATAAAATAATAACTGTGAGGGATTCATGGCTTTGCTCTTCCCAGATTATGAGCCCAGACACAAAAGTCTGACCAAAGCAATGGAGCCTTTTCAAAACCTTTCCAGAGGAAGGGCTGAATGTCTAAGCTGTTTTCCCATCCCAACTCAAAGAAAGATTTTTGTGAGATCATATATCAACAAATAAACTTTTGGCTAAGCTATGGGAACAAACCCAAGTTATTTTGGCAAGTAATAACATCAGAGTTGAGTGAGGATGATGCAGAAACCTGAATGTTCTTAATTTTGTCTCATATTTCTAATACTCTTTGAAATTAACAGATAACATTCTATCTTATTTTTACTTTAACTTTATTTCAAATTTAAATTTTTCATCAAAGACACATCATTTCTCAGTGTTGAAATCAATATTCTGTGATAACTTAATTCCATTTCTGGATGCAGCAGACCTAGATTCCTTTCTACACTAAATGGAAACAGAGTGCAGGGTATTTAATATCCTGTCACTGAGACAGTGCAGGCTGCTACTATACAGTGAGTAGTATATAAGTATATGAGTTTTGAAAATTAAAATGAGCTGGTAAGCTAACAAAAGAGTAAGATATAAGCATAGTAATTGTTTTTACATCTAAATGAGGTCACTCTAAATAATCACAAGTAATTTGAATGTTTTGAACAATCTCTTTTAGTGTAAACTGTGCAACCAACTCTTCATAACATTAATACTTTGAAATATTTGGTTTTCAAATACTGAAGCAGGCAGAGCATGAAGCTTAAGAGTGCAAGGCAATAAAGACAAATCAGATTTGTGTAAAGATCTATATTTTAAAAAGGCAGTACTAAGTTCAATGAAGCACAGCTCATCTTTAAAACAGCCTTTGTCCTGGGTGGAAAGAGCTCTATCATATAATATGTGTAGCTTTTATTTTCATGAAAGAAATACAGTATTGCTTAAAGGAGGTGGGCATTCATTGCTTTGTCAGTTATAACAATCTACAGTCTCAGGCTGTTGAATTTAGGATATAAAGTTGTTTTCAACTTTATATACTATATACCCAAATAACATACACACCTACTTGGGCAAGAGCAGAGCTGTAAACAACTCAATCACTTACTTTCATAATCTGAATTCAGCACCTGTTATTGCTCCTTTGTTATCCAGTAGTATACTGGGTCTGGCTGGGATGGAGTTAATTTTCTTCCTAGCATCCTGTGGGAGGCTACAGCTATGATTTGTGACAAAACCAGTGTTGGTAACACGCCACTATTTAGCCACAGCTCAGTGGTACTTGCATAGAGTCAAGGCCTTTTCTATCACAATCTGCCCCAGTGTAAGCAGTTTGGACTGGGCAAGAGTTTGGGAGGGGACACAGCTGAGACAGCTGGCCCTGCCTGGCCAAGGGCTACACCCAAGATGGACCAAAAATGGTCACAAAATGGACAATGGGTCATGAGGCTTTACACTTTTATAAGTTTGGGTCCCTTTGCTTATTGGGGTTAATTGTCCAATTACAGCTTCAGGTTATGAAGTCCCATCCTTGTTTTATCTCTTCAGTCCACCGTTGTTTACTCCTTTTTGGGCCTGAAATTTGTCCTTGGTCTCAAGCTGGAAAAGGATTGTTTTGTCTACCTACTCTGTGAAGAGAGCTTACTGAACTTAATGTGAAGCTCAGAGCTACACACCTAGGCAGCACAGAGTCTAAAAAATATGAAAGCTAAAACTTAAGGCATCGTACTAGGATCAAAACAGAGGGTCCATGTACCTAATCTACACAGAAATTGGATAGTTTGGCCTGCAGTGTCTATATATACATGTCTTCATTTCAATGCTATCATTAAGTTATTCAAAAACTGGAGACTAGGGCAGAAAATGTGACCTGGCGTTTTATTATATATACAGCATTTCCTGAGTTGCCTTGAGAAATCTCTTCTAGTACACAAGACTGTATTGCTCTTTCTCTACACTATGCAGAAATAAACATTTCAACATTAAAGGCAGTATGTTCATCAGTGGTCTGGAAGTAAGCATGAAATCATCTCTTGGTAATGTTTACTGATACCATGAAGGCCAACAGAGTGTTAAATGGTGATAAGTTGTAGAATACAGTGCAGTAAGCCTTGCTGACTCCACAAAGTACATTCTGACTCAGCTAACTGCACACTTATTCATCAAGGACCAAGGGATCAAAGCCATACTCTCAGCACAGAGAATTTTGGCTTCTAATTAGCTGATTGGGGGTCATATAGGATTGGCAATTAAGTAAGAAGTCCCATTGAGCACTTGAACATGAATGTAAAAAGTAATAGTAATTATGAGCTACAAGATATATCCTTGTATGTGGCATTGGTCAAGCTGATGCTGGAGGAATTCCTCTAGTCCTGATGTCAGCATTTTTGAAGGGATATGGAAACACTGAAGTAAGTTCAGAAAACAGCCACAAAAAAGTATTTGCTTGAGGAAGTGGGGAAAATACCTTCTGGTGAGAGACTTGGAAGCTCACTTGGTGCAATGTCTAAAGGAAAAAACTGGAAACTGGCTTGATTCTTTAAGGAAAAATACTTAGAAAAAAATCTGGTTTTTCCTAAGGGACTCTTTAATCTACATTAGAAGGACATAAATAGAACCATTAGCAAAAATCTGAAGGTACACAAGTTCAGATGACAAACAGTACATTTTTCTGTTCTGAACAGAAAAATGCTTACCCGTGAAAGCTTCTAAATGTCCCTAACAGGATGGGATTCCTTTGGTCAACACTCAAGGACAGCAGTATCATAAGAGGACAGACTAGACCAACCCAAGTTCCCTGCTGGCTTTATGAATTAATGAACATTTGTGTTTTATAACTCCAGAAGAGCATAGAAATCTCACAAACCTGTAACTTTCATCACTAGACCAAGTCACACAGGCCAGGAAAATCAGTGCACATTGTGACAGAGAGCACGGAGCTAAACTGAAGGAAGCATACAGGAGTGTGGTGCCAACTTGCTTTCATAGTGAGGTCTCAGGTGAAATCTGAGGAATTAATTCTACTACCTGTGAGTGCTTCTTTTTGTAATTGATGATTCATGTCTTTTCCACTTCTCTTTGGGTTTTGAGTAGTGAATTCACTGTGCTTACATGGTGTTTTGGGCCTGTCTCTCTGTCTCCTGCAGTTTCTAGCTATGATGAATTTCTCAAAGTAGAGAGGAAGCCTGGCATCTGGCTCTGCTTAATGCAAACACAACTCAGAAGTGCAGTTTTGCAAATGGTTTAAATCAACGCAATCAGGTTAATTATTTAGCTCATTTACTGTGTTCTGGGGGAAAGCAGGACAAGTTGCTTTTAAAACTATTATATGTAACTTAGGCCCTATTCTTGCCTCTCTTGTTCAATGCTAAATCCCACAATTCTAATGGGATTGAAGAACAGACTTCCGAAAGACAAACACTGTTGTTCACTCTGGAGTTCTTTATCCATCTAACAAGTTACTTTTACATTGCTACTACTTTTTCAGCATTGGGTGGTTTTTCCTTTTTTTAGTCCTTTTAGTAAAAAAAATGATTAATACTTTCCTATGGATACTTACCACAGCATATATTTCCTTACACAATATTTCTCTGTTGGTAGAGTGAGCCTATTTTTTCCCATGTTTTATGACTTGATAAAAGCTTGAAAACTACAGAGAAAAGTTATAGGAGGGCTCTCAAAAAACTTTGGTGACTTAACTTGGGCTCCAAAGCTGTGGGTTCAAAGCCCATCCTGAAGCTTGAACTGGCAGACAGTAACACAGTTTAAATACTTCCTGTTGGATACATCATTCAAGTGAAAACATAGACAACGGGCTGGTTTTTTTTATCTGATGGAAGAATTCTCTCTTTCTAAAAGACTCCTTGCTCTCTACAGCAAGATATATTATTTTCTACTGCAATCCCAAGATAAGGATTTAAGGTAGGGAGTTTGCTTGTATCATAGAGGAATTTGTCCTTAAGCCACAGAATAGTGTAGCCTGTAGTGAAGCCTGCCCCAGTGCAGGCATTACTTTTCTTCCCCTCTTAATAATCAGAATCCATTAGCAAGGCTTAGCATATCCAGATCAATCTTGCTCGTGTTGTTATCTCTCCACTAGCACAAAACAAAAAAGGGTTCTGCAGTGTGCAAGGTCTCCCAACTCTCCCCTGCCCCAATTCTGGTTCTTTGTTTCACATACACCAAAGAACCCCACAGGCTGATTTTAAGACATCTCTGGCCACTCTGCAGGAATGAGCAGAATTTTTTTCACCACGTGTACAGGTAATTAAATTCCATATTTTATAACTGCTGTGATTTACAACTACTATGATTTATAACTACTGTGCTGGAGTTATAATACTCAAAGCTTCCTCATAAACTATAGTCACTAAAGCATCTTGCATACCTTTCAGATGCCTACAATGCTTCTAGGTTGGGTTAATTTTATGAATTTTTCTGTAGTGGAAGTACAGAGAGAAGCATTTCCAAAGGCTCATTCCTCCCATCTGTTTATTTAGGAGAGGATAATTCATACTCTAGAGATACCTAGACTCTTTCTGTCTCTTTCTGCACACAACAATGAACTTTGACTATGTGCTTGGTGAATTCAGGGTTAAGTAAGGATGGGTCCATCCATTAATTACTAGCCTGCCATTTCTTATGCAACCAACAGTTTATTGGGTTTTTTATTACAATAAAAGATACTGCTGCTTATGAAACTTTAGCTTTATAAATAGGTATAGTTTTTTAACTTTAGTTTTGCAAGAGCACTGGCAGTAGTGACTCATTCTGGCATTTGCAGACATTTTGCAAAGTGTTTATATGAGACAGCACCTCTGTAGATCAGATACCTCTAGACCTGGGTAAATGGTACATTGTACAAGGATCTTGCAGGATCGATTTTAAGAGTAGAGTTCTGAGTAGTCCAGTTCCCTGTAGTTATTCCTCTCCAATGAAAGTTAAAAGTTTTGTTAGCTTGAGGCTGGGCACAGAAATCTAGCCATATTTAGCTCTAAGAGAATATGTGTTTCACTGGTAAAGGAGACAGTTGTGAGTATGGCCTAGAACTAAAGCAAAAAAAAATTTTTGAAGTGAAGGAACAATTTAAAGTCTTAAAGCTCCACTTATATTAGCTACTTCTTGGCTTCTAGTGTATGAAAGCTTCTTGGCATGTGCCCTGCCTGGGGTCAAGTGGGACGTGGGAGAGATTGTGCTTGGATGTCTGGAGTACTACCACTTGGGGGGGAAAATGTGTAGCATTCCAACAGTTATAATTAATGACAAGTGTTGTTGTCTTTCTCCTGTGCCATCCACCCAATGGCTGCCTGGTGCTGACCCCTTGCTGTCCCGCTGACCTCTCCAAAGTTTATTTTAAAAAGGCATCCTTGCTTTCCCAAACTTTTCAGCTGGGCTTCCCTTGGGCTTCTTGTTCAGTGCATGCCCACAGACTATGCCTGTGTCCACTGCTCAGTGATCAGACACAAGTGTTTCCATTAGAGGGATGATTAATGGAAACTTCCTTGGGAATGGGAAAGGGAGAAGTGGGTAATACAAGTCAAGAAACGTGTTAAAGCTGAACAAAGAAACTTTGTTTCTTTGTTTCAAAAATAACTTATTTTTTAAGTGCGCTGCAAATTGTCCTTGATCACTTAGGTCCTGCCCACATCAGTAAAATGCTGCAGTTGTTTCCACAGGGGTGGGCTTGAGAGAGGTTTGTGCTTTCAACCCACTTTGTAGTGAGTGACCACATCAAATAATTCCATCAGCAGAACTGGCTTCTTTGTTGGCAGATTTAGTAGATATGGGGTTTAATGCTGCATAGTGCAGGTGCATGGAATTTTCTACATCTAAATGTAAAGTAATAAAACAATGACTGAAGAGCATAGAGGAATCCAAACTGGCTATTATGAGAGTGCAGCTGTCAAGTTACTCCTTACTAGCAGCATTCTCCAAACAGAAAACTGCATGACTAAGTCCTTCATTTGCATGATGAGGATCACAGATTCTGTCTGATCTCAAGCTTCTCCTCATGCTCTGCTTACCCTTTTCCAATTGTAGGATGCTAGAGGCAGAAACCTGCTTCTTCCATTCCCCTTAGACACTATATTTAGCTCTTTGAATGTCCAGGGATAGGATCCACCCTGTCAGCCAAAGCAACCTTCAGGTTGAAGCAGCACAGCAGTGAAATGGGCCCAATGACTGATGTTTTGCTGCTGAGGGAACCAGTAAAAAGCATGAATTAGGGACTGATAAACTTGGGAGGAGACTAGAAGCTCTGTGCTGCTGCTTCCCAGGGAAAGCAGTGGGCTGAAGTTTCTAGCAGTACCAAGTAGGACCTCCCACAATGCTTTACAAGGGAAAAGCTTTGCTGTTTTCCAGGAGAAATCAGAGCTTTTGTTGCCTGCTCTCTTAGTCTAACAGTGTATAAGGAGTTTTGAAGAGACCACAATAGAAAATGTTACCTTTGCACAAAGCAAACAGCATGGGTAGCAACTTTGCCTGCCAAATATTGCTGTTCATCAGAAACAAGCAGCTCTGACTACTCAGTAAGTGGTTATTTAGCATGTGCAGATCATATTCTCTACAGAGTCAATTTTTCAAGGCTAAATCTTGATTCTGTTGCCAAATCAGAAAAACTGGGCAGTTGTACTGTAGCAGTGCAGGGAAACTGATGCATGGGGCTGGAACTGCTGTTTTCCAGGTCTGAAGCTCCTTTGCCATGTGTACAGAAGCAAATAAATTCATTCCATGTTTACCCCATCAAGCATGGATGTGCCTGCGCTGGCTGGGACCTCCACGTGCCTAAGCAAAGGGAAGGCCCTGCCCCTCCCCTGCATAGCAAAGACATTCTGCTTTTGTGACATCTGGGCCACTGCAGCTGTTATAAGGAGGGGTTTGCTCTTTTTAGAAATTATTGGCCAAGTAAGCATGTTGTTTATCAAAATATTCAATGTATGTTGTAAATTTGTAACTCTGATATAGGAAATATCAACAAATGATTCTGAAATTTATTGAAGACTTCTTCCTGTCCCTACTCCAGTGAAGGATGAGAGTTATATTGGATTGAACATGTAACTCAAAAAATACATTTTTTGACTTTGGTATTTTGTCTTTAGAATTCATAATAATTTATATTTAGTTATAAACATTGTAAGTTAAAATTGCATATGGAAAATCATGTAAAAATATTGGAGGAAATTATTTGACTTTAGTTCTTCATATATGATGAGTTTTGATGGAATCATTGGAGTAGTTAAAATACAAGAGAGCTAGTGATCATGAAGAACATCTAGAATCTTTTTTCTTATGTTTCATCAAAAACACTGCTCATGTACAAGTGTGTTGATAACTCAATATGCAGCTGTTAGTAACACTGATGCCAGTAGAACAGCTTTTAGTCAGGCATGATATTGTAAACGAGACTGAAAAAGATTGAAGGATAGCAATATATAATAAGCATATATAACTATATGAAAGAACAAACTTTGTGTAAATTCTGCAGAACATACTTTCTTAAGAATGAGAATTAATAATATTAGTACAGAATATTTTGCCATCTTATTAATGAAGTGTTCTTTCACAGTCCGTTAAGTATAATAATTATTAGATATTTTTTTCTCCAAGATTGTTGAATTTTTGTTGGCTACCATTTTTCATTTCTTCTCTTTATACAGACTTTTTTTGCAGCATTTGAATGATTGATATTCACTGTATTGCTAATTGTTGCACCCTTACTGGAGAAGACTAACAAACGTTGTCAGTTCATTTCTGCTTCTTTTGTTTTCTTTTGTATAATTAATGCCCATTGTTGATACCAAGTTACAGTTCAGTCAATTGTGGCTTAGAAACAAGAATGAAATTAATGTTAGAGAAATATAAACTATCAACCAATTTGCAGGGGTGACTGATTCTAATGAAGTGAGTTTCTTTACTAAATACATTTGAATATTAAATTCCTCTATGGCATAGCTAGAAAGAAGGAATGCCAGAATATTTGAAAATAGGCTTGCATTGTATCATTAGCTCCTTATTTCAGTAAAACATTTTTTTAGCCCTGTGGAATCTAAATTGAGTAGAAACAGGGCAGAAAATGGATATGCCATACACCCCACCTTCAGGGCAGCTGGGTTAGCCCACTGCTTTAGCATCCTTAGTGCTGTGTGTCCTGGATCTCCTGAAGCCTCACCTAAGGGTGCACAGAGGGTTTACACTTTCTAGGCCATATCTACAGAAAGAAAGCAGGACCCCTTCACATCTCTTCTAGACAGGCACATGTTGTTTTCTGGTCTAGAACAGTTTGCTTCCAGATGATAGGCAAGGAGCAAAACTACAGTCCTGAGGTAGAAATGCCATCTACAGGAACACTGTATTTTACTGGTCAAATGGAAAGGTTTGCAGCACTGGATCGTCTCTCTTGGTGAGTAGTCTGTAGGAAAAAAAATACGCTGTTTTGCATATGTATTTCTAAAAATGAAGGTGACTGTAACCACATAACAAATAAGGAGGACAAAAATATTTTCATAGAGGAGCAGGTTGAAATACAAAAAGCAGTGGGGTCCATTAAGAAGTATTTTCCTTTATGGTTGGTCCCAGGCTCACTTTTGTTTAGCTGAATGTGTTTTGCAGTCTAGTAAAAACACACAAGAGAGTCTGGGTCTTGTATCCTTAGTGTAGGGCTTAAGTTCTTTCTCTAAGCTTTAAAAAATTTTTCCTCATTTACAGGGAAAATGGATGGTAAGTATGAAAGTATTCCTTACTGATGGCTCTTCCAGGGACTTGCTTTATTTTTTGTTAGAACCACTGCAGTACTATCCTTTGCAGACTGACATTGGTTTACATCACAGTTTGGATGATCTTCTCCAGTTGTATAATCACAGACCAGCATGGGGAGTCTGTGGGTGGTTTTAAGAGATTTTCTTTGTTTCAGGAGTTTGGTGTCCAAACATTATATGATTTGTTTATACTGATTTCATTGTGAAGGAAAGAATAAGTCTGATCTCCACTTTACTGTAACTCGATAGCATGACAGTTATCTCATGCCTGGCTTCAGTTAGGTCTTATTTGTGCTTGAGGAATATTACTGTCTAATATGCATAACATTATGCATGCATTTTCTCTGCTTCTGGTAGCAGCCTTAGAACTCTAGTGCTTCCTTCATGCTCTGATTTTATTGTTTATGTGACAGCTAAAATTATTAAATTATTAGAACTAACTGAGACTGGACATAAAGTTTTACTCTCTATTATCATTTGACTTACATTACTATTTTTGCTTTTATTCTGAGTGTGTTGGCTTTAACTAACCTAAGTGTACTCTGTGATGGCAAAGTAAAATTGTTTGTGTCCTGATCCTGGAAACCCTCTCAAAAGGGTTTGCTTACATGTGAAGGCTTATTGGATCATTTGCATGAAGAGAGCTTGAATCGTGAAGGATTATTACTATTTATCTTAATAAAATCTTTTATTAAGATAGAGCTGTACATTCATTAAAATGCCTTATTAAGAAGAATGTTAAATGAAACAGCATCCTGAGGGCTTTTCTTCTTAGCTATGGTTGGATAGTTGCTAGTGGTTTCAATGCTTTACACATTGTGTAAAGTAACACAGACTTACTCAGGAAACATGAACTCTTCCCACAGCCTTCAGGTATTAATAATTACATGTCACAAGAGACTGTCTAAATGCATGTGCAGCCATTTATCTACCTTCCCAGATAACCAGAGCCTTCACATAACAAAACCTTAAAATACTCAGGATTGCACAGAGAAAGAATGAGAAGGAATATTATTGTATCCTACCTTTTAAAGAAGCCCCCAAAAGCAGAAGTACTGGATTGCAATTCCTGCTTTTATCACTTCTGAACTTACTGCTAAAGTACCAATTAGATAAAGAACAGAAATTATCTAGGGAGCATGGAGTGATCCTCAGGACAGCTTAGTAACTGCTGTGATCAGCCTGTGGAGTCAGACTCATCCCTTTCTTTGGTCCATATATGACTCCATGTTGATCCATGTTGATTTTTTTTTTTTTTTTTGCAACAGCTGAATCTTCCCTATCACTGATCCTGGAGGTGAGATTATCACCTAGGAGGCAGGATATGTAGTTTGTTGACCTAAAGCTAAGAAATCTGAAATCTGTATGTCTCATTCTCTGGACAACAGTGCTCTCATCTGTGCCATTGACAGAAGGACAAAAAGGAGGACTCACTTGCACCCACTTCTCTGCTGGTCACCTTCTCAATGACAGCAGCAAGCTCTGCTCAGGAGTCTCAGAGAGCTGAAGGGCCAGCTGTCTTCAGGAGAGGACTGTACATTTGTAGCCACCAGCTGACCAAGCTGCCAGGCCTCTGCCTGTGGTCCTGGCTTTGCAGATGAACTCCAGAGAGGACCAGGAGCTCACCCCTAGGCTTGGAGTACCTCATTGCCTGCAGGTAGCTCCAGACTCACCATGTAGCTTTCTCAGCTCATTCTTCAGAGAAACCTGTCTCTGATCTTAAGGCTGAGTAAAAAAAACTGAGTAGTTTAGACCTTTGATTTTATTCCAGGGATGTGCTGTTTAAAACTTCATTCTTACAGCGCCTAATTTGTAAGCACCTGAATTTTTTATTGAATCTAATCCTGACAGGCTATTTTGTAACTAGCAAGATTTTGAGTTAGCTCTTTTTGACAGCTGTGGTTAATGAATTTTAATAAGAGATGCTAGAATGAAATGATAAAATAGCCGTTAGCAGATCTTCCAGACTAAACCCCAGCTGTTTGGTAAAGTTTTTGGACATATATCTATATTTTTGACTGCAACTGTAAATGGAGTAAAAGCAGGTCCGTAGATGCAGAGCTCAGTTAATCAGAGACAAGGAATGTCTAACGTTCATTAGTGACCTACCAGTTGGAGAGGTTCGTGAATTTAGTAAGTTCTTGAGGAAATCTGGTTCCTACTGTGTCTCTTGAAGCACTTTTTGAAGTACACAGTACCCAACATGTACCATTCTTATCAGAAAACCACACAGGACAGCAATCATGGAGATGACTGAAGATGCCTCTTGCTACTCTTTTTATCTTTCTACCTGTGCAGCAGCAGACTGAAGTAGGACTTAATGACTAAAGCAAATCCAAGTGAACAAGGCCAGTTCCTACTTAACACACAAACAGCAACAGAAGCTGAATCTGAGGGTAGATTTGGCCTTTCCTTTAAAAAGAAGACCTGTTAGCAGTAGAAAACAGAAAATAATGCAATAAAAAGTACATCTACCACTTTAAAAAAAGCACAGCAAGGTAGCTGCTACTGATTTTAAGTGAGGACTAATCCTTCACTTCAAGACACATTTGCTAAGAAATGCTTGAATTTGTGTGTAAAAAAGCAGCACTGGACTAGGCAGGGGGAAAATATGTATAATGAGGCTTTTCTGCAATGGTGTCATTTAACTTCATCACCAGAGTGATGAGCCACTGAAGGCAGATTAGTTTATTTCACCTTAAGGAAATACCCAAATACCCTCACAGGATTTTGACGTAAAAAGAGAAGCAATGAAATCATATTACTTAATTATTAGCTCCTGTATTGCAAAAGGGCAGGTCAAAATATTGTACTTAAAAAAAAAAATGAAGAATATAAGCTTGAAAAGGCACAGGAGGGACAGAAACACTATAGGTTTGCTTTTTTTGCTAGAAACCCAGGGTTTTTTCCTTCCTGCTTGTTGTATATTAAAGGCAAACTTTGGGGCACTTGAAAAGTATTCTCACACCTGAGACAGAGACCTGAGTCCGAGCATAAGGCTCAACTTCTTTTCTTTACTAAGAGGCTAGATAGTGTACAGCTTTCATTTATCCACCAGATTCAGCAGCATCTTCCCATTTTTCAGATACTGCCAGAATTCTCAGACCTAAATGGTAGGTTGGAATTTTTATACATGTAATCTAAATTTTTAAGAATCTGTAGAAGACTTCTTTTTAAAAATTAGCATTTTCACTTGCCTCCTTCTGTCAGAATATTTGATGCTTTCCACACACTAGCTCTCAAAAAAACCTGGTTTTATTTTGCAGTTCACCTCTAATTCCAAGCACTGAGAGCTGGGAATGCTGGACACTACGGGCTAGTAAGGAATGTATAGGAGCTTAACAGCAGGAGCAACAGACGCAGGTTAAAAATTCAGTGACCAGGAACAAATGTGCCTTTTATTTCATCTCCCAGCTAAAATCCTAGATACAGTTTATTGGCTTTAAACTTTTCTCATTTAGTAGAATAATCTAAGCTTAGTGTTTCTTCTTAATCACATCCACTTAAAATGGGACATATATGGCTCTATAAATTAAGCTTGCACAGAAGTATTCTTTGTTTAAAAGACCTGGAAATTACTTGACAGTTAACTATTAAATGGTATCTAAAATACCTGGAATTTTCCCTGAAGGAGGTTATGCCTCCACTGAAAATGACAAAAATCAAGTTTAAACCACAAGTGATGGAAATGTACCACTTGATTATCTCAAAGTCAGGAGCTAAGTGTATGTCTGAAAAATATTGAGCTGAAGTGTTTCTTCAAGGTGATACAGCAGCTTAATGAAAAGAAGGGTCACCTTCTTTTGAATAAAACAGATTTTTTTTTATCCCACAAAACACATAAAGTGTACAAGTATTTCCATTCACTTTTAAATAAACTAGAGACCTGTTGAATTTTTCTCATAGCGACAAGCCAACAAGTATGTGGCAACCAAACAGTCATTAGTGCAGTGGTTATATTTGGCATTTGTCTCTGATGTTTTGACTGAAGAGTCTATCTTGGACCTAAAAACCTTTTCTCAGAAATCATAAATTCTCATACAAAGTTTTTTCTTAGTTCAGTATTTTTCTGAGGAAGAATTTTGACCAGCTCTCCACTAGGCTCCTAGTTGAATGTCAGCTGCAGCTGCTGACGTGTCCCCCTGAAAAATATGTACAAGATCTTGCTGCTTTAAGGAGCAGCAAGATCTGCAGCATCCTTGTAATGTTGATGTACCTCTTCTCAAATTTGGGGTCCTGACATAAAAAAGGCTGGAATGAAGGATATGGTGTTGTGCATACCCAAGTGAAGGCAGGGAGCCAACAAAATGCTGTTGTAATTACAAGTGAAGATTCTTGTATCATAAAACTGTAAAGAAAAAGCTATAAATCAGAGCTGGCCTGGTGGTCCCTGGCAGCAAAGTGCAAAAGATTTGAGCTCATTCCCTGAGCTAGCCAAGAGTGGGATCCTCATGGCAGCAGCAGCTCATTCCAAGGGAAGGCCATTCCTTGTGACTCCTGGGTGATGGTCATGAAGCAATGATTTTGGTGGGAGTCAGATCCAGCCTTCAGCCCTGAGGGAGTGGTAGTCTGAAAAGTGCTGGCCATTGTGAAAAGTAAAGCAAGCCGTGAACCAGAGGAATTTTGTCTTCAAGAGAGTTTGTGTGTGTGTGTTTAGGAGCCTGCTGCTTTCAGAGCTGGGTTTGCACTACTGTTCAGATCCCTAAGTTGGATCACTTGTACTTCAGAATGCAAGATTGTCCTTTAATTCAGGTAGTTAGTTTCATATTTCTCTACACTCACTCATGACACCAAATCATGCTAAAACCTTTGTATGGACATTAGAAAAATGCAAATAAATGAAGTAATGCTATACAAAATGTCTCTAAGTTCCCATCACTAATGAACATGGACCCAAATTTAAGCTTCAGTTAGAAATGGGGTTTTCTTCTATCCTGGAACATTCTTCTCTTTTCAGATGTCTCACAAGGATGTAGCTCTTTAAAAATCATTGATTTGTATGGATACTTTACTAATTTCAAAAGTAACTAAGTAGCAGAAAGGTAGGAAATTATGAAAGCTGTTAGCATTGGGCAGTTTTCTAGAGACATTCTTTAATACAAACTATGTGTGTTAATATTTCCTGTCCCTGTGAAAGATGTGGCTTGATCTAAGCCTACATTTACAGTTTGTGTTTGGAAAATAAGATGATGTACTGTTGTTAAAATAAAATAAAATTAAATTAAAAAATCCTAAGGGTGTGCAAGTGATTACAGCAAAACAAACCCCAAATTGACAGCTGCACAAACAACACTTGCACAGCAGTGGTAGTCAGCTACTAAGAATGCCCAGTTTCCCATCATACTGGTAAGAATTTATAATTAATATCACATTTGGAGAGTCTTCTGTAATAAAACCACAGTATAATAAGCTAACTTGATTATGGAAGAGATAGAGGAGAGTGGACCAAAATTCAGTATTGTTTTGCAGAGTATGTTACCTCCCTGTTGATAGCAGTAAGAGAGCAAGGCAGATAGAGTTTTCCAGTAAAGCCCCTACAGTGGTTTAAGAGGTGCAATCCTGAAAGGTGAGGGGCTCTTTCCCAAACAGATGTGACGCCCTGCAACTCTGATAAACTTCCCGAAAAGATGAGGGAAATTTAGCACACAGGATGTGCTCAGCACATTGAGGGATTGAGTTAGTAATGTCCCTGATAATTGTGGATACCTCATTGTAGGAGTCAGTTTTTATTTAAATTTTTTTAATAGGAGTATACACATCTGTCTTTATACCCAGCAGCTTTTCTGGCCCACAAGAAGTCCTCTGTGAATTTCCCCAACTGAGCTCAGTGGGATCTCTGTCAGCTGCAAGATTTATGTCATCTTTTTCAGTCCTGAGAACTGTTCCTTAAGCTTTTCACATCTGGATTTAATTGGAAAGACATTAAAAGACATTAAGTGTGCTGGAAAAGCATATTTTAGAGAGGATCTTTATAGACACTTCCATTAAGGGAGCTGATGCTTGTAGGTTAAAATGGGATGAGGATGAGCCATCAACAGTTAGCAAAGACAAAATTATATTACAAACTACTTCAGATGAGAAGTTTGTCCTGCAGCTCTTGGGTCTGACTCTGCTCACACTTAAATCAACTTCAATTAGGCAAAAAATACCAGCTAATGCAGTGAAAGAATACTCTGAGATCAGAATAAAAAACTTTTTCCTTTTGGAAACACTCAAATTTCTAATTACATGCCATATATGCTAAATATAATGCTTTTAGCTGTCAATCTAGATTTGGTACTTTGTTGGACATATATGCACACTTGTAAAATGAGACTTGGAGAATGAAGAGGGGGATTGGTCATTAGGGCTCTGAGGGTGGAAGTATCCTTCTCTGAATGCCAGTGTGGCGGCCACAGGAGTAGAGTTTCACAGAAACAGAGATAGGATACAATTTAGTACGTGAGCTTCATTACAGATGTTGTAATGCAAGAATCTACAGCCCTAGACTCCCCCATTGTTCCAGCTACAATTTGCTCCTTGAAGAAACCAATGGCCAATGCTTTGCATTAAGTGTAATCTATTGCTTTTGTCTTCAAACTGAAGTTTCTAGCCATGTTTAGATTGACAAGAGCTTAAAATTTAAGGTAATGGACTCAGTATGAGAGAACAAACATTCTTTCATTCTAAAATTGCTAAAACCAAGGAATCTGATATTTAGGAAATTGCTCCCATGTCTAAAGCAAAGTGTATGGTCTTTAGACATAAAAATATGTTACGTTTAAAGAAAAAAATAGGTAGTTTCGTTAAACATTGTGGGCAGCAAAGTACTCTTTAGAATATTTCAGCAAAAAAAAATTGTGAGAGGCTCTCACCAGTCATCTTCTCCTAAAAGGGTGACTTTTCCTCCTCTATAGAAAATGTTTTGCATTGTTGGGAAGATGATAGCTTGATGAGTGATAGTGAAAGGAATGAGGCATTTGAATTAAATGGCTGTAGTGCAGACTTCAAAATTTTCTATCATTAAATACCTTTATTCAGAATCTCCTTCTATCTTGGCCTATGACAAAATGCATGTAAACTAGTAAAACTGATTCTTACTTTTATTGCCTGACCTTGAGCCAGCCCTTTCTGTGCTCATGTTCTCTCTCTTTGGTTTCCTTCTCTTTTAAAACAGCATTAATTAAACTACCTCTGTTCTTTAGTGACACTTTGTCTTATGAAAAAGAGGATATTTGCAAGGAGAGCCAAAAAGTACCTAAACACTAGTGAGAGTGTTTTACAAGATCAGTTTACTAAGTGAAAGAGTAACCATGTTGATGCAAGTATTGAGTAATACTTGATAGCTTGAATCTTGTTGTATACTGATTTTGGTGTGGATATTTGGGGATTCATAAAAAACTTCTAATATCTATTTTTTTGACCACTCTGTATGAGCAATTACCTAAGAAAACCACTTATATAGCAGAATAAATGTTTATAGCTCATCAATTTTGTTAAAAGAATTCTAGCTATATCTACATTACTGTGTGGGTCAGGGCCCATTCCCTCATGGGGAATAACACAGTCATTTATGTATTGACACCCATGCAGTGAAGGCAGTGGCAGTGATGTCAAAACCATTATGGAGCTGTGGAGGTCAGATGAAGGAAGAGGATTGTTTAGAATTAACAAGCGTATTTTAGAAGCCACTGTAAACTCTTACACAATCAGGAATCTCAGTCAACTTATTTAAAATCAGGAGGTCAAAATGTTCTGCAATATATATAGGGTTAATGGCAGCAGACTTGCAACTCTATTGCAGTGATGTGGAGAAATGCCTATAAATAAATAAATAAATAAACCAAATCATTCTGAGAACACAGCTGACAAGGATATTTTCCAGCCATCAGTGATGAGAGAGTGATTCATGGCCTTTTTTCAATGCTGGTGCAGGATTTTGCCTGAGGATATGCATTCTGCTGTTTTCAGCTTTACATTTGAAGCTGTCTTTCTTAAAATCTCCTATAATTTTTGTCTGCAGCTCCTCAATCATGCTTGAGTGTTGTCTTTGTTGCATAATTTAAACCTCTACCTACCAATAATTGGACATCTAAATACTCTCATTTGGAAATCTCTAATTACTGAAAGCCCCTATATTACTTAAATGTCTACTTCCTTTTGAAAGTTAGTATTTAAGTAGCTTTTGTCTAAGGATATAAAATTAGAAGCAAGATTAATTTAAGATTAATTGCTGTCTAGTAAAATTCTGTTGTATATATGTAGTGCAAACATTTGGAAATTTAATTTTAAAATATTTTCTTTCATGTTCATAAATAAGCTGTGATGATGCATGATTCTTTATGTATTTGTTCTTGGAATTCCAGCAACTGAAGAAAACATTTGAAGTCTTGAACTTAGAATAAGTTTACTTTAAAAGAACTTCCAGAATTCTAGACAAAAACTATAGCAGATAAACTGAAAAGATACTGAAAATATTTGATAGAAGATTTACTTTACTCTTAATTCTGTTTTAACTGTTTAAGATGTATTTTAAGTGCTGGTACTTGTGGCCCAACTTTCACACCTCACTTCACTGTTAGAGGATGTAGACACACCTCAGTAGATACTGGCACTGAACCTGAAAGCTCTTTTGAGATGTTCATGAAGAAGCATCAACTTACTGGTTTCCTGCATAAATTGTCATGCAGGCAAATGTCTTGGTAGCACTTGAGTATATTGCCCCTTTCAAGTGGGAATATGAGTGTGGGAGGAGTCTGAGAAGATGCAGATTAAAGAACAGTCCTGTACAGTCTGAGTCCCATACAGATCCTTTAGCAATCCCTTCTTCTCTAATTCCTACCTGCAAATAAGAACACAACCTAAACTTGGCAACTAGACTAATCTCTCCATGCTGGATTAATCTCTTATGTTCTGTAAAATTAGATGTTTTTGACTTTAAGTATCATTGATTAAATCCTCTTCATAGAAAAGCATACCCTTTACTAATTTTTAAATAGGTGCTTTTCAGCTTTTCTCTCTTTGTGACTGGAAAGCATTCTATCACTATTAAAACAATCTCAACCCAGATGATTATGCAGCTCTTTCTTGGGCTTTAAGAGAATGCTTCACCATTCCTTACTCCTGGAATTATCGTATGGTCACAAGAATGGCAGTCAGATTTTGAGTGTGGTGGTTCACATGGAAAATAAGCCATGCCCAATTGACTCTCTCTACTGTTAAGCAGTCTCTTCAATAGATGAAGTAGATGAATTTAGGTTGAAGATCAAAACCTATGGAAATAAAGTTCCATGTTGAATAGTGTCTTTCGCTCCATGCACTTCTCAGCATATTAAGAGGCATGGAGGAAAGAGTACATGTCCAATGAAACTAGGTGGAAGAAGGTGACATGCATGCTGTTGATAGAAGCTCTGTTTAATATGTTGGAAAAATTGTTCAAGAACAGTTAATCCTTACTTTAGGATTACCCCCAGAAAGCTGGCAAGGTCAGGCTGTACATGGATTGTGTGTCATTTAAATGCTGGCTGCATGAGTTGCCTGGGGGCAGCATTAACTACAACGTGGGACTTGTTCTAAGCTACATCTGTGAATCATCATTCTTTGTTTGAAAATAGTGGACTCCTCCTATCCTCCAAGCTCCTTCTCTTGACAGGTGCAATCAGTAGCCTTAAGTGTAGTGCCTATCAGGTGACTATACCTTTGTGTAGAGATTAATCAGTTTGGAAAATGCTATTTCCATGTAAACTACACGAGTTAATCAGATTATAACCCTGTGTTTTTCATGCATATCATAAACCATATGAGGAAAGACCTTAAAGTCATTTAATTAAGGTTTACACTGTGTGCTGTGAAAAACCTTTCTGAACTTAATATTCAAACAGATTTTAACATTGGTTCACATGAAATCTAATCAGCTGGAGAGAACAGCACATTGAAAGGAAAGCAATGAAAACTCCTAGCAGGAGTTATTGCTTGCAATATAGTAAATTCATTTACAACAGAAGCTGTGGGAAAAAGGGATTTGTTTGCAATACTTAGTTGGTGTCTAGCTTGCGTGTAGCCAACCTGACAAATTCAAGAGAATTAAATAGGGATGTTAAGGAGTCAAATTTTAGCTACTCTGTGTGCATGTAAGTCTACACAAAGAAATATATCTTCTCTTTGTGCATTTCTCTATGCATGAAGTACTGAGTGTGGGCAAGTTAAAGCCAGGTGGAAGCTTAGTCAAAAACTTCTTCATCTAGAGAAATTAAAAGCAATCACCAAGAACAATAATTTGAATACATACAAATTTAAATAGTTGCTCAGTTTTGGGGGACTGAACCTTCAAACTCACCTCTTTAGCTGTAATATTGTTGGGTTTTTTTTCAATAGCCTTTAAATGTGAAATTAAAATCCATATATTAAAAATTCATGAAGTGCATCTCATTACTGATGCAGACAGCTTTGCTGCAATGTTATTGCACAGCTGACTCTGCCTTTATAGGCCTCAGTAGTCAGGGAGAGGGAAAGAAACTCACTGATTAGAGGGACATTTTTTGTTTTGATTTATAAAACAAATAAACATTGATTTGTTTGTAAATACTACCAGTTTTTTGCTCATGCTCTACTGTTGTCTAGGCTTTTGGCTAGAAACTAAAATCCAGGTTTAGAGTCTGTGATGGTAACCTGGTATGCAAACATGTTCTCAAGTCTAAACTTGAGCAATAGAGACTTGCTGATGCATATGGCATGTGACTACAAGAAACATGACCACAATGAATCATTTGACTCAGTGAAGTCGGTCCTGAACTAAGACCCAGCTACTAAAGACAATAAAATCTTGTCCTGCATGAACTTCTCTAGACCCTGACAAATCAGTCTTGCAGTTTCTGCCCATAATTTTATGTCTTCAGAAAACACTGATTAAGGCCAAGCTGAATATATTTTTTCATGTATTTAGAAAGTTGATGTTAGGAGGCATACTGCCAGTGAACTAACAGTATGAAACAGTGTCTTTATTAGAATTGTCTCAGACCTCCTTGGTAAAGTCAACTGGAAGAGCCACAGAGAACAACAAACTTTTACAATTTTCAGTTTCACGTAATAAGCTGAAATATAATATAGATTTAAGAGGAAAAACACAAACCACATACTGTGTTAAAACAAACATGAAAATTTTATCGTGAGGATGTGATCTTAAATGCATATGGGCTAGTGGAGTGCCTGTCTGCTGCTCTTGCTACAGAATGATCTAATGTTACTAGATTGTCATTATAAGACACTTAATCCCCAGAGTGAGAAACAGGAAGAATATTTACAAGTTTCAGTGCTATTTACTAATTGCCAATTGACTTGAGGAAAGCTAAAAAATGACTGGAAACATCCATCCCCATCCTGATACACACACATACTAATAATGGAAATGGCAGCCAAGACAAACAGCTAGCAGCGCGGTGCATCCTGTTGGCATCGTATTTTTGGCACTGTTGTAGCTACACAAAAAACAAGTGATACAAGAAATGTGTAAGGACATCTGTTCTGTAACCTATGGGGCTTCACTCACAAAACAGTTGTAAAATCTTCTGGGGGAGAGAAAAATTTCTCTGTATCTGTGCAGATGCTGTATTGTAAGAAAAATATCAATGGAAGGAAGTGTTGAGCCTTTGAAAGAGGAAATTGTTCACCAGATTCACTGTCAAATGTTCCATTCTTTCCTTTCCTTTTCATTTAACCTAAGTTATCTGCCATTCATAAGTTATATTTAAGCCAAGTGGTGTAAATCTATTGGGACTAATAGAATTGAATCATGGGTTAAATTACCCTGGTGTCTGCTTGTAACTCTTCTTCGCTGCAGATTACTTGAGCTCTGTGTCACTCTGCTGACTATTCAGGTCACAGCCTCTAAGCTACCAGCTTCCTTCCTGAATCCAGCATCTTCATGTCTGTCTAGGGGCATGATGGGGAGAGAAGAAACATTAAAGGCATCAATTAAGATCCAAAGTATTGTTTACTCACCTGCTTCTCTTAGCTCGCTGATCCTTCCAAATACAAGCAGGCTATGGGAGAAAGAAAAGGGGGAGTTTTCGGTACACTGCAGAGCTCTCTCTACCATTCCTCTACTCCCCTTCAGCCACATCCCACAAGTGAACCTTTGAAAAAGGAAATAAACCTTCCCAAAACTCAAATCTTGTTGCAAATGTTGGGATATAAGTAATTAGGCTTCCCCCACAGGTAGCCTATGGACAGTAAGACATGGCTCCATGAAAAAGAAATCAGACCTCATATTAACCTGGAACACATTAGGAAACTGGAAGTTTAAGAGGGACTGTGAGGTGTAGGAGGTTGAGAGAACCTGGGGAAGAAAAGCTTAGCCCTGACAGCTGCTGAAGTCCTGGGTGGGAGCGCATTTAGGAGCTGGAAAAATGCAGACTTCAACAGTGCTCACAAAAACACCTTGATACCTGTAGCCAGCATATCAAGGATACAGGCACAGACTGCTTCCCTGCCAATTGATCTCTCTGATATTTGGTTTCACAAATGCAATAGGTCTGAGATTTTATCTTTTATGTCATATTTCAGTATGGGAAAGGCATGGCTTGAAGAAGGGTGAGATGGCAAAATGAGACTGCAGCATGTTACAAGCATTAGTATTTCGGAATTGTGTTGGTATTAAACATGCTTATCATTGAACACCTTGAATCATATTTTAATTTCATGTATTTTCTCTAATTGTTCCATATTTACTTTTTGACAGCCATATGCTCCCTTGCTCCCATTGACACCCAGTGATCCATGTTTATATGCAAAATGTTCATTATTTTATATTGCAGTACTTTTCCCCTTGCTGTTAAAAGAGGAGAGGGGCTCTCTTGATCTGATCCTATTAAGCTAGTGGCTAATGTTCATCCAGAAAGTTTCAAATCAGTTTTCCTGGAAAACAACCCTGAAAGCTGCTCTGTAATTTATGTGGGATGCCTTGCAAATAGTCAGTTCTGTGGGTAAAACAGTAGTACTAACAGAGCTACTCAGCAATGCTAGAATTTGGATGTTTGTGTTGGTCTAATTAATCTCTTGATGATTTCAGGATTTCAGTTACCTCTAATTGAGACCAGACTGTTCTGCAGATCATATGATCAATCTGTGATTTAATCTTGAATGAAACTTTACTTGGCTCTACTTACAAACTATGATCAGGGCATTTTCGTCCAAGTCACTATACAAACAAATAACCTGAACACAAAGTTCTTCCACAATAAGTTTACAATTCACACATCAGACCAGGAAGCAAAGAGTGGGTATGAAAAAGTAAACAAAGTGGGTTGAGAAACATGTGAGGTAGCAGTTTAACTGTGGGAGGAGCCGATGTCTCAGCTTCCTTCCCTCCTTGCAGTGCTACCTGGTAATGGGCTTTGGTTTACCATACATAAGAAGGAAGGAGATTCTGATAGTTCTGCTAATATGCATCAGGAGAAAATGGATGTGAGAAGACGGGAGATTCTTGGGTGCCAGTCCCTACCCATTGGATTATTTCTCACAGTTACTAACCCATGACCAATTAAAGTACAAGGAAGCATAGGAGCCAAATCACTCCCCTTCCTCACCTGATGAGTTGTGCTTGCATTGTCATGAAAAGGACCTCAGGGAGAGGAGAAGAGAGAAACTGGGATGAAGAAATGTGTCGGGTTACTGGAACAGAAAAGTTAAGAGGAGTGTAGTTGAAAACCCTCGTTGCCATTGGAGGAATTATTTGCGATGAGCAGTGACTTTGCTGTGCAATCAAGATCAAGGATGGAAAGATAGATGGTGGTTAGATCTTATAGGAGTAGAGAATGTACATGTGAAACTTGTGAAGGGACACTATGAGGTGCTAGACAAATAATTTTTATGAAGAATGGAAATATATCAAAACATCAAGAAAACCAGAAGAAATGAGGAAAGAGAAAATTCTCTCTGGGGAACTCAGTGAGTGATAAAAGTGAAAGATCCAGTAATGGGATCTCATACAGGGGGCTCAGAACACATGGTAAAGGTGGAGTAGATTGTAGGTAACAGTGATAATTTAGGTTTACCAAGAGACTTTATAAAATGTTAATTGCTTTTTTTTTTTTTTTTTTTTTTTTTTTTTCCCATCAGGGCACAAACCATAACATTTCACAGACTAGAAAGATTCTACTTTCATGTGTGATGGGTGGGAGTGCCTTGTACAGCCTTCTGAGGCTTCAGCAGCTAGTCATTACTATAGACAAATATAGACAAATATGGGACACGTGGTCCTTTACTTTGGGGCAGCCTGGCAATTTTTGTGCTGTTATTCATCTCACCAAAGTACACATTGTCTAATAATATTTAAGTTGTATAAACATACCTTTCAAGCGAAGGAGTTGTTGAGAGAATCCAGGCAAAGAATTAGTACAAAGGCAAATCTAGTGCTTCATTACAATGGCAGCTCCTATTCCAGGCAGGGTCCCTGCTCTCTGAGGGAAAGGAAGATAGAGTCCCAGATTCTTTCTGTCCCAAAAAATAAGAAGAGAGCAGCAAGTGTTGCTTCACTTTGAACAGCACTTTAGGGCCTCCAGTCAGTTCCACTGCTTGAGGTATTATCTTAGGGCACAATGGGAAGAGTCACCTTTTCTTTCCCCTGTGATTAGTTCTGAATGCATCTCAGGAGGAAGTGATTAAAAAGCAAAATCCATTTTGTGATTCTGCTTTACATTTCACCTTTTCAGTAGAACTGACCTCAGCTTTTCTATTGTGCTGGCTCTATCTTCAAAGTCGGCCATGTGGTGTCAGAGAATTTCATAATCAACCTTTTCTGAATCAATTACAAAGAAGAATTTTTTTTTTACCAAAGCAGATAGAGGGAAGAGAAGAAGAAGGGACTTACAGCAGATAAGGCAGAAGTTGGTCAATGAAGAATGTAATGGAAAATATTAGATAAAAACTGACTGTTCTTCTATTCCTGATTCTCCCTAATCACCCCATATAGGCTCCCCCTGATTAAGTACATTTCACTACCTGTGTGTAAGACATCAAGCTGTAACGTTGTTCCAGATCTGACTCTGGAGTGCTGGTAGTGTCCTGCTGACCCTCTTCCCACTTCTCACACCTTCTGCAACCATTTTCAACTCAAAAGTTTGTCCATAGGCTCTCTGGAAAGTGTGGGCTCTAGGAAAGCATGTGGGGAAGCTCGAGACACTTTACAGCCAGAAAGCCAAGAATCCTAAAAGTATGTCCTATTCTTTATATAAGTGATGAGGCTTGCATAGACACAAATGGGAGTCACTGATATGCCCAGGAAGAAAGAGATCTCCTCAATCCATGCACAAGCACAGCTGTTTATCATGGAGCCGTGGTGCACCCACTCTCTTAGCTCTGGAGGCTAGATGGCTTCAATACCCAGGAAATTAACTGAATCTAGAATATCAAAACACACACCTTCCTTCATTTGGTGCTAATATAATTGTGCCAGTGGGTTTTTTGACAACTCATTTTTTTCTTTAGGCAGCGTTAAGTGCCTTGAAACAGTTTTCAGAACAAGGACTGGATCCAGTGGAAGGAGCTATGAAAGTTGAGAACGGATCGCATGAAAAGTAAGTACCATTTAAATCCTCTGCATTTTAATGCCTGTGTGGTGTGGTAGATAAGAAATGTTAATTAAGAGCTTAGTTGCCCTTTTAAACTTATGCAAAACTATTTCCTCTGGAATTTACATACAGTTTGTGACAATTTGAGAGGATAAACACGATTTCAGGTTTAGTGTTACTGATAATGTTTACTAATAAGCTATGAGATAGTCAGTCCTGTGGAAATGCTAAAGAAAAGGATTTTCTTTCCATAGGATGGATTCTGTGTAAGTAGCATAACATGATTTTTGTCAAATGTGTTGTAGCACATGATATTGCCTGTAAATAAGCATAGCTATCTGCCAATACGTCTTTATGACTGCAAGCTGAATTTTACCTCAGAGAATTTAAAAGTTGAAATTTCTTTCAGGTCTTAAAAAAACTCTGATATGGAATTTAGCTTTAAGTAGTAGACAATAGAACAGGGTTTCACACTGGATTTTCAATTATTTAAGAAAGTGGGATTGTCCATCCAGTAAAGATTTTTTTTCCAGCTGCTAGTCTGTTTATGTAAGAAAGTAGTCTTGTGTTACTAAATAAATTAGGAAGTAATAGAATAAAAGAAGTAAGACTAAAAGTGGCATTTGGAATTTTCAGTAGATATATTGCAACTATTTATAAACTAATTTAATCAGAAACATTTTTCCATATGATCTCATCAGCATAGTATTTGAACATAAATATTGTTGTTTCACTTTAAAATGTTACCTTCCACAGTGACCTTTGAATCTCAAGTGCCATCTGGTAATAAACATGTCTTAAAGATGTGCAACCCTGGACCTTACCACTCTTGTTAATGTATTAATCTTTCAGACAAGTCAAGCATCTGGGAGAGAAAGCAGACAATAAACAGACTAACTCAGGCACCATTGCTCAGGACTGCAAGGATTCAAAGGCTGTCGTCTAGGAGCTTCCCAGCACCCACGGCTGCCACTGCATCCTTATAAACCTGTCAACACGCAATAGGGTGTATGTGTACAAGGAAATGAATGACTAATACCATTATTTGAGTCTTATGTGAAGACAACACTATTTTAACACAAGAGATAGTATACATGGTACTGTTTATTCAACTGTGGAAAAAAATAAAATTGAACATTTCCCTTAGAACTCGAGATCAGAGCATAACTCAATTGCCCAGAGGCAGAAGAAGTCTGATCGTGTTACTGGAGGTTAAAATAACAATGAATTAACAAAAAGTGTTGGGGGAAAAAAAGGAGAAACTTTACAATTGATTAATATTGAGGAAAACAAGTCAGCATTGGTTCAGTTATACAATTTTTGTAGTGTAGTTTTAAGTTCAGCTTACTGTTTTTTAAATAATGCTTGAATATTTTAAAATTAACCAATGACAGTGCTGTGAGAATTGTAGTTGTTGTCTTCATATATAGTCATACAGCTTATCTTTTTATGCAGACATTATGCATTCTTCATTCTATATGAATATGTATGACTTTAAGATGCACTACTCAGAGTTGTATGCAAACAGAAGTTTAAATCTTGACAAGTATTTGCTTAACATGAACAGATGTTAGTTATGATCATTTTCGATATACTCCAGGAAAAAAGCAAATATGGTATTTGATTTTCCTTGCCATAATCAATTAAAGAGGCGTCTTGCCTCCAAGCAACATTTTCCTCTTCAATTCTGCTCTCTGTTGTGTGAAGCACATCTACACCCCATTCTGTGTGTTGTATCAACCCACCGTTTGCATCAACTGAGTGTTTTTAATCTCTGCATTCGGACCAAGAGCAAAAGGGAGGACTGCAACGTTATCAAGCCAAGGGTGGAAACTGTTGATGTAAAGATTGTTCTTTTGTGAAAGGAGTGGCAGAGGAGATAAGACCCGTGGCTGCTCTGTACCAGCATATTTCTTTTAAGTGTGTGGCCAAATGCAGTAAAACCACATCAGTTCATGTGTACAATGACAGTGTCTTCTCTTTTCTTTATCACTCACAGTTAAGACAACTACGAGAAAAAAAGGAAAAGAAAACAATTAAAAACTAACAAATGACTGGTTACCACACTAGAGCCAGGTTTCAACCAAGCTGTCCCCCTGCCACCATTTTTACAAACTTACTGTGTTAGACCAGACATGCTGGTATTTAGATCATTTACCTGCCCAAAATACAGATTACTTGATTTAATGCAACAGATAAAGTTTAACTGCATAACAGCCATGACAACATTGCACAAGATTGTAGAAGCACCAAAACCAGAGATCACAACTCAGTGACTCACGCAGAAAAGCAGAGGAGCAGCAATGTGAGGAAATGGTGCAAGGTACAGTGGCATTGATTCACCTCTGGGACGGGCTTTCAGGGGAACAGGCATCTTGCTCTCCCAGAACCAGTGCTTGGAGTCTTTTTTTTCTACTTCATGTTTCTCATGGGTATGATTCACTCTCAAACCCGGCAGATAAGGAGCCTTTGTTCTAAAAGTTTGAAGTTTTCTAGGGTCTGACTCCATAAAAGAGTCAGGAACAAGCTGAGCCTTTCAGTTCCCACAGATTCCAAGGGGCGTTTGGCACCTGCAGACTCAAGCTATTCAGGCAGCACCATACAAAAATAATTAGCTCTTACACACCACCTTTCTCAGGGATATGTTACCTGCCTAATTGGCAGCTGGAGCAGAAATTCTGCTCCTTCAGCTCATCAGACAGCTCAGAGAGCTCAGAAACAGCCTCAGTCTGTGCTTTAGCTGTACATAACAGTGTGCAGGATACAAATGGCATTACTGTCCCCACTCATGTAGAACAAGAACAAAAGGAAGAGGCAAACCCATTCCTCTGTCCTAAGGGTGAGATGCTGTGATTACTGGGCAGAATGTGACAAGGAGACTGGCAGTATGGTCTCCCTGGCATCAACAGAACCTCTGTGGTATGCTCCCTGTCCCAGTAAATTTTAGATTAGTTGCTTTGTTGCAGGTGGGCTCTGCATTGAGCACCAGACTTGCTCCAGTGCATGTGGAGTGCAGCAAAGTGATGCTCACTCTCAGTGATCAAGTTGCAACCAAATGTGTGCAACCAGCTATCTAGGCTCAAAAGAGCTCATTCAGCCTCTCCAATCAAGGCAACAGTAGAGAAAGAGTATCTCTGTGAAACTCTTATTTCAGATTCTCTTGCTTGTCAGAACTATGCTCGATTCTGATTCTGACAGAGAACAAGGCAAATAACTGAGTTGGGGGACTCACTCCCTTTTCTCAAAACTGTAGAAACATGGAGCAGGCTGGGGGAGGAGGGTCATACAGTAGCAGAAGTTCTAACAATTTTCCAAAAGCAGGGCTGACTAATGGTTGTTGTAATCACAAGTTTGAAAGTCTGCAGCCTTATGTCAAGTACACACAGATGGCTGTTTCAAAGCACCTCCCAAACCACAGGTTAAAAGCTGCATCACAGAGGCCCCAGTGAAGGCTGATAGAGCTTTTCCTGGAAAAATATGAAGAAAGAGTTCCTGCTCCCTACAGGTACCAACAGCATCACAAAGACCTCTATGGAGCTCATCAAGATACTGCACCTGAACACCACAGTGTCATTTTGGTTCATTAAGGCATTCCAAGGTTCCTGTGCCAGTAAAGAGATTTCAGTCTGTTCCACCTGAAGCATTTATTTTCTTAAAGAATATCCTGCAGTATTCTTACACATATACAGAACACATTTTAGTTTGGCATTATCACTAGCAACCTCCCAAGAACTTAAGCAAAATTCTTGCATCAGTGATATTGCAGCATCCACTGCAATTGGACTTGTCTCCAATCTTTAGTTCTGGTTGGTTCACAGCTGTTCCTCTTAGTTCCTGAGCTGTCAGTATTTGTCAATATTTCTTTTTTTTTTCTTTTCTTTTTTCTTTTTTTTTTTTTTTTTCTAAAACAAGTACACGTGGAACTGATCAGATTTTATATTTAGTTTTGTTTAAAAAGTAAATGATGATGGACACTAAAAGAACATCAATATGTTTGAATGTTACTATTAGTTCTAAAAGGGTTGTTTGTTTTTCTGACAGCAGCTGATATTTTTTACTTTATTTTTTAGATTATATGTTCTTTAAGGTATATATTTTGTCCAACTTCTGTTTGCAAAGCACCAAGTACAGTTTTAGTTCCCTGCTGTGCACACATACCACACATCTCATCCTATGTCTCAGAGCACTTTCAAAGATGAGCAAATGCCATGTTTTACAGAAGTGGATCTAAGGTGCAAGCTGGTCTTTAGGAATAAAGCCTAGGATAGCCTGTTTGCCTGTCTAGCAGACTACAGTGTTCTCAACACTTATTTTAAGGGCTCAGAACACAAAATTGTCATTAGTTTTGAACCTATAGAACTCATTAATCAGCAGGAATTATGCTAAAGAGAAAACAGGTCACTTCGGTATCCTCTCAAAAATCTTTTCAACGCCTTCTGGGGGTCAGCAAACTAAGAACCTGCACAGGAAAAAGTTCATCACTGACAGAATGAGGTATCTGATACGGCTCAAAGGATGGGAATACACATGGATAATCTTGTATCTGAGTTATCATCTTCAGTAGAACACTGCTCTGTCAACAGCTCAGCACGCTCTGGCAGTTTCTGTTCTCACACTGACACATGTAGCACTGGTCTCCAAAGGGACAGACGTGCTGCTTCTGACAAATACAAAACACAGCAGCACTGGGACTGTAGAGCTGCAGAGCAGGGTGCAGATTTCTGTTCCCTGCCATCCCAGCATTCCCCTTCCATTCACAGTGGAGCTGAATTTACCCTTCAGCTAGAGTCCTCATTGAATTCAAGAGATAATTAAGCTGGCATTTAATTTCCTCTGATGGAAGTCATAGGATTTAAAATATTTAGTACTTATCAGCAGCATTTTTAAAGGGTCTTTGGATGAGAGTAGAGAGGAACCTTAGGAGTATGGGAGTAGCTGGGATGAATGACTGCAGGAATATGGAATCTCCTCCTCCTTGGCCTGAAGTGACAATGAAATCTAATCCTTCCTAAAGTGTATGCAAAGCCCTTGATCTCTCTGACAGTGCTTTACTACATGCATTTTATTGGTGGGTGGCTGCTTGTTATTGCTCTCATCTTTCTGGCCTGCTCTAATTCCCCATGAAACAGCCGAAGGTTTCCCATTTCCTGCAGTAAGAGTTGAGCAAAAATTTTAAGTTGGATTTGTTTTCCAGTTAATAGGCAGAGGGCTGGGTTTTTATTTGTTTGTTTTGAAACACTAAGTAAAAAAAAATATGCTTGGTAAAATCTTATTTGACTCTCCCAGTCAAATCCAGCATATCCCACTCTCAGTTGCACCCTATAAACAGGTATTTATTATTTTCTTTGCTCAAATAAGAACGGCCTTTGCAACTCCTGAGAAAACTGAGCAGAGGGTGGGAGGTGATTTTTAATGATAATAAAGACAGGAACTCTGTCAGAGCCCTGAATACAACCTGGAATGACGATTTTGTGTGCCTTGGGGGGACATGGTTCCGTGACCAGTGAGAATGGATAATGGCTATCTTCCATCAGCCTTCTGGCTTAAACATGGCAAGTTACCTGCCCTGGGCAATAGTGTATATTTGGCATAGCTCCCCAGGGACACCTCCAGAAGAGCTGCAAAGAGAGAAGCATGTCCTGAGTAACAGCTTGCTCTGCCTTTCCCTCCTCCTGGCCGAGGATCCCCGAGCCAAAGGCGTGAGGAACTGTCAAGATGAGGCACAGGGAAACGCTGCTTCCCCTCTGGGTATTTACCTCTGCTGCAGTCCCTTGCTGTTTGTGACCGCATTCCTGAGGCGTGGTATGAGCTGAGCAAGTGCGTACACCGGTGGATGAGACGTGTATGAAGTGTTTTGGTGGTGTGATTTCTGTTATTCCACATGAGCAGCACTGACTTTTGTTTTTGATCGTACAGCTTGTTATTTGCTTTATGCAGTTAGTCGTGGTTGGCTGTGCACTTTTGTGTTTGGTGTTTTAACTCCATAGCACTTCAGTACAAAGGAAATATAAAAAACAAGAATGAAAATGTTTCTAATATGTTCTTAATTAAGTAAACCTCAATAATTGATTTATGAGAAGAAGGAAAGCTAAACAAAGTGGTTGCTAACATAAAAATATAACTTATTTAAGGCCCAAATTTTCCTTTATTTATGATAACCAGGATCTAGGAGAGCCTGAATACCTATGAAGTTTTATCCAAAAACACACAAAAATGAGAATCACCCTTGATAAAACAGTTTATGGTTCTCACTACAATATATTAAATATATATTTATGCATCTAAACAGATCATTTAAACCTGCTTATGTACTTTTGTTTGTGATTATATGTGCAGCATAGTTTTTCTTTTTCCCAAACCACTGGTAATTGTTAAAAATATTTAAGGACAATAACAGTAAAGTCAATGTTCTCTAATTCCCTATTTTAAAATGGTCTGTTTCCGCACCCCACCCCACCCCAAATTAACTATATTTGAACTGGCTGGAAATAGATGAGCATTTTTAAACATTATTTAGATTTAAAGATAGGAGGTCTTCATATGTAGTTCAAAACACAGAAGACATGTTTAAATAGGAGAGAGAAAAAAAATCAAAATGTGACACGTGTCTGTGGTAACCCAATACTTCAGCTGAACTTTCTTGCCTTCTATTTTTATAAAATGACAATTTATTGCAAACCAAACTTGACCTCCTCCTATATGGAGACAAAATGTAAAGTAAAAAAGGTGCAGAACTTTTTTCTTGTCAAGGAAGAAGTTCCCATCCAGTGCAGCACAGCAGCTATACTTTAACCATGTGGATGAAAGTTCAACCCCACTGATAGTTTGTAAAATTGGGAACTGTTTACAAGATGCACTAGAAATGCTGTAGTTAAGTGTCTGGCAATCAGAGACTACAGCTCCCATGTACAATACATGGTAGGAGTAAACAATTAAATGTGCACAGAAATGCAATAGTTCCTTGCAAAAGAAAAGTCACCCAGCCCATGGCTGGGCAGTCAATTTATGCACTCACTTCAACATAAATACTCTTATTATTATGAAATACTTGTTGCATGTGATCAACACAGCACTGAGAAATATGTTGCTACTATTTCAATGTTTCTTCTAACTCACAGACAAAACAACCCAGGGCCAGAATGTTAATAGCACTGACTTAGTTAAAATATACCAGCAAGGATGAGGTTTTTCTGATGTCTTCTGAAAATGTGATCCCAACTGGTCACAATTATATCTTGAATATCACCTTTGGAGGCATTTGAAAACTGCTTTTGAAATACCAGCAGATCTACCAGTCTGTTGTAAATATTTACAAAAGTAAGGTGCTTGTTAAGGAGGAAGGACACTGTCAAGGCCTTCACAACCTTATGTACAAAATTTTGCTGCAGATTTTGCAAGTACTCAAAGGATAAGTGCAAAGCTTCTGTGCCTTAAGGATTTGTCTCTTCCCTTACCATCAGTTGTACTCCTAACTGCCGTGTTTGCACAACAGCTGAATAAAAAGTTTCCACACATATTTAAAAAATATTGTGAAAACATTTTTGTGAACAAGAGTTTGTGAGAAATTAGAGACTTAATAGATTTCAGGATTTTTTTTTTTGCTATTTTCTTTTAAATTTTGGTTAACAAAAAACCCCTTTGTTTCTACAAACAGAAGTCCTTCTTTTTTTTTTTTCAGATGAAGAATTAAGACAAAATGGCAGTTTTGCAAGATCTGTAAAAAGGGACCAGTATTGGCTTTTTAAAATGGACCTAAAATTTTCTTATTTATAAATATATATATCTATATATATATATAATAATTATATATAATCACTTTACTTAAATATTACGTATACACTTGTGTGTTTTTGTGTGTGTGAATGGATTCAAACTACACACATTTGTGCATGTATCTATGTACATGTGAATATATGTACACAAATGATCTGTCTGCCAAACTGAAAACAGAAGCACCTATAATCTAAATACACAAATGTTTAAGTGCCAAACTAGGTCACCTAACTTGGTGACAAACTACATACAGAAAAATCTTTGTGTATCCCAGATCTAACACAAAAAATCTTGAAGTGCACAGACAGACAACTTCTCAAAGCAGAGGATTGCCCATGTAAATCTCAATTTCTGGGCATGTTCAGAAGCATTTTGATCTTAGCCACATGAACTATTTCCGCCTCCAGTCACTTTGGGACTCTGATGCTCCCTTCCTCCCAAGGAATCCCAGAGATTTTTACTGCTTTGGGCAAGATACAACATACTGGTGAAGGAGAAACTCTTGCCAACAAAAATCTGCTTTTTACTCAGTAGCTAAGACTGAAGACTAACTTCTTCCTCTGCATCTCGCTTCAGGAATGCCTTGGTCAACCAGGCTGTAGTGTCTGCTGAAACAGGGTGTCATACACCTCTCCAGATCATCCTCCTCACTTTGAACAGATCTACTCTACATTTACTAAATTAGTAAGACAGGAATATGATTCCTATTACCTGGTGCTTAGAGTACTTGCCAGCTAAGATATAAAAAGTCTAGAGTTCCAAGCTATTTCCTTAAAATAGTGAAATATCAGTATCAGCTGATGATGAGGCAGTCACTTGTGCACTTTTGTACTTTCTGAACCACTGAATATGAAAATATTCTGTAAAAAATTGAATGTTTTCTGTGAAGATGAAATATAGCCCAGTGACTTCCATGTTTTGGTGGCTAAAGCATTCTTTGAAGGTGTAAAGTTATATTCTACCTGCTATTAAGAGACATTGCCAATGCAGCAAAAATTCATAGTAATCTTACCCTGTGCAGTTCTTTACAGTTCAGTCTGGCTTGCAAATGCACGTGGAAATCAGAGCAGCTGAATGTGAGGTAGGTGTATCACCCTCCCCACAAGGAAATGTCTTCTTCCTGAGGAGGAAACTACCTTCCTTCATGACTACTGCACTTGAGCGATAAACTTCTCTCTGATCAACAGATGATGTAAGCCTGAGAAATGTGTGACCATGACATAGAGCCTTTACAGAAAGGCTCATTTCCATGGATTCAGTCAGGAGGAGACTATGTTCCAGCAAAGAACTTCAGCTTGTTTTCCTTCTTAATCATATTAATAAAGGGAGTATTTCTCTTTTCTCCTTATTCCAGAAGTTGTGTTGTAACATCACATAGAGCTTCAAACTTCTGTGGCCTCTTTTACTTCTATATTTGCTTTTCCTGGTTTAATCTTTTATTTTTGTTTGATAGTTTCGATCTATTCAAATTCATTCCATCATATTGCAGAGAGAAAAATGTTCAACAAAATTTGAGGACAAAAAGGGTGAGTCCATTGGAAATAAAATTAGCAGCTTCTTTTATTGCTTAAGGCCTTCACCAAGGAATAATTTGTGCAATTGCTGAAAGCCAAAGAAATCTTAAAACAAAAAGAGTCAATAGTTTGATAAAACCCAGACCTCCTGTGTTGTGCAATTAAAGGTTAGACAGGGTGATAAGAGCTTTAATTTACCTTTGGGAGATATTTATCAGATTTTGGATTAACTTAAAATATGTTTCCTGCGCATTTCTTGCAGGTGAAGGTCCTTCAATGTTTCCTGTCATGCAGAGGAAGAGATAACACTTTCTCAAAGTGCGGGGAACACCACAAACCCAGATATGCTATCAGGAGGCTTTCTGTAAACTCCATAATTCTGTGATTTTCCTTCTAGCAGCCAAGAAAGCCAGGGGTACAAACTCCCATATGTGCTAGTTCAATCTGAGCTCTGTTATTATTAATTATTTATACAGCACCGTGCGTGTGCAGGCCTCTTTATAGACAGAAGGAAATATCCCCCAAGAGCTTGCAAACCGAACGGCCCAGTGGTACAAACACTTCTTTAGCTTTCCTAGGACGTACTACCTGGAATAATCCACTGATGTCAGTGGGCTACTTAGGCGCTGGTAAGTGCTCTGCTGGGTAGGAAGTGTTTGCAGGATTAGGCTGTAGTTAAACCATGAAGTGATGATGGGTGATGAGGGAAGGGAGGGCAAGCATTCCAGCAACAAGATCATGCTGTTGCTTTAGTTATAATGAAGGTGTCAAGGGGCCGGGGCATTTTTAATGCTTTATGTTATTTGTGATCCTGTTGCCGAGAAGGAAAAGCTCAGCTTTATAGGCCACACAGAAGAAATGAGCTGCTCATTTCTTCCTCATGAGAGGAAGAAGACTGGCTTCGAGCAGAGGGAGAGACAGAGCCTGCTACATGAGGAAGAAGACTCCAGAGGTAAGGAGGGAAGCACAAGAAGAGATGTTGACCATACCCTCAGAGAATCTCCAATCTCTGCTGCAGCTAACATGTGTTCACTCATCCTTGACAGCTTTTTTTTTTCTTTAATTGAGGGCATTTTCAGAAGTTTCCCAGTGCATTTCCAGCTCTTGGCAAGTCCCAGGCACATCTGTGACATTTAGCTGATAGCCTCCTTAGTGAAGGGAAGGTTGCCAATGAATCCTTGTGCAACTGTTTATGCTACAAACCAAAGTATACAACTGCCAGTTTCACTCTTACAACACAGAGAGCATTTTTCCTCCTTAATTGAAAGTGTGGAACATAACAAAGCCTTTAAATACTGAGAAAACAACCAGCTGAAACAAGTAGTAAGAAAGACATCAAGGATGACAGGCAGTAGGCCCTCTGCCCAGTGAGACAGGCAGACAGGGCATGCTCTGTTATTAAAAGGAACCTACAGACTTTGGGAAGAATATGGGATATGGGGGTCAGGGGAGGGGTTGCTCTAGGACTTCAAGGCATTTCAGATAAATATTGAAGGGATGCTGCCTTCCAAGTGAATGCACAGGTCGGGATGTGGCTCCAGAGAAAGCCAGCAGTAGCAGAGAAGGCTGAGTTGCTGGACTGGTCTCAGTGGAAATCTTTCCTGGAAGGCTTTTTCAGGTGAAGACTTTTGCAGAGATTGTTGCCCTTCAGGCACAAGCCTGCAGCAGAAACAGGCTGAACATCAGAACCTCCACCCCACCAAGAGTTTTAAGGACAGACCAAGTGGCTGGGGAAAAACCCTGCATTTCTGAGGGGTAGTGTAGGAACCTGTAAATTCACTGCAGGTTGGCTTCTCTAACAGCTCCAAGAGTTAAAATCTGGGAGAAAAAAAAATTATTATGAAACTAACAAAATAATAGGAATTAACAGGGAAATTCAAACAGGAGATTAGCTTTCAGTCACTTTCTGCAGCATGAATATTTTGAATTTTCTGCATTTTATGGGAACCAAATGGGTGTCACAATGGTTAAATGAACTGAGAGACACCTCGCCCCTACACTTGGAGGGTGAGGATGGCACTTGCACAGAAACAGACGTCACCAACCCTCACTTTTCTGAATCCCCACCCCCCCACCTTAATCCCTCTGTGATTTGTGAGACTCTTCTCTTTCCTGAGTTAGTCTGTGATACGTGACTAAATTCGTTTCCATACATTTTTTAAAGTTTTTAAATAATTCTGACAGATCACAAAGGGCACTTGAAGCAAACAGATACGTGTAGGCAGATCCACAGATTATGGAACTCAGATACTCTTAATTTTGTCTGCCCTTTTTAGTATTTAACCTGTTCCAGACAGTATTACTGTTTTCTCTTACAAGTTTCAGATTTTTTAACCTAAATTTTTATACTTTCTTAGTAATATGCTTTGAATTCTACATAAAAAGAACTAGTGATATAAACAGCCAGATCTTCCTGCCTGAAAAATCTTTTACATATGACAAATCCAAAACTAGCCAGGAGATGGTCTGGCTCTGAGCTCATTTTCCTTACTGTACAGACAGCTTTTGATGTAAGAACCCCATATATATTTACTCAGACCATCTGACACTTGAGACCAGGCTTTTATTGGTTCAAGGTACTCCGGGCTGTCAGTCACAGTGAAGCGAGCCATTGTCCTCAGAGGTGATCAGCTCACCTCTCCCCTCACAAAGGCATGTTTTCAAAGCATGAGTGGCATCACACATGCTTCAGCTGTAACACATGCAGAATAGCACGAGATGCACCACCAAGCAGCTCTCTCCAGCTTGCAGTCAAAGATGGGGCTGACGCTCCACAGACTCGAGGTGGTTCCTGGTACTCGCTGCTGCTCAACAGGCAGGGCTCGGGAGGTGCCTGACGTGCTGGAACCGATGGTGGCCTGGTCTAGTATTCCATGAGTTGTGACCAGTCCACCACAGTGGAGAGGAGGGCCCAGACAGATTAAAGAAGATGCAGTAGCTCTGAGTGAGGAAGGGAATGGTTGTTTAAACTCATCAGATAGCTGTGGTGCTCCTGCCACCAGCCCTGGGAGCATCTCAGCCCCAATACACAGCAGCAGGCAAGGGGAAAATTCACCAGGAACAACTGTCCTCACCGTCTTCCTTCTGACCCTTGAGAATAAATGTGACATGGGACATCACCTTAGACAAGGCAAATAAAGCCTCTGAGTGCATTTCTGCTTCTCCTGACATCACTTCCAGGCTGCAGCTATAGAATTTTATATTAGCTTTTGTACTGAATTGCCAGCAGAAATCCCAAGAGATTCGGTCTCAAAAGTATGCCTAAAGAGGGAATACGGTCTGGATGTAATTTAGCTGCCATTACCCAGCAATTCCATAGATCTCTTTGACTTGTGACATTAAATATATGGAGCAAACACATGAATGGATTAACATACACAGTCCTATAATTAGCTATGTTATTAAATTTGCTAAGTAGTTGGGGGGAAAGGGGCTTGTTTGCCATCTGTTTAAAAAGTATCTCTCTTTCCACTGAAATCTGGATATAAAAAACCCCAGACATGTGGGCATGACTGCCTTACATACATTACTGGGATTATTTCCCTTGAGTTAACCAAGACAAGCATGATTCATATACCAGTAGAATGTTGTGCAAAAATGTGCATAGCATTTTTTCACATAATGTTCCTTTTCCTTCCCATTATAAATTATGAATCATGTAAACATCATGAATTACAGAGTTTTTTGTTGGTCTGGGGTTTTTATTTTTTCCCCGTGACCCAAAATACTACTTAATAGAAAAGAAATTATAACAGGCAGTATGGTAAATTCTGCCATAAGAGTAAATTCTACTCTTGTCACTATGTAACCACACAGTCATTTGCTCTAATTTCCCTAGAAAACTTGAAATAATCAAACTATGATTTTAGAACCCACACATACACACACACACACACACACACACACACACACATTTCCAATGACTCTGAATACAGAGCATGTTTGTATCATGAGAAAGAAAAATTGGCACTGGTTACAAAAGAGATGCATATTAAATATATAATCATTAGCCTCAGCTATGTGGAAATTGTCTAAAAGTAGGAAAACAAGCGGAGCTCTAAATAGCTTAGAGTAAGGCCCTGGTTCACAAACTCTTCAGTAGAGCTCTGTCACTCGATCTGGAGACTCACAAAAGCTTGTACTGTAAGAGCACAAGGAAAAGACAGCATAAAAGAAAAAAAACAACAAAAAGCACCCAAACTGAAAGATTCCAGAGTATGGGAAGCTCTCCAAAAGTGTAACTGAGCGTACTTTAAGCCAATATTTCTATGTAGAGCCTTACCTTTAATGCCACATTTCTTTAGAGAGATGAGCAAGCATTTGTGATTTCCAATGAACCACTTACATCAGTGTCTGCAGCATGCAGACCGAATGTTTTATAAGCTTTTTTTTTTTTTCCAAACAGCGCATATGACAGCAGTACAAAAGCACAGGTGAAAGCAAGGGAACCTGGATCTGAGCGGTTTTTCCATTTGCCTCAGGCTAGCTGAAAGGATGTTCCATTAGCTCAGGGGCAGAGAGACCCACTGGAACATTATGTGTTTGGGTTTCAGTCACACACCTGTGATAATTTATCTGTGATAAATGTAAAAGTCACAATAAAGCAATGGAGAAGGCACAGCATAAACCAAGAGAGGAACATAAAGGGAAGGGAGCTGTAAGGTACCTCAACATGTACAGTCTAACTCCAGCCTTCCCATACAGTCATCGGAGAGGGTTAAGCTTTCAGCGTGGGTGCTCTGAGTCACTGCCTGGAGGAGCTCAAGAGGTGATTATTTATACAGCACATTAACCACACAGGACTATATAGGAGGTCTAAAGTTCAGGATCTGAACATGAATACTCCCCAGAAGGTGTGGAGTTTGCATTTCTTTCTATTTGCCACTATCCCCATGGTGCCTGTGGGCTCCTCCAAGCCACATTATAGAAGATGAAGAAACTTTCTAATTTACACCAGACAGAAACAACTGCTATCAGGGATCAAGACTAAGTTTCTCTTCCTATGTCTTCCTCTCTGGCAGTGGTAAAGACCAAGTTATATGTTGCATGTTTGTCCCTCCACAGAATAAAGTGGTCAAGATAAACTAGCTCGGTATTATTTGCATGCAAATAAAAGAAAATTAAAACCAAAAAAGAAACTCCCTACTAAGGACCCTCATTCATCTGTTTTTCTTTAGGGATGCTTTAACATTAGCTAAATATCACTTATTTACACCTGAAGAAGTTAAATGATCTTGTTCCCATGAACTCTCTTACAAATGCTGTCCTGGCCTGTGATTTATATAAAAGTAGCTGTTCCCTTAATTTTATTCACAATAGCTTCATTCTTACCGTATGAACCTGCTTTGTCAGTATTCGCTTTGATTTATGGAAGATTTCAAACTACCAAAATAACTATCCCTTTTCTTTTCATTAAAGCTAATCCCCACAAAGACACTTTCATCTGCTGATTAGTCATGCTTCAGCAATCCTTGCTAACCAGAGGCTAAGTTATTGATGTGTTAAAGATGTAATCATAGAGATTCAAGACCACTGAAGAAAATTCAACGCGTTGTTTGACAGTGTCAGAAATTAGCAGTGTCTTGGCTTTTTAAACCAGCCAGGATAGCACATGCTCAGCAGCATGGTCAAACCTCTTCAGTTAAGCTACAGGCCAGAAAGGCTGTGTTAGGAGGTGTTTCAAGTCCGCAGACATGCTGCACTGAAGACCATGAAAAGAAGGGATAGGGATTTCCAAAATACTTCAGGGAAGTTGGAGTCTCACCTCATTCAGCACAAAGAAGCTGTACTTCAGTGTTTCTCAACACTGCACTCAGCTTTTTAAGTCAAAGAGGCAACATATTTTGCATTATAAATTGTACATGTAATTCATCATCATGGGTCATGTTTCCCCAACCTTGTCTCATCTGAATGTTCATTTAAAAATTATCTAAGCAAACCCATCTTGTACCTTTTCATGCTCTGACCATTGTGAAACAACAATTTCTTCCTGGACATCACTGTCCCTAAGTGATTTTACATTTAGAGAATGACAAGTTCAAATACTAGAAGTAACTTCCCATGAACTGATTATCACCACAAATGTTTAATGTAATAGTTTGATGTGCTGTAGATGTGCTAAGGAGAATAAGGACTCGGTGGGCTCTAGAACCTGTTTCTAAAACCCAGAGGTAATGGAGGTCTTCAAGACTAATCCACCACCCAGTGAAGAAGCTGCATTATGCTTTAGAAAAGGGGACATGACAAGCCTGAACTGCCACTTCCAGCAGTCAGGACCTCTCTGACTCAGCTGTGATTGGCAGCTACATGGCACATATTTAGGTTCATCAGGATACACCCTTGTCACAGCTACACCACAACTTCCTCGGGTATATATGTATTCATGGCTGATGCTTCAGTATCCTGAACTTAATAGCTGTATGCTCTTTAAGAAATTAAACATGAGTGAGACCTGCTCTAAATCCCAAGTGACTTTACAACTGGCATGTAGAGGTCTCCAAGCAATAATCACTTTAATTCTTGTGCAATCACCTTTTGGGACACAAGCATATATTCAGTTGCCATTACTCATAATCATCAAGCTGTACTAAGAACCACTTCACTCGGGTCTTCTCCATCTTTGATGGACAATTGCAAATTAGCAACAGCAGGAGACCACCGTGGATGTCACAGTCAGCCTGGGCTGGAAAATGGCTTAGCTGTTTTTGGGTAGTAAGGAACCTGAGCAGATACATCCTGCTGAGCCTGAGCTGTCTGCCTTCTGGGCTAGGCCAAGTGTCCCCAGGCTGAAGGAGATGACAGCATGGAGACCCCTACACAGAGGCTCAAGTGGGCCCTGGCCCAATTGACAGAATTGCACTGACACAGGAGTTGGGCTTGCTCTGTGCACCCACCAAAGCATCACTGCAGGAGTCCTTCTGAATCCACTTTGTGCTGCTCCTCTCCCACGGCCCTGTTACACAAATAGCCAAGCACTGACTGCACTACGATGCCACTTTGTCCCATTTTCAAAACTGCTGCGTGGATGAGCCCACACTCCCTCATCACTCGTTCTGTTAGATGAGGCTTACAGGCTGCTCCAGGTTTGGACCTTCTGTTCCATAATCTTACCATTACTTATGTTTGACCTGGATCAGCACAGACATATGCCTTTCCTGTATTCTGTGATTGAATCTCAAATGCTCTTCACTGATAGACTTGGTCCTCATTTCCATTTTCATGTAGTATAATAGAAGTCACCAATGATGCTGCTTCTACCATATCCAGCCTTGTACTCATAGCACTCCTTTCTTTTCCCCAGGGTTGACATTTCACCCATTTTATGTCAGTCTTCCTTACTTTGCATCATAAACTCATTATGTGTCCTTACTGTTTACTTAATCCATGATCCAGATCAGAATCCCCCTTTCCTCATGGATATTAGCACAGAGCAGTATGTACAGGGTTCATGGAAGCCAGCTTTCTTCTCCTTTCTAGCAGCTGCTTCTTCATCTGGTGTATTTCTGGACGAACAGCATCCAGTTCCAGGGCAAACACTGCTCCGCAAGGAATGTTCTTGGAATCCTCTGGCTGAGCTTGGTCTGTGAGCCCAAATCCACTGAGCACATATAAATTGGTCCATTGTTAATTTGTGCTGGAAAGCCCCGCTGAGTATAGGAATATGCCAGGAACACAAATCTCTGAGATCCTCTTTTCAATTGAAATGGCTTCCTCTCACTCGTTCCTTTCAGCTTTGTCCTGGCCAGCTAAGAAGACTGATGACTGCTCCACACAGCATATCAAAGATTTGCTCCATCTAGGCAGGAATCACCCTCGGAAGGGGCATTGAACTCTGGACTGCAATTGGACGTGGTCCTGCAGATTGCCTGCTGCACGATGCCCTGTGGAGTCCTGTGTCAGCCACTTGTTTGGTACTGCTATTATAGAAAAGTAAACCAAATGAGCTTATGGAGACCTTACCTCTCACTTAGAGTTCTGCATTATCTGCAGCTGGGACAGTCTGACCTTAGGCTGCATGGCAAATGAAAAAAAAAAAAAAAACCATGAACTCTTTCAATGCTCAGACTAAATCAAGTCTGCTCTGATTTGTGTCAGGGTCACCACTCATATTTGTTTTGTGATTGCACATTTAGGGCAAGAGTTCAGTTCCTATACCTTGTGCAGCCTAAAGGGAAGACTTAAGAATTTGACTTCCCTTTTGAAATACCTTAATTTTTTCAGTTTGAGGAATGATCAATTACTGTGAGCAACTGATCAGATTAAAATGTACAAAATCACTCATAATCTGTATATGTCAAATTCCAAGGAAATTAGGCTATTACCAGTGAAGAAAGACAGCACAGAGGAAAAGCATGTTTTCACTGTGACCTGGCAGCTCACTGACTCAGAGACAGGCTATCTGTACCAGATCTGTGAAGCAATCCAGAATATTTCAACCAGCTGGGTTGGATAATGCTGACACACACAAGACAGAGCCAATAGTTGTATCTCACAGAGGCTGTAACAGTCCTCAGTGTAACTAACAGGTGGTGTGTTGTTCCAGAGGCTTTGCATGATTCCACCCTAGTTTAAGTCTAATGAAAAACAGTGTAGTTGGCATCCATATTGATTGTCCATAGACCTCTGATTTCTGTGAGTAGGTAAGTACTGATTACACAGGTAATCAGTTTGTGCAGGTCTTTGTGTGACTCTTCATCCTCATTGCAGTGTCTGGAAAATCACATATGGATATGGTAAGGGGTATGTCTTGCTCCTTTAGCCCAGGCAGCATTTTCACCTGTCCTGAGATGAGCACCCAGTTCCTTCACCACTGTTTTGCAGATGTCATTGAGAATCAGCAACTGATTCTTTCTGAAAGGACAGCCCATTATTCAGTTTGCAAATACTGATGTATATCCCTTTGCCAGTGGCTTATCAACCCTTTCGCATCTTGTTACCCAGGATGATTTCACAGATATCCGCATAAGATCCTGACAAGATTTCTTGATAACAACATGACCAGAAAGGTAGCCATTAGGTGACTTTCTAAGCCCTCCTTTCTTCTTCTTTCAGGTAGTTTTCTTTATGGAGAGTTAAATTGCAGCAGGAGCGGTCTTATCCGGTGGCACAGGTGTCACTAGCAATAATCAAAACCCAAACATCTTCAGGTGGTACACAAATACAAACTGAATGCTTCTGCTTCCATGTGGCCTGGAACACAGCTAGCAGCTTCTCTGTGATGGCACCTGAAAAAGCACACCTGAGGATCTTCAGACAAAGTAAAATTTACCCACGGGAGACAAGCTACTTTCTCTGTTGAGTACTTGGGCATGTTCTTTGACCTCCTTACTTGTTGTTTTTTCTCCCAGAAAAGTGTGAAATTTGTCTCCAGTAGTTTCCTTGTATGTGTCCTGTAGTCTTCCAAAACACGTTGGGGGTTTGACTAATGAAGTAGGAATGGATGAGCAAAAGTATTTTCACTTTTTCTGTCCCAGTAGCTGTATCTATGCTGGTATCTCAAACTCTGCCAACCATGAAATGCAGAGAGGCATGTTCTAGCTACATCCATATTCCTGAGCTTTCTTGCCCACTAAAGAATGGGACAGGTGGATTCATTCTACCTATGGATCTAACCCCATGGCTTATACCATCTCCTGACACAGGCAGGGAAAATTTTGGGAGAATTTTACTTAGCATTAGCTAGAAATATGCCAGGAACCCTAGCAACAATTGAGCAACATAAACACATTTTTGGTGCCTGGGAACACTTCTTGGTACTATTGTTTTATTTTTTCCATTATATTGCTCAAAACCAAACTTGAGCACTTTTTAACTGCTTTCCAGTTGAATATTTCCTAGATCCAAGATCTAATTACTTAAGGATAGTAATTCCTGGCTGGTAAAAGAAATCTTCCTGGAGAGCATTTTGCAGAGAATCTGAGTGACAGCACAGAGATTTTTATTTGTTTTTCAGGGCATGTCAGAACTTGGTGATATGGCTGGAACATTCTGCTCATGCTTGGAAGTCAATGGGACAGGAATTCCTGTCTTACCTCTTGTTCATATTCTTTGGCTATTCATGGCATAGAAATTTTTTGGCTGTTGTGCAGACTTATGGAGAAGGTAGGGTGAATCATACTTGTAGAGTAAATGTGTCTTTTATTCCAGGATATTCTCTCAGTGGAGAAGTTCATAACAACTGGTTGGGTGTAGGGAACCTGAATCTGATCTCATGCCATCTGTATAATTATGGGTTAAAAATTCACTAGTAAATAAATTCACTAGTGAGTTTATCTCTTTCATGTTCCTTGAAAAACAAAAGCAGCCCAAGTTATTTCAAGTGGGCATGTTGAAGCCTTGCTGCTGTAAGCGCTACAGGGTAGTATAAACCATCTTATTCTTTGACCATGGCAGAAGATCCTTAATGCTCATATGCATCCAAGAATGGATGGTAACAAATGTTTTGTCTGGTTACTCTTCATCAAAGTTAGTAGGATAGCTACAAGCTAGGGTGTTTCTACCTCCTCCACTCCCATTATTGCTTCAAATCAAGTGCCAGAATAATTAGTTCATTGCTGAAGAACTTTACAATGATTTTCTTAGCAGATCTCATATCCTACAACTCACAGGTCTTAGTCCAAGTACAAGAGGGTATTCCAACTGGGGCTGGGAAAGGAAAAACCCTTAATGTTATATTACTTGAAGCCAGTTCATGTAGTCCATGTCCTCCACTAGAGTACCACTCACCAGCCCAGATGACTCTGGATTAATCTCATACATTCCCAATCAATTATACAGGACAGACAACACTCACAGTGTACATAAGACTGATAAAATTCAGTTCTTATATCCATGTCAAATGGCCCCAGGCTGTGGATCACAAATGTAAATGAGAGCAGCTGAATGCTTTTCCATTTTGCTTTTGTTTTTACCATGGGGTTTGAAGTGTCACATTCTGTAATATAACTTCCCTTTTCTAGTCACAAACAAATGACATCTGGCCACTTTCAATAATAAACTTGAAGAGAGGGGACACTTCCTTTCAGCTTGTTGTGACCCTTCTTAACTTTCAAATTCCAACGAGAGCTGAGGAGAAGGAAAACTTAAAAAAAAGAAATCCCCTAATGATTAAACTTACCGATGGAGAAAAAGTTTGCTTCGAGCCTCTGAGTACCGTTTGCACCACACAATCTCAAACATCCTGACACAGTTAATGCTTGAGGAGCTGTTTGCTGCTCCCACTTTCATTGTTACATCATACAGGAAACCCTTGCAGGAAATGAAAGTTCAGCCAGCCTTCTCCTCCCTCAACACCTTGAGCTTACAAGCCTAAAACAGAAAGCATACAAGGAAGAATAAAGGTGGGGTAAGAGCACGGGAGAGGCAGGCCAGACACAGATAAATCACATACCTTGATTTTCCTGTCTGGCACAACATTCAGTTTTTGTTTTTTTTTTTTTTTTCCTGGAGGTGGTTCTGTGAAATAATCTGGGTTTCACTGAGCAGGAAGTTTTCACTATCTATCTCACGTGGGGGCTTGTCATTCAGGGCTGTGTAGGCGGAGTCTGCTTTGTGCCTGTGTCACCTCAGTGGGCATTTTTAAAGGAATACCAATAAATAACTCTTTCTTTCTAATTAAAAGGATAGGCTCCCATCTCTTGATGTACCCCAAATCTGAACATTCTTGTCACCACAAGGATGTGGTGGAGCCCTTTGTGTGGGAAAAGGTGTGCTTTCAACCAGACTCAAACTGGGAGCAGAGAACACCTGAGGTTATCAAGATGAATAAAAACTGGGGAAGGCACTGTGAGCAGAGGAAATGAAAAGCTCTTTTCTTCTTCTGTTCTTAGTCAACAGAAATACCAGACAATAATTTTAACAATTCAGGCCAAACCAGTACCAATGGTGCAATATGTAGTACAATGAGAAGAGCAATTTAGGAACTGTGAATGGAGCTGCAAGGCCTCTTCCTGATGATCTACAAGAGCTTCTTTCAGAGCTGATTGAGGACAAGGGAAAGATTCCCTATGGTTTTCCTATGGCCCAGATATGGCACCATCCCTGCCACCACAGATAGCTAAAGGTTTTCTAGAGAACTGTTTTTCTCTTTCTGATGAAAACATGATATGTGGAAACCAACTGGTGTTGAAAATTCTGAAATGCTAAATGGAAATGCACCATTTCTGCTTCCGGTCCTGCCTGCCTGCTCGGCCAGGTGCCTGCTCAGCTCCCTTCTAGCTCCCTTGGCAGGTGCAGGACTTCTGTCTTGCAAAGTGCTTGTAAAAGCACCTTTTGGTTCCAAAACGCTAGGAAGTGCCACAGCAAGAGTTGTCTGTTTTTGTTAAAGCAAATGTACAGCTATTGCCAAAGCAAAGCTAATGAGGACTGCAGGAGCCAGGCAGAGATTCAAACTTCTGGACTGACATCATCACAATCTGAAACAAGAAAATTTATTTTTTTTTAAAAATGGTATTACAGTTTCCCATGAACTCACAGTATAGTAGAAAGCCCTCCAGGTTTCTGTGGTATACGAGGCCTGCTTGTGAGCCTCTTACCAAAAGGCACTTGCAGGCCATCCCAGCCCAGGTGGGTTCAACAGCACATGGCTGCTCCTTCTCAGGATGCAACAGGCTGTGCCAGTGCCCTTGTGCAGTGCAGATCACCCAGATCTCTTTAAATGCAGCCCTCTCCTTTGGAGGCAAGTTGCATTCCCCCAGACACTCCCTAGGAGCACATTTCCCTGCAGGAAAATGCAAGTGAAGCTCTTGTGGTGCACAAAGGAAATGCCCTGCATTGATCCTGTCACATCCAGCAGACATGGCCAGCTCTTATCATTTTGCTGCATGTGGCCCCTGGGGCTCTAGAAGTCTCCAAGGCTCTCCTGATTTGTGGTGTAGAAGTCTCTAAATCAGTTGGGAATTGACAGTATTGTTGTGCAGTCTGCAAGCTTTTGGAACATTACCTGGTAACACGTGACAGGAAAAATCTACCTGGGAGGTGTGGCGCCCTGGCTGCCCTTGTTTCCAAGGTTTGTGTCCTGGCATGTCACCCGACAGCCTGCCAAAGAGCAGCCTCTGTACCAGCCTTGCTGCGAGGGCGTACACACATTTGCAAATGAGAAAATAGCTGTAATATCCATGTCCATCTAAAGAAGAGTGCACTATGGGAGCAAGCAACAGGGCTGGTGAGCTTACTGCCATTGTGAGGCTCACAAAATCTCACTTCAAAGCCCACAAACCTGAGATTTAAACTATTATCATAAGACTGGTCTCTTCCTTTGTGCCTTTGGGGGCTGTGGTCCTCCACAGCTTGTGCTTCTCACAGCTTCTCTTGAGGCAAGGCTTCTAGGAAAAAGAGTATGGAATCTCCTAGGATGAGTCACAACATGTGGCCATGCAAAGGAAAACACAGCAGTGCTGGTTAGAGATAGTCACCTCTAACCCCCCGACTCTGCCTGAGGACATAAAAACTCAGGCCATGTCACTGAACATGGGTGGCTGACTCCAGAGCAGTTGTATACTGTTCCTGTCGCCTGTTCAGAGGGGATGCTCTGGGAGTCAGCTTAGCTTTCTGGTCCATGAGAAGTTCATAGTTTACATTTTCAGTATTTTCTTGGTGACTAACAGTGTTAGTGAACTCTGAGAAGAACAATCTTTCTGCTGCTGGGTGACCAGCTTGTTTTGCAGGTCCCAGCCTCATCTCTGGCTCTCCCTGCTTGCAGCCTGTTGTCCAAACACTTCCTTTGTCCCTGAAACCCTGTGGTCCAGTGCTTTACAGCCTGTCCAACATCTTCCTGACCTGCTACAAAATCTCCTTCCAAAAGCTATCATTCATCAGTTTGTTCCTGATGAGAGTCGTTGATCAAAGCAAAAATGTGGCTCGTTGTACTTGCCACTATCAGAGAATCCCACAAGGTGTATCTGATGTGAGCACCCATTTTCTCAGCAGCCAGGCAAATTGTAATCATGATTAGATGCACACTGCCCCAGAAGAAGGCTTGGCTGAGGCTAGACGGTTATCTGGGGCCCCTAAGGGGTGAAAACACTGGTTGTGCATGGAGAGAGAAGGAACACAGAGCTCACTGTGGCATTTCTGGACCCTCTGCAAAGGGCCCAGAGCAGAGAGTGCATATGGGCACACACTTAGAGCTCCCTCCCATCCACTTACAGTGTGCAAGAATGTGGCCCGCCTTGGAAAATCACAGTGCAAGTACATTGCCTGACTAACACAGAAAAGTTTCTGTGTTTATGGAAAAATGACCAAAAACAAGGCCTGAGTGGATTCTTTCATAATCAAGATCATTTTCTCTCCCACAAGCAGGAAAGCAGAGGGGCATTTCAAGAGAGGGAGACTTTGTTAAGCGGATTATCATATTAACTAAAAATAAAGATTGGACATATTTGGAATTCTAAGATAATCTTGCTTTTCTGGTGACAATAGAAAAAGCTCAAGCCTTTCTCCTCTGCTTTCTGTGGCACTCCAATTCATTCTAGCCTGTTAATTCATGAGTTTATACTGTACATAAAAAAGATATGTCTATGCCTAGAGCACATGTTGACATTTGGGCACATATGATCTAGTGATTGGCATATTTTGATTCATCAACCCAATGCTGAATACATTACCAGAAGATTTGTTTTGAAATAAAAATTTGTTCTTTTTTGATTTAATTACTTCAAATGTTTTCCCCATATAGCATCTCCCTTTCATTTTGTCCATCCAATCTCACAAACCTGATCAGGGAGTGGATTTTTTAAAACCTCTTATAGCCTCCACTTAGCCTGAAGTGCCAAACCTCCCTGCCCTTCCAACAGCAGTCTTGGTGCTGTGCTTGAGTCCGTAGCAGTCTGAGCAGGGGAGACATCCCTTGGGGATAATGGTGTCCCTCCTGAGGCTGTGCTGTTTTGACCTGGCCAGTTCCAGCCCTGGAGGAGATTCATTGCAGCTGTCTTGGGTACCTGCTGATGCTGTGTCCTCCGTGTGATCACCATACAATGTGCAGGCACACACAGGCTTTTGCCCTTCTTCACAGTCATAGCTCCTCCTTGGCTTCTTCTTGCTGCAGGTACGTTTGACTAAGAAAGAGGATACATGGACCTCCAGTTTCTCTGTGCTCCTTAGGGTGTCCCCCTCCCTCATATCAAGGCACAACAGTCTCACAGGTGGTTGGAGGATCACCCCAGGATGTTGGCCTGGAGGATTATCTGTGGCATCCTTTTAGGAGAGTGCCCAGAAAGCCAACAGCTCCACAGGGTGGAGGAAACTCGATGCCTGCGCTGCTGGTGTTATCTCCAACTAGTGTAAATTAAGGTAACTGGTTTATTTTCCAATATGTCAGCCCCAAAAGGAGTCTTTTGGTGCACACACCCAGCGCAGACTTGGTGACCAATTTTACCACTGCAGTTCAAAGTTGTGGGGATTTCAGACCCTCCTCCCCCAATCTAGTAGAAAGCACAGAATGCCCCATGGGGAATTATTTTGGCTACCCACCAGTGGCACAGCCTGGGTGCAGTGTGCCTGCTGGCCAGCAAGCAAACACTTACCTTCCTGTTAGGGCAGGTCTATCCTAAGACTCCAATCTACCATGCTCTCCTAGAGCTTAAAATATTTTCTTCTTTCGATCTGCAAAGACAGTTGAAATCTCTCAAGAATTAATGAAAAAGAAATGCCATAGCAATCTTCCCTAGGAACCTTCCAATGGGTTTATATGCATATGTGTGTGTGTTTATGTATACACACATGCACACACACAGACTTCACCATTTCAGCAGGGGACTTTCTATTTTACATTCTTCTCGGGCTAACACTTGCACTTTAATACCAGATATCACTGTGAGACATAATGAGGGTCATTAAATGTATTTATTAGCTTATTAAAGTGAACTGCCTTCACTGTTGCAGCTGGCCTGTGTTTTATAGAAAACCCAGCAAATCCCCAAAGTCACACAACAGGAGCCAAACACACTTTAGCTGATGACAGAGTAAATATCAAATTTACTAGGGCTAGCAAGTGGCAAACACAGTTCTGGTATGTTATTTGAAAACCTGCCATGAGGCATAATACGTAATTCTCAGCTCATAAGGGTAGAGTTGATTTGGAAGGAAATATGAGAAGAATTTGATAGGATTTAGTAATATTTTCAGGGATACAGTTTAATTATAAACAGTCAGGAAGCTCTTAGATACTAACTGTGGGTCTCAACCAGTAAAGGCAGAGGAAAAACTTCAACTGGCTATATGAGCTGATCTAATGTGAATTTTAGTCATAAAACATGAGATAGATACACCTGAATTGCCCATATCTTTAACAAAGTCTATGTGGAAAATAAGTTTATATTTTGAGTTAAATTCAGGAAGAACAGAAAAACCCAGTGGGTGCTGATTGTCTAAACAAGGAGTCCTTGGGAGTGCCCGGGTAAATGCATTTGTTTTTGCACTAGGCAACCTTCATTTCTCACAGGCTGTAGTCTGTGAAGCAGTTGTTTTTTTTTTTTAAGATCTGAATGTTTCTTCTTTTACACAGGGGTTCATCAACCCTCATTTCAAACACTCCAGGGACTGCAATAGCAGGGTGTTCTCAGTGACCCAAGCACATATGGAGGCAAGTATGATGCCAGTGCAGGATGGGGTTCTGCTGCTCAGCACCTCCTCCCAGGAGCCTGTTTGGGGGAAAACACTGCTGAGGAGCCCAGCTGCAGTGAAGCCCCTCACTGTGGGGATGGGCAGGAAGCTCTGCCCCAGCAAAGCCCCAGGAGGGCTGGGTTTAGTCTCTCAGCCCCACAGATTCAGCAAAGGTTGGGATCCTGAAATTGTACTGGGACAGTGCTGCCCTTTAACCCTCACTTTCAGTTAGTCCTGCATATGTGAAGATGATGGGAAAGGCTCCAACTCTCTCAGACATTTCTTGAGCTGTTCCTCTAGGGCAAAGACAAATCAGCAAGATAGATAGATAGATAGATAGATGGATGATAGACAGATAGATAGATAGATAGATAGATAGATGATAGATAGACAGATAGACAGATAGATAGATAGATAGATGGATGCAGTATCAGTAGATGCAGAATCAGCCACACTTTTGGCTGGAGATGGCTCCAGAAATCAGAAAGGGATTAATCACAAGGAAGTAGACTTTGTTTTTCAAAGCTCCTCTCATCCAAACAGCCCTCTCAAATCTGGTTGGGAGTAGTCTCCCAGAACACTGGATGAGCAATGAAGCCAGGTGAAGACAGAAGAGCTGCTCAGCCGCTGTGAGATAGCTGTGACTAAGAATGATGACCACTGTCTGCCTTAATCAAAAAAAAATAATCCTGTGTCCCTTTTCACTCCCATTACAAGGAACTCACGAATGGGTTTGCATCATTTTCCATAAAGCAGAAGGAAAACCCCTGCTGAGGTATTTTTACTCTCCCTCTATCTCACTGTCCTGCTCTAACACCCACAGTTCTCCTGAAGATACAGTCACTGCTTATTCAAAGTTCAAGTGTAGGGGGACCCTGAGCTGTTCTGCCAAAAGCTTTCCCCTTCCCCCTCCACCCCCGCCTGAATCACTGGCAGCAAACATAATGGCAAAGGGTGTCACATTCTTCTTACCGTAATTCTGTAAAGCAGACTGGGATATTTTCCGAGATTTCTTGTACAGCTGGATGCAAGTAACTCTGTGTGTGTGTACATGTGCGCACACCCAAGTGCCAGTAAATCATCTTAAACTCACATGTTTGGAAAATTACTGGTTGATTTGGCTGTTTTCTCATAACTAAGTGTGTGTATTCAAATTATAATTGAAGATTTACGGCTTCAGGCTTTATTCTTCCAAGTTCTTTGTTAAATTTCATATATGAATAAAACAAAAGCGTATCCCAGATAGCCGAAAGGCATGAATCGTAAGTGCCCACACCTCTATACATACTTTTTTATAATGGGTTAGGCTGACATGAGCCAGGAAATTCAGAGTTTGGTCTCACATGGTCTTAATTCATACCTTTGAACACACAAAATCTTCTCCCTATAGGGTTATATTTTAAAAATAGCCAGTGGGACTTAACCCCAAATTTCTGTGCAACTCTGATTACATTGGCTCTTTCTTTTTCAGCTTTATCTTTTACAGAGTTTCTTGATCATTTTTCAGAAAGATGACAGTTAGAAAGAGGGATTGGGAAAATATTAATTAGTTTTCTATAAGTTATTTTTGAAGTACTGGGGTATTTTTTTTCATTTTAATATATCTTAAGCATGTGTATATTTTATATGTTCTTATCTATACAGTGATAGAAATGATCCAAGGACTCAACAGTTAAGAAATGCCAGAGTAAAATTGCTTGCACAAGTCTGTTCACTTTTCTTACACTTAGGTCCAAGGAGATGGCTTCCACTTAGGGTCAGTGCACATTCACTCTGGCACTTGCCCTTATCATATCCCTCTGTCCGCTGTGTCTTCCTGGGTCATTGTCACCTTGGCAGTCAGGCCAGTCATCCAAAGTGATCATCACATCCCAGCCTCTCATCCATCTTACCTGTTTTTCCAGGTGTCTCCTAAGCCCTTGGCCCACAAAAGCCAGAGTAATCTCCCAGCTTCCTGCTGAAAGTGTGGCTCTCACTGAAAGCTGGCACATCACAGTGGAGAGAAATTGGCTGTAGATCAGGTGATTATTTTTCACACACACAAATACACCGTCTATCAACAAGTCTCCCACACACTTCACCTGCCACCTGCCCAAGTCAGTAGAGGATACAGCTAATTCCAGTTTGCTGATGAAGGCAAAGGAAGGATGTAGGGACTAAAGACAGGATGAGAGTTTAAAGATGAGAGTTTAAAGCCAACCCACATTTGCTTGAGCTAAGCAGCCTGGACACAGGACAACCTATGACCACACAGACCTGACTGTTTAACTGCTGCTGCAGTCAGCAATTTGTCAGGGAGTTGTGCACATCTGGTTGCCTGAGCTGCCCTACATTTGGAAATTGGAAGATCTCTAGTCACACAAAAGAAAAGGCTTACAGGTCTGACTTTTGCAAAGAACAAGAAATCAAAACTGCAAACCCTTCTATCCACCCACTTTTTTCCTTGGGCATAAAAATGTCCCATCTCAGCTTGCTTTGAATGTTCATTTGGCCCTTAGGCCAGAAACAGAAAGAAGAAAACTGGGAATCCCTGACAAAGAATAGGTCTTTCTTCTAGGAAACAAACCTGAAATGTTCTGAGTGAAGAAGGAAGCACTAGCCAAAGCTGTGCCACCCCTGTCTGCAATAGGACCTTTCCCACCACATAGCTCCTCAGAACCTCCCTTAGCTGAAGCTGAACCAAAAGCAAATGAGGCAGCATGGACTGGACCATGGCCCCACAGCTGAATGTTCTGGGACTTGCCTGGAAAGCAGCTGAATTTTGGTTGTTTATTCAATATTTTCATTTTTAACTCAGTGACAAGACAGTTTAAAAAATGCATTTCCGAGACTCCCCAAAAACAGGCTAAGTGTCATACCACTTCCTATGTTGCCTGGGTGGTTCCTGCATTGCTAAATTTGTCCAGACATGTGATTCTCAGAAAAGCCTGGGGAGAGGCAGTATCCCAAATGGAGTACTGGCTGACAGCAATGTGAAACAGGGAGCAAAAGGACTGTCACCTGCAGCTTGAGACCTCCAGAGAAAGGATAGTTTCTGAATTTCTTTGTAAGTAAACAGGATTGTCTCAGAGAGACAGCTGACTCCATCTTCTGTTTCCCATGCAACACCTGCAGCTCCACATACTTGGCTAAAGTTTGGGTCAAAAAAAAGGGTAACATTAATATAATCAAAGTAATGTAATGGATTTAACTCAGTGAATGATTTGTATACAGCCCAAGGTCTTTTGGGCTGTGGACTGTTGGGATTTGGGACCTAAAACTTGTCAGTCTTTTCCAAAAATGCCAGTGGGCATTTAGGATACCTTCAATGACAGCTTAATTGACACTATGTTCCCAGTGAGCTAGAAAGGCTTTTATCCACATGGAGACATTTCCAGTGCCCTCAAAAGTTGTGTTTTAGGGTTTCAGTTCTGGCTCTGTCCCTCTCCCCTGGGGAGAACAGGACAAAGAGTGCTGAAGACCACAGTCCTGGCATTGCTCACTATACAGCTGATCATAAAGAACATATAGGATTCTCACTCTGGGGAAAAAAAAAAATCTCTGAATCATATCCTGAGTATTCCCTAAACTCTATACCATTTTACTTACTTTTTCTAGTTTCCTAAGATGCATTTTTATTCCCAGCTTTATTCATGGCATCTTCCAGAGCCCTGTAGGTTTACCTCCATTGAGCAGTTCCTTAGTTTACATCTCTCAATACAGATCTTGTCTGTGGCTGAAAGGATGTCCCTCTACCCCCTCCCAACCCTACATATTCTCATAAATCTTTGAAAAGCCCTGTTGATAAAGAGCAGCTTGTTGGTTGCTCTCACTGCCTTGGCAGGTAAACCAGCCTGGAGGAACAAGGAGCTCTCCACCCTCATGCCAGTGGAGGTACAGCCTCCGTTCCACTGCTGCCAGCAGTCTCCAAGAGTACAGAATAACAAAAAAACAAAACAAAACAAAACAAAACAAAACAAAACAAAAAAAAAAAAAAAAAAAAAACCAAAAAAAAAAAAAACCAAAACCACCCCTAAAGAGCCAAGGAAATGTGACACTGTCTAAATTCAGGTAAAAGGCTTTTTCACACTACTTGCTTTGTGTGGTTGGGAACGCTGATGGGTAGGGAAGGAGTGGAAGTTGTTTTCTTGCTGTTCAGCAGAGGCAGCCTCAATAGACTGGGTTTAATACAGTGTCACTTATGAACTTATGAGACATGTATGGAAAACTGCTGTGATCAGTAGCAAACTGCTTGCCACTGGGCAGATTTTACACAGAATAAGCCATGGATTCTGGATGCAGACTGGGGGTGCTGAAAGACAGGAGGCAAAGATGAGAGCCATGGCACAGATGTGTGTGTGTCCATACCCAAAACCCCTCACTACAAAGCCCAAACTAGAAGCTGTACCATTTCAAACAGATGAAACTAGAAAATACAGCCATAAGCAACCGCTCTGTGAGGAAATAACAGATTTAAAACCTAAAATATCTTTTTCATTCTTTATTTCTAGTCCACTCAAGTTTCAGTTGTTTCAAAGGACTTTCTTAAAAGAAGGAAAAAAAAAAAAAGCCTAAGCAGCAATTTGAGCTTATACTTTATGTAACAGTCTCTAGCTTGAACTCGTGAAAGTATTTTGCTTTATCTTTGATTCGAGACACAGGCTACTCAGTTCATTAACACATGTCAGAGATTACAAGTTAACTCATGGTTTGCTCCAGCAACCCAGAGAGTTAGCTGAAGGTTCCATCCCACTGATCTATTTTTATTATCCTGTTTTTTTGTTTATTTCCCAGCAGATCTTTTCCAAACTCATTGATGGACTTTTTGGGTATTAGCTACTGAGATGCTGAATGCACAGGTGCTCTGAAAAACATGAAGTATTGGGTTACAGAATAACTCATGTGATCTTTTGGCTTTTGCATCTGATTGTTAAAAAAAAAAAAAAAAAGAGAAAAATAAGAAAAAGCATCAATTGTCTATATTTCATTAGAGTTTTTCGTCCAGCAAAGAGGCCAGATGAACTTCTTAATTCTACGTTTCATTTTGGGACCTTATGTTAATATCAGAGTAAGTGAATTGCATCAGTCCCTGATTCAGCACATGTAGACCCTTGTCGCTGAAGTTTCCCAGTCAATCTATCCTCTCCCCCCCACTCCTGACATAAATAAAGTCAGGAGTGGAAGATTCCCTTCAAGGAAATTTATCTCTTTGACAGTCAAACAGGTGGTGAAGTTAACGCAAACTCTCAAGAGAACTTGGTTGGTAAGAAGGGCTCTGCAATAACTAACCACAATGATTTACAATGGACTAAATTGCCAGATTAGGCCTTGATAATTTTTCAACTCTTGACTTCATTATTACTTTGTGGATCTGGATCTTACATCACCTCTAGGAATGCCTGGGATCAAATTAAAGTGGAAACACCTGGTTGAAAGTCAGTTCAAAATACAGATTTAAGAACTAGGGGGATATTTGTTTGCTGGATCTGCTTTTCATGCATTGTAGACAGCTATAAAATTCTGTTTCTCTGTGCTCAAGCTTTGTTTTCAAATGCTAGCTTGCTTTGCGTGTATGCTTGCTAATAATCACTGCTCTTTGCAAGCACACTCACTGCTTAGAGATACACAGAATCATGTGAAGCAGATTTAAAAGTTAAATGGAGTGTCCAAGTGAGTCAAGCTACAAACTCAAAGACAGATTGGTTTGAAAATCTGTGGTTTGACCTAACCCAGTATGACTGTCTAAGGAAGAGGGCAGAGGTACTCATGCAACAAGGATTTGCACACACACACAAAAAAAAGATGATGATGTAGTTAAGATGCAAATAATTTTTTAAGTATTGTGTGAAAACAAATAAGAAATTTTGCCAGGAATCTGTAGCTGGAACAAACCAGTGGAACACTCAAAGGAACAGTAGACAGTGATTTAATGTCACAGTACTGCTACTACACAGCTCTGTTTGAGGAGAGTCTCCTACAAGCCTTTATGCTTTTCTTCCCTCTGCATCTTAGTTGTCCTTCACCAGCTCTCCTGCTCAGCTGGGGAGCTGCAGCCAGTACTCATGGCTGGGTTTCCATGAGTCAGGGAATTCAGCACTGGCACAGGAGAGTCAAAGCTATATGACACTACAGCAGTAGGAACCCTTCACAGGACACCAGGTGGAAAGTCAACAATTTATCTAGTCCAGACAGATGCCAGGCTGCTTAATGAGAAGATGGATATTTATAGAGCACAAGAGAAATCCTTCCAGTTAGTTCTGCTGCTGGCACACAAGCAGTGGCTGCTTCATCAGAGAAAGTGTCCAGCTCCAGTGAGTCCTGCTGATTTTAATGGGACCCTGCCTGGATGGCTTCAAATGCCAGTTCTAGCCTAATAGCCTTGATGGGTGAAAGCAGTTCAACCACACTTCCTGTGTGGAAAGACTCAATTTGATCTGGAACCATTCCTCAAGGGTACCACCTCACATGGCTGATGGCACAACTGGGCATGACATGCCATTCACAGACCAGGGTACTGGTGAAGCTAGGAAGGACTTGTTACCAAGTTTCAGCAACTAATGCATTGCTTGGTCCTCTTTAATGGGTGAGATTCTCCCATGTGTAGTTCCTTTCTGTTTGATAGAGATGAATTGCAACAAGCTCCTCCCTGGGAAGAAGTCAAATGTGCTTGACAGAAAATGATTGCCCATGGGCACTGGAGCTCCCTGCAGATATGTGCTCTTTGCCTATGTCCTCACGTTTGACTTTTCCAGAACTAAAGATATTTTCATAGGGCTGTAGGTGGCCAGTGCAACACAGAAGCTTGAGGGACAACTTCCCTAGTTTAGAAGGCTGGGCCCAAAAAATCACCTCCATGCATGGACTAGACTGCAAGTGGTAGCTCTCTCTCCTGCTTTGTTGAAGGCATTTGAAACTTCCCAGTGTAGGCTGGGAGAGAAGCAAAATCACAAAGATGATGGTAAAAAACTTCCCCTTTCCCCTTGTGAAAATTACATGACAGATGGGGAGCTCGCACTGCCCATGCAATTGGGTTCCTGTTTCCCCTGGGACCAGACCTGGCAGCCCCGGCAGGAAGAGGAGGCCAGGATGCAGCACCTCGGCAGGTGAGAAAGCTCAGAATCCTGACCATGACACTGGAATTGTCTTCAGGGAGTGAGACTCAAGGAAAAGCTCCAGACAGTGACAGAGCAGGAAGTTACAGCAGCTGTAGGAGCTGCGGTTAATGAATTTCCCAGTGGGGCTTTAGCTTTTGCTCTGCCTTGCTCCCTCTGGCCCAGAGTGCCGTATTAGTTTCTCCGCTTCCCAGCCATCCCAGTCCCACAAGCTGTTTCGTGTAAGAATTTTCAAGGCAGCAGATTGTGTTATGAGTCCCCAGTGAGAGTATAATTTTAGGTCAGTTTCCAAATATTTAGTAACAAAGGCTTAACTTCCCAAGGTGAATCCCAGGAACACCGATAGGATCTCCACATCTGATCATTCAAGCATCGGGGGAAGGAAAAAAAATTAAAATATACAGTTTTTTTTTAGAAAACAAGAAACTTGGGTCCCACAAGCTCAAGGGTTTTGGAATTTCATGTGCAGTTTTGTCCCTTAAGTAAAAAGGGGTTACCTTGGCTGACCTGACTGCTCTTATTAGGTGCTCTAGGTCTTCAGAGGACAACTTCCACAGGGGACAGCAAATATTTATAATACCAAAAAGACAGAGAAAGGTAAAAGCTGCTTGTTGGAGACTCTGGGAACAATTACCTCCAAGTCTATTGTAGCCACTTATTTCAGCTAAAAGTTAGCATCTTTTCCCGGTATGAAGAACTTGGGGACAAATTATCTTCTGTCCTTGTCCCCGTCTCAGTCCCAGCCCAAACCTGGCCTGGACTATGGCTTGGTGAAAGTTACTACTGTTCCCTTCAAGCAAAGGAGAAATGAATTATTTCCTTGAGAAAACACCATCTTCCAACAGCTGTGGCTCAGAAATGCTCTGCCTATAAATAAGGATTCCATATTAAAATATAGTTAAAATTATTTTTAAAACATACCCCCAAAGCTTATAAGCTTTTCATAGGCCTGTTGTTACTTAGCTTGTTTTCCCATCTAGTAAGAACAATTACACATCTTCAAATTGATTCATTTTTTCTAATTTGCTACACAAAATAAAGATGTAAAGGAGACTGAATGACTGCTTGAACAACCTGGATTTTCAGAACCACTCTAGTATTCCTTCAAAATTCCCAGGTTAGTCCTAGAACTAATGGAGTGCCTTATTTTGTACATGCTAACAGATGATGTATTACGTGAGTCATATGTTAGTTTCAAATGTCAAAATTTTTAAAGAACTGAACAAGTGATCACTTCTGTAATTCAAAAATAAAATACAGAAGACAATTGTTTAAATTATTTTTGTTTAGAGTCACTGCAAGCAGAGAAAAGCTGGCATTTTTAATCAGATTGTTTGGGTTGTGGATACAAGAGATGAGGAAATCCACATGTCAATACTTTTGCTAGACTATTCTAGTTCATGATGTCTCCAATGGAAGCCTTGGTCCCATCTGCCTCATGCTTATTCTCCACCACAGTGAGGACTTGCTTGACAAGAAGCTGGCAACCCTCAGCATTTCAAGCCCTGCAACTCACAGGCAAGCCCTGTCTTGAGGAGACAATGGGCCCTTGGAGCTGTATCTGCATGAGGGCTCCCACTGCTGCTACCATAGTGAATGAATAGGAGCCATGAGACAAGACCTGGTGGTGAGTCCTCTGAAGACACCAATAAAATGAAGAGCACTGACACTAGCTAAATATGGAGATATTTGGGAGACCTTAATTCCACTCTCTGCTCCAATCCTACTGTTGTCATGTAACTCCTTAACTTACATGCCGAAGGTTTAACTAGGCAGAAGCTCTTTTAAAATAGTGCAGAGGTCAATATTCCTGGCTCTCAGCATGGCAGGATAACTTAACATCCTTAATCACTGTGGGATGCTTCCATTTGCTCATTAACTACTCATCTGTGTAGAGACCAAACTTGTATTAACATTTGTTCTAAACATGGATCCAAATGCACTTGCCTGTTAAGAAAATAGAACAAGTTTAAGCTAACTTTGCTTATCTGTATCTTAAGTGGTTGCATCTGAATGAAAGTTTGTAATTATCTTCTAAGGGCTTGTTTTGATGTGATGGTTGATGGAAATGGGAATGTGACAGGCATTCTAAAGGCCCTGGCTAGTCCCAAATCCCAGAGTGCAGAACTTCTTACTCCAGAGTATCCTTGTTTAAGTTGGGCTGAAACAGTTTATGATTACTGCAAAATATAAAAGTAGCACACACACACAGTGCAGCTATTTCAGAATAACCCCTGTGCAGGGCTGTGTGTAGAACAGCGTTGTGGATGAACTCAGGACTGTGGCTGCCTGCAGCTGCCATGGGAAGGGAGGGCCGGATGTCAGCAGGAGCAGACACTGTGCATGCACACACCCTGCAACAGGAGCTGCTACAGCAGGTACAAAGGGGAAATCCCTAGAGCCATCTTAGCACCCCATTCTTCCTTTCCCACTAAGAACCTGTCCCTGCTTACAGCTACTAGCTTTCCAAATGTTTCAGCATTAGCTATTCCCCATATCTTACAGCCACAGCAGCTTTTATTGATAATTGGATTAGGAGAGAAAAGTTCCAGTCATCCCAGTGCCATAGGCACTGGCCCAGGCACATTGTTTGCCAAAATGTTTTCAATCAGAAGAGATAACATTTTAAAGGCAGTTTGGTCAGCCTCTACAGACAGGGATGTGTTTAAAGGTTTGATTTTTTTCCAAATACATTGTGGCTCCTTTAACTAAGTGCTACAATTGCCCTGCTTAGGAAGAGGGAACCAAACATCCTGCTAATTTAACTTAGGCACAAACACACACAAACACTTGATCCTGACTTCTGAACATCCATCATTTAGCTCAAAAGCTTTTTTTTTTTAAATTTTGTGAAAGAAATTAATTGTTTGTGTATTGTCAGCACTAAGCAGATAGATAAGTATGTAAGCTGGAATGTTATTTCTAAAGTTATTTTAAATATTTGGGTTGTCTACTTAAGCTATGTTTAAATAAAGCTACAATGAATTTCTTCATTTCACTGAAGCTATTATAAAGCCACACTTTCTGTCACTAGATACATCAGCATTTAATGGTCAGGGAAAAACCATGTCAGGCTAAGTAGAATACCAGGAGGCTGAGGTTTCTGTAATTACATTTTTGACTTTGTTGGGTATTGTCCTCAGACTCTCCAGCCTTTTTTTGCAAGGTGTGTGACTAAACACCTGGAATTTAGGCTTAGGAACCTCAGAACAAAGTAACACTTAAATAGGTGCCCTCATCAACCATTCTGCCTGATCTGCTGTTTCGGGGACTGTTAGAAAACTTCATCTCAGTGATAGTTTTATTTCCTGTTTGTGGGCTATGAACTTGGCTGCAATGGAAAATTGAGCAGAGCCTCAAAGCTTCTGTACTTGGAAAACCTGTGTTTTAATGGAAAGAAACAAACTCCTGAGGTTAAATACTTACCCAATTATGATTTGCATTATGATTATCACCTTTTGTTGAACAGAGAACTTATCTACCCAGAGACACCAAAAAATTAGGAATCGAATTCAGAAGTTATGTTAATGATTTTATATGCATCAAATTCTTGAGCAGCCACACACTTTCAGAACCACAGTGGCCCATAACTTACTCCTTTATGTGCATTCATTACACAGCCCTCTGAATTTTCCCAAGTTGCTCCTGAAGACAAGACTCATAAGGGTTTGTCTATACACAAAAGTTAGGACAGATTATGATGGTGTTTGAATGTTAAGAATAATGGTTGCTACTGAATTATTTATTCATTATAAAGCTAAAGGGTATTGTTCCTGATTAGCTCAACTCACTTAGGGCTTCTGCACAAGTCCTTATGATGTAAGGTAAATATACATTTATCATGTGTTACCAACTCTACATACACAGACAGGCCTAACGGGGTGGGGGGAAGAACAATTTGTACAACAATGGGCATCCAGATTATGTGCTCCAGGCTGCAACTACATAAAATAACCTACTAGCACATGATACAGGAAGCTAGTGACACCAAAAGTAAGGATACTTGAAGCCTAAACTTGTCTATCTCATTCCAGTGACTCAGTGGGTACACCAAGTTTAAAGATCTGGCAACCCCAGATTCTTTTTAAAGACTAGGAAATAGAGGAGAAGCCCTAGAAGCCTCCTACAGATGAACCAGTGATGCAAATTGTTCTGCTCACTGGGAATTAGTCTGCTGCAGAATGATCTTCAAACACCTTGTTTACATGGCTATAAGCTTAGCACTATTATGATAGGAGCTCTCTGAGAAAACTCTCATCAGCTGCATATCCCATCAGGTTGTTACAGCAAGACAAAAAATACCAAGAAGTGCACCCAAGTCAGCTCATCTGGGTTTAACAATAAACTTTCATGGCATTGTCCTACAGAATGAAGGAAAGTGTTCCTACATTAAGCTACTACTCTAAAGTATTAAACTAAAACTTTTACATGAGCCACTTAAACTAAGCTGGCTTTATGTGAATTAGCACAGTCTACCAGTCAAAGACATAAAGAGACACAATTCTCATAGTTTTTGATAGTAGCATTAAAGGAAAACTCTTGCCATCACATGGTATTTGCAGCAATTTAGGGCAATAGAAACAAGGGATACCCTGTTTCCCACTCCATCCTGTCACAAATCTCTTCCTGCTGAATAGGAATCACCCATGCAACTGGGAAGTCATGCAGTCAACAGAAAACCTTAATGGAAAGGTGAGATTGACTTCTTTATTTTTTTAAAAAGGTGTGACTAGAGGTGACAGGAGTTTTGGGATTGTTTCCAAAATAGCTCATGTGTATCAGAAATACTAACAAGCTGAATTCTTTTGGAGGCTTGAATTGAATCTAGGCTCAGTCACCCATTCTGGAAGACAAGCACTGTGCAGCCTCAAAGAACCTTCCCCCAAGCAACTCTCATTAGATCTACAAGGCATCTGGTATTCCCTTTCTCTATGTGTATCAGTGACTTTTGAATAGAAGATGAAAAGTTAAGAGAATGAGTTTTAGAAACATGCTCACAGAGTGCAACAACCACAAGCCATCCCCCAGCCACACAGCTGAAGAACTGAGAAAAGGTAATAAATTTAGAGAAACCAGGATGATCACATATCCAATAATAAACTAAAACTCTGCAAGCCTTGAAACTTGTTTTTTTAAGTAAGCATTGTAAATTGGCAGAATGCTTTATAGAATATCTTGGTATTGGTGGTCAGCTTCTTCCTTTTCTGACAGGCTAGTTAGTGTCAAGTATCAATACATCAGACTTTAAGAGTTGCTTCTTAGTCTGACACAGCAGCAGAGGTTGAGACATCTTAGAAAACAAGAGTGCAATACAATGATGCTATGCAGTAGAATAAATTTGTTGTACTTGCTTTTAGTGACTTTGCTGTAAGAACATGGGAGGTAATTTGGCCCTGGGGAAATCTTCTAATGACTTTTTTCTAAAGAGCATGGAATTTGGAGTAAGGATTAATGTAAACATTTTCTTCTACTTTCAATTAGTTTCTAAACAGAGTTAGTTAACAGCACTGTTCTTGACACAGATACCAAATTTTTATTTTATATGTGTGCTATGTATATGCAGTAATAACTACAACTGTACTGAAACTACATTTACTTTTTAACTCACTGAAACTGCATCCACACCAGAACATTTTTTCAAAGACCTGAATGCAGCTTTATAGAACACCAAAATTAATACTCTTCATAACCTCTCTGACCACCTACTTCATTAGTGAGTTTAGAAGACAAAACTGTAAGCTTCTAAAACCCAATTTCACAGTACCTACTGATATCCTTCAGAGATTACACTGTAAACCATGTAGCTGACAAAGTGGACACAGGAGTTGAGCCATAAATATTTGATCTGTGTTGACACCAAAGAGTTGTGGAACAAGTAGTTTGTGTTAGTTCAGCCTTTAAAGGAAATATTCCAATCACCATTTTAATGAAAAGGTGGCTCACTTTAATAACCACAGGCATTGGTCACTATTTAACAAGACATTCTAAAAAAGTAATCACAATTTTTCTGATAGTAGTTTACAAGTGGATGGTATACATTAAGATACAGAGGTAGAATTTCACTTTTACAATGCTTCACTAATACAAATTACCAAATTCAAGGCACAAAATTGTTCTCTTTACAAAAAATACTGTAAAAATTTCATTTGCTGTCCTACAATGTGAGTACAACTCAAAAAAAAATCTTTACACCCTTTCATATTCTGAATGTAGAGTTGCATCAGGCATTATTCTATTTTTCCTTTGCTAATAATTGGCATATGACCAGCACTTACATAAACAGTTTGTATCTCAGCTGAGTTGCTTTGTCTTTTAGGCACAAGTCCAGTTGGAGAATTCGAGACAGAATTAAACAGTTTCCTGGGGGGGGCAGGGGGGGGGTGGGAGAACTCTGTCAGAAGTAAGAATGAGGAAGAAGAAATGAAACATGTAGTCCATAATAGTAAATTGGACTCTGACATATAGAGGGAAATGGAACAGAGGATATTTCAAATCAAGTCAAACTTGGAAAAAAAGTCAAATTAAATCACTGACTGCATTCCTAAAAAAAAAAAAACAGATGCCCACTACAAGTTTGCTTTGACAGTATGTAAGACATTCACTTGCCTTTGAATTGGCAGAGATTTACAAATTTCTTTTCATCTTTGTTTAAATAGAACACACACAGTTGCAACAAAAGAGAATTACACCACAATTTGGCCATGTGTCCTTTAGAGAACTTGGGTGAACGAGTAAAGAGATGCATTCAGAAACTGTCCTTGAATTTGCTATAAGATCATGAGCAGTAGCTTAAATTGCAAGATTTCCCTCCCTTCCTAAGTAATGTAAGGAGAGTCAAACCATTTCTGAAACATTCCATCTTCTGTTTGGAGACAGCTCTTAGAAGCCTTAGCAGACTAAGGAAGAGAGATCACACAGTGCATCCCTACAACAAGTAGTATGACTAATTTACTGTACATACAGTGATATTCTAAAGGACAATGGTGGCAGCTACATTGTAAATTCATTTGAGTTACCTATCACATTTCCCAAGTACTCTAGTCAGTTTTATTTACAGTATATAAAAATCCATTGATTTTTAGCGTTCAATACACAGGTTTAGGACCCAAGAGAATGCCACAGTAAGATATCGACATTTGCATCTGTTAGATGCAAGTGCACTTTGCAATTCAGTCATGTAACATTATTGCATTCACATATAAATGTTAGTCCATCCAAAACTGTTAAATTCCATTTTTTGCTTCATTGTTGTTTGTAGCCTGTTTCCGTTGAGCGATGAAAGGATACATACACTTGTCCGCTCCCAAAAATCGATACATGCATACCACTGCTTCAAATGGCAGAATACTGGGAAAAAGAGGTTATAGATTTGTTAGAAGACAGCATAAAACAAAAATTCTGCTTACATGCACTTGTAAGTACATGTACTTGATCTCCTTAAAAACAATATAATACCTATTGTAGAGTCTTCTTAAAAGACTTAAGGGATTTTTATTTCACAGGGCTACTTTCAGAGAATTGAAATTCTAGAGTCCCAACCATACAGGCAAGCAGAAAGGAAAAAAGCAGAAAGGAGAAACAAGCTGTTTATTCACATGCTTCCATCTTAGACCAGATTTTCTGTTTTTCACAAGCAGTATGATAGCCTGTTTTAAAGAAGAGGGGCAGGGGGGATGGGGGGCAAGGGCATCACAGAAGGCCTAGTAAAAGCAAAGCATCTGCTAAAAGCCACATCAGCAGAGGTCATCAGACATTTCAGATATTCTTTAATGTGGGATTAGTGTTAGTTAATGCCATTCTTTGATCACCAGATGTCTTAACAACCTTGATTTATATTCTAAACTCAATCATGCATCCTCAAGAAGAAAGGTCCAAAGTAAAGACAGCAATTTCCTTCCCCCTCTCCAGATAAAATTCCAAGAGGTGATTACGTGATGGATACCTGGCTACAGATCCTCCTCTTGCTCTCACAGGAACAAAATATTTTTTTTATTTCAAGTGTAATACTCAGGAGCTCTAGTGAAGGAATAAAATGGGATTCCTCAGCGCTGGGAATAGCAGCAGGCACTTGTTCAGTGGCAAGCAGTACAATTCCAGCCCTTAGGAGTAATGACAACTGAAGCACCAAGAAGTAGATGTCACTGGTACAGGTGTCTCCTGTGCCAGTAGTACTGCTTGTGCAGTGACTGGAGGGCCTTTGATCTAAAGGCTGCTGCCTGGGGCACAGATTATGCAGAAGCTTTGATCTCCCTGTTGGAAGCTGAAGTGTTGAACCAAGAAAACCCAAAGGGCTTTTGATGTGGCTTTTGCTGCGTAAGGCACCGCTTGTGCAGGAAGCGCTGAAGCACCCTCTGAGCTTCTGGGTGAAGGAGTTAGTTCTTAAATATACTGACAGTAGCCTTCATTTGGTGTCAGAATAGACACATCTCTCTTCCAGGAAAGAGGTGAGCATAAATATACCTCTATTTTTTGGTGAGCCTGTCCACCAAGAGACACTTGAGCCAGAGGAGAATAACAACCTTGTGAGTGGAATAAAAAACACCAAGGTGCTCAATTTCAACCATACCTTGCAGAAAGAAAATAATACAATGCTATATTTTATAAGTTCCTCCTACACACAACAGATTTAAAACAAAACACAGGTGCCTGTGAAGCTTCTCCATAAACTAGAATTCAAGTGATGTTATATCACAGGAATTAAAGCAGCTCCCACATTATCCTGCATCACTGAGATGTCAGCCTGGTTACAGATTAAAACTTTTCATTCTAAAACTGCAGTGTGTTAGAATGAAAGAAGTAATTCCTTTAAATAGACATTTTGCCAATCTTAGACTCTAAAAATTAGTTGTGAAAGTACCAATTTTCAGTTTATCTATCATATCTGTGCAAGTTCTGAAGAATCTGCACGTAGGAAGGGCCTTCTCACACACTTGTTCTAGAAACAATCAGCTAGAGATCCCTCTGCTGATAACTGTTAAAAAGAAAATAGGAATCCAAGGTGAATAGAAGATACAAGAAGGTTAAAACAAAGATGCATAGATACACAGGACCTCAGTTAAAATTAAGCTTCTCAAGCAAGCAACCGACAAGCACGCAAGCCAAGAGACTTGGGAACTCTAGCAAAATGGCACCTATAGCCTGTGTGAGGGGGAGGGTGTTTGTATCCAGAAACTGGAGATGCTCATGTATTTTGGGGATTGCATTGCCAAATAACTGGCACTTCAGTTCTTACCTTTTCATGAAGGTGACCATATACATGAGGCGAGGTGTGCAGATCATTGGCTGGTCTGTAAGGATGGCTCTCATAGCCTGTTTCACACAGTATTCAGGTTTTAAGGGTGGAAGGAAAGGCTCAATTTCTTTTCTGGAACATTTGATTAAGACAGATTAATATGATACCCAAAGGACCAGAGACCCCAGTGAACAGTTCATTAACTCAATTTCTTTGGAACTTTTCTATATTCACTGTTAAGTTACAAAGACTATAGCTCAAAACTTGCATTGCCTGTGTACAAAAGGACAGAAGACTGTGAATTCAGGAAGTCTCTTTTTGAGTCTAACACTAACATATACTAAAGCATATATTTAATATTTTTATGGTAACACTTGAGTTACCTTTAAATACTTTTATGACACTACAAGCACTGAGGAGAAGGAGAATTCTACTCACCTGATCCTGCACCCTCTAAACATTCCTGTATCTACAAGGTAAGGGCAGACTAAAGTAGTTTTGATTCCATCCTTTTCAGCAGCCTTCAATTCATGGCTCAGAGACTCATGGAAGCCTACAGCTCCAAATTTGCTGGCACAATAATCCTGTGTTGGCAATGAACGAAGCAGAAAAAAAGAAAAAAGGGACAGATACAAATGATGTTCAAAGCCAGCATACCTGAGGTGATTCTGCACAGATTTTCAAAGCAACAACAAAAGACGCCCACTGAATAGAGCATCACATCAACTCATTTATCACTTCACTTTTGAGGTAATTAGCACAGAATCATGAAAGCAGGAAAGCTGAATGTAGGAGGATATTACCTTGGATTCAAGTCTTTGAATCAGGCAGGCTCACATGACAAGTTACTCCAATTACCAGTTTGCTTATAATAAATGGTGCAACAAAGGACTGAGATACCTAATACTACCTTGGATCAGATTTGAAAAACCTTGAAGAGTTGGCAGGGCATAGGTGTAAAAATCTTAAAAGTGTTATTTTTAAGGTTAGTTTCAACAGAAGACACAACCAAGATTTGAGTTCTTCTAAGAGATGCACAAATAACTCAAACACTACTACTGTCTATGCAATTACTTTTTATTGGTGCTGAATTTAGTGTGCTTTCAGTTGGATGTATACGTCTCTGTTGGTGGTCACACCCAGTCTAAGAAATTCCTTGTAGCTTTCTCAAGACAGTAAACACCCTAAAAAGCCCTAAGTTACACCATCTTCATTCATTTATGTTATGAAACACTGCAGTTTAAGGCCCTGGATTGAGCCTTACCTATACACAAAGAAGCCTCTGCTTGTGGGGTAATATGACCATTATTATTTTAGACACCTTAATTAATTTCCACTAACTGAATGTTTTTTGTTCACACTTGCATTTGTATTAGTTACTCAAGAAACAACAAGCTCTAATCCTAACATATTTTTATGCACCAGACAAGTCTCACAAACTGGAGTTCTCAAACAGCTGCAAATGAAGCAGACAAGCCATATATTCTAGAAGGTTTGCAGCCAGTTCTTCATAGAAACAAGAAACATTACTTTTGAAAGCCCTTGCTTTGGCTTCAAGCTTAGCACTGAAGATCTTGACAGAAATAGGCTGAATAGCACCTTTCAAGTTCCTAAATTTATCAGGCAACTCAAAGATCACCTGGCATTCTGAAAACCCCAGCCATCCTCAGTTTTTGCTCTAAGTGCCAGCTCCACCATCCAAGTAAATGAATGCAATGCCTGCCCAAGTCCTGTGGCTCCCACTCACAGGGAGCCATGTGTTGATATTGTACTCAACACCATAACCTCCAAATATCTTTGAAGATTTGACCTTATTTCCTCTAGCTGATAATATTAAAAACACCTTATCTTTGGCAAAAAGTGATAAATTTTTTGTTCATTATAGTCTAACAAACCTCCACTCCAGCAGTACTGAATAACCCCAGGGAACTTGCAACTGTCACAATGTGTCCATGGTTCATTTCCAGCATCTTGGGAAGGAATGCTTTAGTGGTCTACAAAGTAAAAAAAAAAAAAACAAACAAAAAACCAAAAAAACAACAAAGTACACGTAAGCAACATAAACAAAAAAATCACTTCATGAACAAGTTACAATTGTAATGAGTTCTCACAACCTCTTAGTTTATTAACAAGAATATAGAAATACAATCATTTTACAGGTTTTGAACTTGAGTTTGTCAAAAATGCTAACAGAAAACCTACAGCTTGTTTGTGAATCCAGATAGCAAGGCAGCAAGGATTATATCTGCAGAAATCCTAAGGTTAAAGGATCAGTTGAGCTCAGACATGTTTATTTTTCCAGAAGAGACTAGTTATCAGGAGATAATTTGACCTTAAAATGGAAGTCACATTTTTTAAAGATAGAAAACAAAATGCAAAGTGTTTAATTACACCATCCAGCACATCTCTGTTGAGATCAGTACAAATGAACAGTTCTAATTATTGACAGCGTTTTTTAAGTTAGATATTGCTAATTTTATCCAAGTAACTTATCGCCTTAAGAATTTTATATTAAAAGAAATACTACAGGTGGAGTTTTTGCTGTTGTTACTTTTTACCTACAATAGAGCCAACATCTGCTAGTTTAAATTACTTCCCATCAATCCATAGCACTGCTACAGCTAAAAAGACATGATATACATTTCTGTTCCTAATTCCCTACAAGTTTAAAAATAAAACAAAATAAACTCAAAGCAAGTCTCAAGATGAAACTTTAATTTTAACCTCCAATGTTTATGTTTTCATTATAACAAAGTTTGTTTCCATTTAAAAAACTTTAAAAAATTAAGCAACACACAATGAAGGAACTTGCTAGAAGATCACCCCTACCAGAATACCTATCTTTGTCATCTCTCTTCTGAAGCTGACTTAAGACTTCCCCATTTTTAAATAAGTATTAAGCAGAGCACCATATTTACAACACAAATCAATGAAGTTTTAAAATGGTATGTGTAGTTATGATGTACTTCAGCTTTTAGGTTGTCATTGTACTATATGAGATCACTTCTAAATTGCCCAAGAACTTCAGACAATGTGTTTTAATGACAAACATGCCTAGTCAATATGTTAATCTATTAGTGACAGAACTACTAATCTATTCCAACTCACTCAGTACCATGAATGCTTTATCCTCCCAAAAACCTACTCTTTCCATGTAATTTGTATCCAAACTCTGAGCATGCAAATGCCCCTTAAATATTTTCTACTTGCTTAATTGTTGGTCTGAGTCTTGTCAGCTGCATTCTTAAAAAGACATGCAAACTACAGCTGAATCCATCTAATTCCATTCTTATGCTGTCTGCATTTTCCAATCACAGACGTCAGGACAGTTTTACTCTAATGATTTTCACATGTTCTTGTACAACATTTTTGCCTGCAGGTGTTAAATGACTAATCCAGACCTCCTAACACCACACAAAAGAGTGTTTTCACTGGACAGCTGGCAGATGATAGAAGATTAACAGACCTCCTGACTCCTTGCCTTTTCTACTGTTAATTCATACAACTCCTAGATTCTGTCATAACTATGTAACAAAGCTAATTATAAAAGATAATCTGAGAGCAAGCTGCCTTGCAGTTGTTTCTTTCCTCATGGCAGGGATCTCTAAACCTCTTACACAGAGCCTCAGACAAGAATTCATTTTACTGTTAAACTAATCTGTGCCAGGCACACAAAGTTTCAGCCTCTCTTCCCATGTTGCATGGCAACAAAGCCCAGTCATCATCGGGCACAGCCACCCGAAAAAGAGGCTTCGCTTGGACAGCACTGAAGTTTTACAGAGTGTTCTTTATTTGCAGCACTGCAACACCAATGGCGTGTATGCTAACCCTGATCCTTCGTGCTATCCCTGTATGACATCCTTGCTCCCAACTCTGTCCTGCTAAACGATTTACTCCACTCCCGAACATTTGTCAGCTCCATCAGCAGTTTCCACTTACATCTCAGCTATCTGTCCACATCACATTGGAATGACTGATTGCCACCTCACATTGCCAGAAAGCTTGATAATGCAGACTGAAGCTCTGGCTGCAAACCACAGCAACTACAATGAAAGGAGCCTTGACGTTTGTCTTGGCAGAGAGAAAGAAGGGAAAGAAGTAGTGACAGATTTTTTTCCTACCACTTTCAAGGCATGAGTCAGTATTGTCTTCCAAGAGATGAACAGGCAAGTGCACCGAGCTATTATCTTTGCTATGACACTGCTTTTTTTCCTCTTTTGTTTTTTTTTTTTTAATATGGTGAACTATAACTATGTGTCTATAAGTGGCTATGTTTAGCTCAGCCAAGGAAGAGAATTTTCAAAGTCCTATATATATATGCAACATAACCAGACTAGTAAATTTCAGAAAGCCCATTCAACTATGCTATACTATTTCAAAGCATAAAGATTATAAAAACTGAGTTTTCAGAGCTTGTGGCTAAAGTTACCCATTTTCAACCAGATGAAATTGGCACATGACAAATACAGCTTGTTGAGGACACTTTTGGGTGACGTCTTCAGCATCTCAAGGGCAGACTTTAACAACTCCCAGCAGCAGAACTACAGTCATTTCATGTAAGTCATCTCTTAAAAGCCATTTATGGCTAAATTGGAAAAAAAAAAAAAAAAACCACAGCTCCTCTACTTTAAAGACAATTAGAAATTCATGGAAATTTTTGCACGAGACCTCAGTATTCCAAGACAGCCTGTTCAGAGCAAGCCTCTATACTCTGTCATGGCACATTACCCCAAAAATCCACTTAAAATCTGAAGCTGAGGTAGCCTATAAAGATAGCATAACAATCATATGTAGAAAACCTAGCAGTCAGTTATCAACATCTCCACTAAATGGATGTCAAAGAAAGTCATCTTGATTGCTGCCATCCTCCAGCCATCTGCAGCAGCTGGGAGTCAGCACTTGAAAACAAGCACTGTCAGAGGCAGACACACCCTACCGGGGGATGCATTTCCAGGCTCAGAGTAAATGCTTGCCCACTGCTCCTCCCAGCCTCCTCTCGCTGGGAAAAACAATCCCAAAGTGAAGTTATTCTTTCGTGGCATAAGCAATCCCCAAATAAATCAGTGTTCTTACTGAGCTTCTGGCACCGCACACGTCCTTGATCAAAGCAGCTTCCTCCATACTCTGGTTCTCAGTTTTTCTACCCGTTACATAAACCAGATCAACCTAGTTTCTTGTTTCTAGTTTCTTTCAGCTTCAACTACATCTGCCTACCAGACCTGAAGTCTTCTGTGTGCTTGTTGTGCTGCTGACAAACTAGTTAAGAGTTTGACTGGTTTGAGGCAAGATGCCTCCTGGGTGGCCTTCCCATCTGCAGTTTGTCTGAACAGGTACACAGACCACATTAGTCTTCTGAGGTGATGCATGGACATGCTAATCCTCCATTTAAAAAACAAAAAATTAGAAGACACCAAGCAAAAGATGGGTTTTGTCCATGGCATTAGAGGTCATGAACCAGGCCCCCAAAATAATTCAAATCTAGTCAAGTGGTTTAATTGAACTATTTGCCTTCTGGTTTGATCCTTGAAGCTTCAGTTTTACCTCTCACAGCTGCACAGGAAGACATTTAACCAAAACATAGAAGTATTTAAAGTCAGAGCTGGGTAATTTATTCATGACAAACACACCACGGTTTTCCACACTGAGAAGAAACCAGTAAGTAGAATATAGAGGATAAAAGGAATTGTGATGCATCATGGCAGTCAGGGAAGTTATGCAGTTTTCAACATCAAGAAATGCAAGTTAAGCATCTTCTTCACCCAAAATGAGCTCTTTTTCTTTTTTTAAAGGAAAAAAAAAAACAACAAAAGCCAAAATCAAAAAGCAAACCCCAAAAGCATAGTAAGAACATAACCTGCAGTATACTTTAGATAGATAGAAATTAGGTAGGAGAGACAGAACATATAAAGCTGTTGTGAATAGAATAGAGCTAGTTTTTCAAACTAGTTCATCCTTTAAGTTTTTTGGAACCTACAGATCAATTTTTAATCTGAGCATTTCCCTCTATCCTTTCGAATATACCAATAAGGCCAAACTATTCCCAGTAGCTGTAACCAAACTTCTATTTCATGTGCACACAGCTTAAATGACTTATTTCTCACAAGTGTGAAACTGAACAAGCATTTACATGTCACTTCATAGCTTTCATAATCTGTTCTCAACATTTTGGTTTACGGCAAATTAACTTCTAACAGTCTAGCACTTCTTCCCTCCCCTTCCCCAAATTCTTTAGTTCCATTCTTAATGAAACAAAACTCCAAAGATTGTGCAACACAAAGAGCAGCACAGCTGCAATGTCAAGACAAATTAGTCTAAATACAGCAAATGAGAATATGAAGAAATACTGTGTTTGGGAAAGTGATTTTTTAAATTAAATTTTAGATTAATTATTTTTAAAGAAGAAAGCAAGCATCCATGGAAAACAATGTTAGCTGTATGCAGCTCAAAACAATGGATACTGAATGCAGAAAACACACCGAAGTAGAAAAGTATGTGCTACCTCATGTTTAGAGAGTTGCCTTTATAGCAAAGAAAGAAATAAACAGGTACCAACACATAAGGTCCTTTAAGTTCCTCTTTTTCAATACAATAAATTTCTTCATACTTTCTCCCTTCTGTCAACAGCCGTTCTAAACTATTTTAATGGCTTAAATAAGTATTAAGTATAAGTAATATTACAGTATTACTGTAAGGCTGAAGTACCTTTATGCCAAAGTATATGCCAAAGCTCATTTTCCATACAGCTCCTTCAGGTAAGGAGCATGGTTATTTTTTTATCAAAAGAGATGAGTTTTTACATTACTTGTTATACACAACAGTGGTGTACTGGTATAGCAAAAAACATTTTCTTCCAAGCAACAGCTATTCCTGACGGCCAGAGCAACTGCCTAACAGCACAAAGGAGTGCACTTTTGGGTAAATGTATTGCTTCATCTTTGTGTTAAAAACTATTCACGCAAATCCAAGCAGCAAAATTGGTGTGGTTAGGCAAGGACTCACATCCAGACATCTCTGGGAGCTAAGGTACCAGAGACCATAGCAGCCTGCTGCCACACATTTGCTAATTTGTTAGTTTAACAGTGACAAGAAAAGTTTTGAATCTAAAATACATGCTATATCCTCCTTCTCCTTTAGCATGGACATACACTCTTCTTCCCATTCTTCTTCACAGCCTACAGCACAGCACACTGCAAGTTCTCTTACTCCTGTGCAGAACAGCATGCGGCCACTCCACCACAGAACCAGAGTTCCACATGTCCCAGTTTCTTGCTCCATTCCAGTAATTGAGAAGAAATGCACCAAGATCTGACAAAAGAGCACCCCTAACTTTTCTGCAGTCTTACTTGTAGTAGGTTTGTCCAAACTATGTGGTATTGCACTAATGCACCACTATAGATGTTGAAAGGGAAAGGAAGGTGCCTGAGAGGCAGAAAACCCCTATGGCAAGCTTATCAGTAAACACACTGAAGTTATTTTCAGCTACAGTCATATAGCCCAACTTAATGCAAAAGACAGACACTTTACATACAGCTTATAAACACAGGTTAAAACCTCACTTACAGGATTACAGAGGAAATCATCACCAAATGATTTAAGAAAAGGCCTTGAAAATACTCCCTAGAACTCTTTCACAGGAGGATTTATCCAAGTTAGGCAATGTAATATCCAAAATGCCTTCTCACCCACCAAAGTATGAAGCTGCCAGCCTGCATTTAAGCATTTACTTTCCTTCTAGCTTTTTTATTTGGTTCCAAAGAGAACTGAGAATAATTACTTGCCATTTGAACAATCATTTCAATTACTTTTCCCATATAGCCTCCACATTCTTCCTGAACTCCCTTCTACAAGTATCTCTGAAATGTTACCTTAAGGTGGGAACATTAACTGCACTATGACTACATGAAAATACCAAGTACTAAGTTGAAGACTGGGGAGACTACACAATACAAAGGATGTGGCTCTGACAGTAACAGGCTGAATACAGCAGGCAGACAGAAGTCTACAACTACTGTTGACCTTGCTAACACAAGGGACCAAAGCTGTACTTTAAAGGACCTCAGATGTCTCTACTGACTGTTTTCAAGTACTGCTGGGCCCCTTCTGGATAATTAGCCACTGTCTAAGTAAATATTTGAATAGCTGTGGAAATTAGAACTATTTTTGATCTTTCGTTTCTATTCTCAAGAAATGATAATGAACTTTAGGTCAGAATTACACAGTCTTTCTAGAGTAATTAATTAAAAAATAAAGTCACATTTTTCTGAAATTTTTAAATAGAACTACCCAGACCCTTTTGAAGCAAAAAGGATTAGGAGTTTTGTGTTAAAGCAATATAGGAAACTATTAACAGATTCTCCTCAAGTGTGCCTTGCACAGGCCCTGCATTCAGAACAAAAAAAGACAGACCTTCCAAAATTTCATCTCAAAAGAAGTCCCTTTGTTATTTATCTCCTGGTAGGCAACGCAACCATTAAGTTCCCACTGAAGGTTTATTTGTCCTTCACGTAAAACCCCACTGTTTTGGGGCTACAGGGATTCTTTTAATATTGAACTGCACCAGCAGTTAATGCTTAACATGCATGCACAGTTAATAATGCTACAACCGCCATGCAACCAGGAGCCCATGAAAGAACATGACAGACTTAAACAAAATTCTATAATGATGATGAGTAACACAGAAGCAAAGCCACATACACTCCCCAATACCTTGTTTAAGGTTCAGTTCCAGAATTTCTCAAGATGTTAAGTAACAAATGAAAAGAAACATCAGTTAATTTTAAACTGTATTTAATTTAATACATAGGCATACTTTTTTTCTCTCCCAACTCCGCATGAAATACTGCATTGAAGTACATGAAGCCTTAGATTAGTAAAAACATAAGCTATTATATGATTCACTTGGTTTAAAATTTATTATTAATTTATGGAAGTAATTTTCTCTACCCTCATGACCAATGTACATACATAAAATCCCCCGCTTCTCAACAGACATATCAAATCAGCTGAGAAGCACCAAAGTTGTACAAAACAAGGCTAAATCCTATTTATGGAAGTTATATCCTACAAGGCTATATCCTATTTATTTGTAAGTGGGTTTGCTGGTAGCAATAAGCATCTGTCACACCATTTGCTGAAGAACATGTATGCTACAGCCCACATTTACATTACTACATTGTTTGGTATTTGTATTGTTTAAGGTTCAGTTCCAGAATTTCTCCAGTTTTCAAACCCAATAGTCACCACTTTTCCTATGAAGAGTTTAGTTATCATAGTGGTTCCTCTTTTACATGAAAAACTCATGTTGAGTTTTTCAGACAAAAGCTGAAACTGAATTAATTAACTTAACTTAGTGCCACAAAGCTGTTTACAATGGGTAGACAGTAAAGATAAGATAAGTAATGCTATTAAACAACAAAAAAAAGCACACAGGAAACCAATACCACTAGTTATCTTTCAAACATTAATCATTGATTTCCACTCTTAACTACTGCAACTAATTATGCTATGCCTAGGGCAACTGAACATTGCCTGACTAAATTGCCTTTTGTATAGTTTGTTAATAAGGCTTAGTTGAAAAAGGCTGTGTTTACAGAGTGAGGGATATGAAAAATGCTTACGAAAGGACATGGCAACAGAAACTTTTATTACTGTTGCCTTATCACATCACTACATTGTCTCCCCCTCCTTCCTTATAAGGACTTAATTTCCTGTGATCTTTCTCTACACTGGGGCAGAAAACAGCTTTGCTCTCCCTCTCATCTAAAGTGTAGGTTAAGTACTCAAGAACACTACCTAAGTAATACAATTCTGACTTCAGAAACTTGCCTCTTGAGCATCAAGGTGGAAAAGTAGCACTCTACAGCTAATCAGACTTCAAGGTCTCTTCAGTAAAGCTCTTCTGCATCCCCCACTACTGTATCAAACTAGATTTTGTGTGCACCATAACCTAGAGCAGGGGTTTAGATACACAGAACACAGGCAATGGTAGCCCTGATTTCTCCTAAAGAACACTTTTCACTTCTGTTTAGGAGTCACTACTATATAAAGTTTCTGGGCATGAAGAAATTCAGGTATTTGAGCTGAACTACCCTTGTTATCACTATACCAGCAAATGGAGGTGGACATGATGACCCTCAAAGGCCACTTCCCACCTCAGCCATTCTGTGATTCTCCACTTAAGTACACCAATTCCCTGCTCAACAGCCCAGTCCCTCTTCCTCTCACAGAGGAAGAAGTTCATAAGCCAGCTGAGACCTTGCAGTCTTCATCACTGTGTAAACTGCAAGTTTATCAACACAGAATCTTAACTAACTGGAAAGGATGCCAACTCCTCTGCTACATCTCTCCTGTATCTCTCTGACAGGAGCTCTTGCCTGCAATAAATTATCCTGCTCTGAAACAGTGTCTGTTCTACTTCCATTTCTCCTTCTCCTTTGACCTCAAGCCCCTTCTGCTGGAAGGAGGGCCCAATGAAGCAGTGCAGAGCACCCAGATGAATTTCTTGTGGAATTAACATATTTTCAGCCAAGTTCAGCACATACATGTACCATACTGTTTTCAAAAACTATGTCCCCCTGGCTATCAGAAGACCTCCAGTAACTACAGTACTGTGCCAGCTTCTTTAGGACATTCTAAGCCCTCACAAACAATTTTTCACACTTTGAATTGTAATGGTTTTAAAGCTTGGTCAGAGCAATCCGAACATACTGGATTCTTGACAGCTAGCAATGAACAGGGAAAAAGAGTATCTCTGCCTAAAGTCATATAAAAGTGCATAAGATAGATTGCCTATGATATTTGTTGTAAATGCCAAAGCAATCTAAAAGATGAGACTGAATAACAGAGGTAAGATAGCATAGTAAGAGGGCTGTTGGAGGCCCAGCTATGTGTTTAATCCGCCTTACACATAAAACAAGCAAGTCTAGACCAAAGCGAAACAAAGGTATACCTGCAGAGTTCTCCAGACAGCACAAATTTAGTACATATCTAAGCAAGAAAACCAAAGGTTCCAAAGTACTTGCTTGCAAAAAGCTGACCTCTTCCCTCCTGGTCAAAGGCATTTTATTAGACAAGCTAATATTTATTCTCTGTAAATATCAATCTCATTCTACTCCCAGACTATCATAGCTATCCAAACACAATTACTATTCACTTAAATGAAGTATTACACAGTTGGCAGCCACTGAAAAGTAAGATGTATCTTAGAAAATTAATCTTCCACTCATATCTACCAGGTCAGTATTTGAGCTTTCTATATAGCCACGACTAACAGAGCTCCAATGTGGCTGTGACAGCACAGATATACTCCTGCAAATTCAGGAATTTAAATGACACTCTAAATAGGTAGCAACACCAACCTTGTATTCTTCAACAGGCAAATCTATCAGTAAAGATGACCTAAAAATAGGTCTATTCAAATGTCAAATTTGAAATTACTTTAGAGTTTTCTACTCAAGTAAAACAGGAAGTTAACACTTGCCTACTCCATTCCACAAAAGGTGGTTTAAGCCCTGCTGAAGTCAAGTGACTAGAAATTCTACTTTGTTTATATACTGACAAATGGCTGCGTCAAAGGATTTGTAGCGTTTCAGAGCTATGTTGACATTACTGTAAGTAACACATTAGTCCCTCACCTTCATTAGCACAAGTTTGCAGCAAATGTCCAACCATTTGGAGAGCAGTTATTTATTACCAGCTATTTGATAATTTTGACAAAAATGAAAACATGCCTCTATGAATCTACAAAAAAATCCACATAACAAATTCATTTAAGAAAAAACTATTAGATAAGAGCTCAGAATATTTTTTCAGTGACCAAGAACAGAATCCAACTTTTAAATACACGTTTTTCTTCAGCTTGCCATAAGCTTAGTCATCTTCTGGACTATTTAGTAAAACTTGGTATTTTAGTCTACAGGTTTCCAAAACATTACTAGAGAACAGTACTGTCAGAACCACTTACAGAAAATATGAAGTCATTATTGATGTTTTATGATTTATGTAGCAGGCTTTTTAAGAAGTAGCTAAACAGAAAGTGACTGCCATATTTTATAGATACCTTAAGGCCAGTACCTCTGAACAATGCAATTCCTAGAGTACTTGCAGGCAGATGAGAGCTGAGTCACTTTACTCATCCTGCCCAACTCTGTTCCCAAGTCATTGTTTTGAATCATTTCCTTCATAACAAGGAAAGTGATTATGCTACAACTGAGTATCTCACAAGAGGAACAAGACTAGAAGGGAAGCTTCCCTTTCCACATAGCAGTCTTACTTATGGAAGCAGAAATCTAGGGAAGATGATACAGCTGAATAGAGATTTAACTTCAGTATTTCTTTAGCAAACAGTAAGACCCTAAAAGACTATGACTTCCTGTGAAGTAACTCACTGAATGAGAAGTAACATTTTTAAAATGCATGAAGCTTTTAGGTTTTTAAAAACCCAGGTGTTTATGTTCCATACTTCTCACCCTTCCACAAAGGGTGTACAGAAAATAAATAGTCTTAGCAGGTAATTTTTTGCTTCATAAGCCAACAAAGGATAAAATTATCAAAAGACTCCAGCTAACACAGTGACTAAACCAGCAACTAATGCAATTTTCAAAGATTCTGCTTGCACAGGCATTTTAAACAAACATCAGCAAACTCCTCACTTTCTTAGGGGGTGAGTTGTCAGAGAGAGTAATACTTCCTTTATTTGTCTGTGGAAACTATGCTTATTTCCCACAAGCTCAAACATGGCTCCAGCCTGGTTTTTTTTCCACATTCTGCATTAGTAAAACTGATTTCCAGAGAAGTCAAACAGTGCAGTAGGCACAGAGATCACAGCAATCATAGTATTGATTCAAGGTAAATAAGCTAAAGCTGTAAAACAACATTACTTGATGTGTACAGAAAACTAGCTTACCTTTATCTAAGGGTTTTTAACAGTTGTAATTAAAATACTGCCATCTCTTTTGAAGTTAAGTTGTTATATTCAGACTGTTATGCCAGTGGAGGATTTGTTATGGCCTGGAATCATTTATGACTACTTAATTATTTAGAGGACATAAATCCTACTCAATAAAAACAAAGGCCCAAGAATGAGGTTTCACTAGGATAATCATAGAGGCCCTGTTCAGCTTTGTGGTTTTATCCTACTCCTCTTCACCTTTTCCCCCACACATTGGGTACATCAAATCTGAAATGCTGATGTGGTGATTCTAGCCTCCAAACAGAAAAATGAATCAACTTGGGCAAGAAAATTAGCAGCTTTCCTCCCTGCCCTGCAGACAAGTTAGCGAGCTGAACTAGCTCACCCTAACATCAGCTGAATATAAAAACTAGTGCAAGGTAAGATACACATTCAAGGGATGGTCCCACAAGACCGACTGCCACCACTAATCTGCCTTGTAGTTTCATCCTAGATCAACAGGCATTTTGGACAAGTTACTTTTAAACAAACACTCGTGAGCTTTTTCAAAAAAACACTGAAAAGAGGAGTACTCAAGAAGCTGTCACACAAGTTCAAACAGATGGCAGAAGCAACAAGCACCAGGGCACATTTAGGTGCAGAATTCAACAGCCAAACAAACTTGAATTTCAAAAGGCTCACACTAAGTCAGCCACCTCAGCTCTGCAGCTGTTCCAGCATTTCTTGGCCTACCATGCGCTCCCATCCCAGTTGTGATAACTCACTCATGTCAAGTGTTAATTTGACTGACATATAAATCATTTTACTAATATAATTATTTACAAGAACAGTGTTCATTCAAAAGTGTAAGCACAGATGTAAATCTCCCCCCATTTGTGACATATCTGCTTTCAAACTAAACCCTCAACCCCCAAGATTCTATTAATCTCAAAGTCTATGCCTACTCACCTATATTGTAACTGCATTTTGAAAGACTGAAAGACTCTGATTTTTAGCAGATGAAGAAGTCTAAGATCACAGGTAAAAACACACAACATCACATGCAAATCAGCTTCAGTTTGCTTTTGCAGAAAGACATCTGCCATTTTTCACAAAAGACGGAGAGGTATCAGTAACTCAGTATTACCATCAGTGTCAATAGCCAGAAACCTCAAAGGTCAAAGGGAGCAAGGCTTATCAAGTGAGTGATGCACTGGCTTTTACGTACAGAGATTTGTGGAAAGATTTAGTACTAGAGTACATAACAAAATCCTTTCCTCCCCACAGAAAAACCCAGGAAGAGGAATCAAAGCATGAGAAGCATTGGGAGAGAATAATAGTTCACAGCTGATAAGGATAAAAGTAGAAAAGATTTAAGAAGTGCAGTGCTAAAATGACAGAGATGGTGCTACAAAACATAACATTCATCTTTCCTCAGCCTGTCTAGTGAGAGTAATTGATGACACTGAGAGCTATGAAAAAGGATTGCTTACCCACACAGATCAGTTAAGAAAGGTCTTAGGCAGTGTTGCAAACACTGGGTTAGCAGGACACTTGGCTGCATCATAATTAGGATTGCTTTTCTCCACCACTGAGCACACGAACACAGCTGTCTTCTCCAATTCTGCTACAGTCACTTGGTTATTACAGAAAGTTAAGAACATAATGAAGTAACATTAACCTAGTTTTCATAAAATAAAGGTGGATGTTACCTGTAGATGGAAGAATCTAGAACTTTAAAATCCATTGCCCTTCTAACCGCGACAGGACAAGAAAGGCATACACATGCTCTTTTAGATGAGTATTTCATTGAAACATTGAAGAGCTGCTCTCTCCACCTGTAGCAAGGTTAGGCACCGTGCTGGCAAAGACCGTCGTCACATTCAAGGTTTTCCTGTCCCCCCACATCCTTCACAAGTAACTGCATAATTGCAGACCAAAGCCAGGTCAGACGTTTTTCTTATTCAGCTGACCTACTGCGTTCCATAAGGAGGAGGAATATAACCATCACACTGATCACTCATCCAGGACCATGCCTTCAAATAAGATCAACAATCCTGAAAACATTCAGACAGTTTGCTGACAAGTCTCCAAGCCTCAGAAAAAGTCACAGGAGACTAAAGAGTGAGATTACCCCAAGTGCCTTACCTCTGTAAGCTATACTGCGACTCCAGCTTCATTTTAGATGGATGTCGAATTCCAAGCCACTTAATTAATACTTCAGATATGTTTGAAATAGTCTTGGCATGATCTCTTCAGGACCATTTTCCCTTTCCTTAAGTGAACTTTCACAATGCTTTTCTGTGAAACATTATGGTTTTCACCTAAATTCTTCAAGCTTAATACAGTTTAGTGAGTGGGAGTAAATGGCTGATCACACCTTGTGCTACCACCTTGGACACCAGTCTACAGGCAACAAATGATCTATGAGTCACAATCTGCAAATCTCTGTTTTCTGTTCCTTTAGACTCTAAGATCCATGCACCTTTCAAATGGTGTGGCAAATTAAATCCCAAAGCATGTCTGAGAGAAGCTGTCACAAAGGCTTAGGTGTAACTGAAGCAGTTCAAGGAAAACATTATGGAAAGTCATTTTAGAGCTGTTAACTGACTGGAATGATAATCAAATACTTTACATCATCAGTGAGAGGGAAGGGAAATGCACAAATTCAGCTGTCATTTGAACAAAAGTCAGCATTCTTCATCATGCAAGGAAGATGCTCTAGAACAGAACGTATATGTAGGAAGGCTGGTGTTGTAACACATTCAAAGAATCTTCAATATGATTTTCCCACAGCCTTGAGTGTTGCTAACTAGTCAAGAGTGCTGTAATTTATTCTGCTCACACTCTTTGATATGTAACTACTTTTTATCATCAAGATACAGCAGACAATGAAGAACCAGGACAGAACAGACTCAATAGCCCTTAGGGGCTAGAGCTGAGAAACACGTGGAACAACTACAGTTTGGTGGGCAGCACTGTGGAATCCCAATTATAGATGCTCAAACTCATGATTCCCACACAAGGCAAATGAAGAGGCGTTTTGCATAAGACTAAGACCTACCTAGCACCCCATCCCTTCACGCTCAGTTATGCATGTCAACACAATGAGTACATTGCCAAAAGATTCATTTTTATCATCTTCCATTGCCATTCTGAAACTGCTGTAAGATTGGTGCTATGGTCAAAGCTCAGACATACAGGCACCTAATTAAAGGGTCTGGGCTGGTGTCAGCATCAAAAAAGAAAAACTTAAAAAAAAAAAAGAATGTTTTTTAAATTATCACTATAACTAAAACATTATTACAAAGCTAAGATACAGATATACACAAATTGCAAGATACAAGCTATAAAATTAAAGACTGCATGACTGATAACTGTGCTTGACACAATGCTACTCCTCATAGACCATAAAGTAAACCCATGAGGAAAGCTCTGAACCAGTAGCATTGTGCCCATTTTAACCCCAGAAATATATATCCACCCCTTTATTTTCCAAAACTTGTGCTAAGTACACTGCTTTATAAAATGGGGAAGTGCAGTTTTCTAGGGCATGCATCTGGAAAGTAGTATTTTCTCATTTGATAGATTCCCTCTGTTTTTTTGAGAAATGAACCCAGAAACATATGAACAGCAGAACCATACCAAAGCTTACTTATAAGTTTTAAGTATGACTAATATGACTATTTCCATAGCTAGCAGTATGATTGCTTTTTCCTTCATACTCACTACCCAGCATGCTACCGCAGTATTTGAAACACATGTGCTGTCCAGGGTAATTTACTGGTGGCATGGAGTTGGAATAATTGAGCAAGGCAAGAGCTAGTTTTGATGATATATTTTGGATCACATACAAATGTTTTGCTTGAACTTGATCCGACTAATTTTTCAAAGAAACAAGTCAAGAACACATAGATTAAACTTTGTAAGTGAACTTGTGCATCTTGAGGTACATCATCATGAAATTATAAAGAAGAAAAGAAAAAAAACAAAGCTAACTTCACTCATCTGAAATACTAATATAGCTGGGTGGCCTGTTAATAGACTATTGTGTCTATATTTGATTATCGATGCTATAATCCTAAATTTGATTAAAAAATTGAAAATTATGCCAACAGGCTAAAAGACTTAGCAGGGTATAGTTTCAAATCTCATAAGCTGCATTTTCTTCCATAGAAGATTCCATGTGCACACTCTGCGTAATACTTCTGTATTTGAACTAAACAAACTATAGGCATAAGTGAGCTTTATTTAACACCAGGGAGCTGAAAGAGAAAACAATACATAAATACTGATACATTTTAGCTAACTATAGCCCCTCCAAGGCTTTAGCAATCCTGTCAGTCTAATGAGACTGATAAGTACAGCAGCTGCATCAATGGGTATTTCATTTAGTAACTCTGTATTAACCATTTTCCCAAGGTATATTTAAATTTTAGAGGTTTTCATGAATGCCCTAAGTAACTGAGTACTGTTTCTCTCTCCAATCAGTATTTATCTCCCCCCTACCAATGTCAGGCCATCTAAAAATTACTTCAATTCCTACAGAGATGCCAGCATATCTTAAAAAAAATCAAGCAGCTGTAAATAAATAAAAAAAAAACCTACCCAGGCTAAGAAAGCAGTACACAAATTTTTAAACTCTGGGTCCTAGTCTCTCTCTATATGGATTTTTTTTTTTTAATATGACAGAGCTGGAGCAGAATGCTTTTGCTTCCCCCTTATGGTAAGTTGAAGAGAACTCTAGGAGGAAAGCTTTAAGACAAAATATTTGGAGTATCCACATGAGAAGGAAAAACAGATCACTGATCTCTTAGAGCTGAATACTGAAGACCTGTTGTACAGAAGGATCTTCATGTCACAGAATTTCAGAACCTGCTCATCGCCCTGTCCTGGCCCCTTCCCCAGCAGCCAAAAAAGAAGGATTGCTCAGGTATTATAGCAATGTCCAATATTAATATCTACTTATTCACCAATAGACTATTCTTCAAGAAAGTGCTAGAGTAGGTACAAGATTCTGAAATTGTCCCAAAATTAAGAGTTTGTAGTTCTATTCAATATGGTGCCATTTTCTAAATCACAGTATTTTGATACTTAAGCTTTATTGTAAAGCTACAAGAAAAACTCCAATTCCTGTATTTACTAAAATCTGATTTAGCAACAGCTTTAAGTTATATTATGACAACATTTTTGAAATTTGAGTCCTGACACATCATAGAAAATTTCCTAGTCTGTAGAAATTCAGTTCTAATAATTGACAAGTGCAGCCAAGTAAGTAATTTTTCTTGCAACAGGCTGGCAGGAAAGATAGTGTTACACCCCTGCTATAATTTTATGCATCTGCAAATTATAGTAAACCAGAACTGGCTTATTTCAAACCAGGAATGGATTTTGTCCCTATCTTTTCAATATCAGAAGCATTCAAGTTATCACAGCATGAAATAACAGGTTTTTAATACTGCAGTGGATTTTACGCTGTGGAAATTGCTACATGATGCAGTGGTGACATTTTTATATAGAACGCTCATAGGAAGGATTACACAAATCATGCATGTCAGCAAAATGGAAAGCATCTGTTTAGGTTGTTGCATGCTGCTAAGGCGCTCTTGACTCCCAGTTTGTGATATGGTATACAGCCCAGTTGCAGTCACAACAGCAAAATGGTGACAGATTTTCATGTCACTGCCTACTGCAGAAGTTGGGCAGCCTTCCGATGTTAGCTGCTAACATAAAAGCAAGATCAGATCACCTTCATTCTGCATGGAGAACAGGCAACTAATATGATGTCAAATGTTTCAAAGGACAGTACTGGAGCCTTATTTTTAGATTTTATATAGAAACACATCAAGGCTTGATTAATGATTAAGGGATAAAAAATAATTTCCCCCGAACCACATTAAAAAACACACCAAAACCCCAGAAAGTACAGACACTTAACTACCGAAGCAGTATTACATGTAACATCCATGTCTTTACAAAATCCATTTACAGTTTTTTGGACTAAACGCCCTCCAAGAATACTTAAAAGCCTACATAATGCTCCAGAGTATTAGCTTTGCTTTTGGACCACCAGTTTAGCTGACACGGAAAAGACTAGCTGTATAAAACTTCACACATCTAGACACATTGTTCTATTTAAGTCAGCATTGACTTGCATCAAAAAAGTTGGCTTCAAATCAGCTGATTCAGATGATATCTTATGAATTAAGTAGTATTACTTTCAACAGAAGTCCACCCACTATTGGTCAAGCCAATCTTTTCTGGGACCATGAAGGGGAACACAAGGAAAAGAGCTGTGCCAACAGCAAAAAAAAAAAAAAAAAAAAAAAAAAAAAAAAAAAAAAAAAAATAAAAGGAAAAGCAAAGCAGGACACAGAATCTACAGGAAGTTTACATATGAACAGATCCTCCATTAAATCTAAAGGGTGTTGACTACTCCTTTAAAACTTAAGCCAAAATCTCAAGTTCCATGGTCCAGACACAGTTATACCTTCTTGGAGTAATTTTTTTTTTTTTAAAGCCACTTCACACTAATGTTTAGAGATAGATGAATGGAATTGTTATGGAAACCCAATCATAGCAATACTAGACTCTTAGTTTAGTTTACTATTACTGTAAGAGACTCAGAACACACAGAGTGCTTTAAAAAGGTCTCTGAAACTGTTATAAATAAGTGTATGACTTAGGCCTGAAGGAAGAACAGCTGGAGAATTTAGGATCCTCCCATATTTTAACTCATGGTGATGTCATAATTTAGAGTTCTTGGAAACTGTCAATTCAACATTTAAGCCACATCAATAACAGTCACTAAATCTACTACACATCTCTACTGGCTTAAGCACCAGTTTAGCTTTTATTAAGGGGAACACATAACTCCTAATTATAAGAAGTCAATAAGCATTCTCAGAACCTCTCAGATTACTTTAAAATATGTACTTTGAGACTTTAAAAGAACTCCTAAACATACTATCTCCTGTGTACTCTCTGCAAGCTTTACAATACATTGGAAAGAGACTGCTCTGCCATTAAGTGTTTCACAGTGCAGATTTGAAGGGGCTCCTTTAGGGTTATGAAACAGCATTTCATTTCCATGTTAAAAAGTTGGCTTGGGAGGGCCTTCTAAGTTCAGAAGATGAGGCACCTTATAAAATTGTATTATGAAAAGGTAAGATCAGTCAAAGAAGGTTTAAGTTGAAGTATATTTCAGATTGCTTAATCTTTTCATTGTTATGCAAGTATATTTCATAAGCTTACTTGAGGAATCAAAGAACAGTTCTAATACTAACAATGGTCTCAGTCTGACAGCTACGGCTAACCCAAGTGTGCATCATGCCCTCCTTCAACACTCCAATTTATGTAACTCCACACCACTATGGGTCTAAAAATAAACCACACGGGAAAACAAGGTTTAGATGGACAAAAAGAGTAAGACCACATACTTGTTCTCCTTAATTGGCACCTGCTAGTTGTGGAGACAATACCATCCCAGAAACCATTGTTAAGATTTTCTTACTTCTACAGGCAGCCTCCAGAGAAAGCCATGAGGATAAATAGACAGGGTTCCTGAAAAAGTGTTCCTGGCTTGATTTCTTGAGAAATCTTTTTTGCCTTTCCTCCAAGCCTTCAAAAGGAACAATTTGCCTCCAAGGCAATTCAAACAACATTTTCAGCAGGGGTTTTAAAGATTTCCAGAAATGTGCAAGTTTGCTATTGTAATAATCATTAAAACAGTATAGTAAAGCTGCTAATGTGCTGGCAGAAGAGTATGTGAGAAAAGAAGCCATTCATTAACAGTAACAACCTTTAAACAGATTCAGAGATTGTTTGTAAAGGATTTAATATCCAAAGCTACAGAAATGGCCACAAGACTTAGAACTCTGGATTCTAGGAGGATACAGCTGATTAAAAACTATTTGTTAACAATCTAAATACCAGCATTCCTGTTAAACAGAACAGTCAACTCAAAACAAGAAATACCCAAAGCAGTGATCCTACAAGCGAAAAAGAACAAGTACAAACCTCAAGGAGACAGGAGTTCTGCAACAGCAGTTCATTTCCCAAAATTAATTACCAACAAGGGCAGCAGAAAGAAGTTTATAGTTACCCAGAAGTGTGCGTGACAGTTAACCATCATGGTCCTTTCAATAAGCTCATCAGGACACTCCAGAAGATGGTGCCCGGAGACCACACCAGCATTGTTAACCAGGACAGACACCTCGCCAACCTCCTTACGGACCCTCTCAGCTGTCAAGTAGACATTCTCTCTTTTGCCCACATCACAAGTGTACGTGTAAACCTGCAAGTTGCAATGGGGCAGCACATCTTTCTCTCCATCTCCAGCCACTAAAGAACACAGACAAAAGAACAGAAGGGGTGGGGGGCAATAAGGTTCTTGCTCATATTTTGACATTCAAAGAAGTAGTTCAAGCAGAAATAGCAAACACAATTTCAAACCACCAAAACTTCTATTTACTTTGGTGTCATTGCAGTACACCAGGACTCAGCTATTTACTATCGCTGCTACGTGTTTTAGGAAAAGCTGCAGGTTTTTAAGCCGCTGCTGGAGTCCGAGACTCCGCGAAGCAGGTCTGCGCTCACCGCTGCCGGCACAGGGCCGGCTCTGGCTGGCAAAAGCACCGTCGGGGCGTCTGATACTCTGCGCCCGGCGGTCGCCAGCCCAGAGCCGTTCTCAGGGCCCACCGCAGGTGAGCGCTGCTCCGGGCTGCACCCGCCGGGCGCGCAGCCCCGGCTCCCTCTGCCCCGGGCCGGGCAGGTGAGCGGCGGGGACAGATGGGGGAGCCCCGCCGCTTACCTCCGGCGGCGGCGGCGGCCGCCTCCTCGGCCATCTCCCGGTAGATGTGCCGCACCATGCCCGCCGTCTCCTCGTTGCTCTGCGTGTTGATGTCCCACAGCACCAAAAGCGCCCGGCGCCGGGCGAACTCCAGGGCGAAGAGGCGGCCCAGGCCGCTGCCCGCCCCGGTGATCAGGCACACCTGCCCCGCCACACTTTTCTCTTTGGGCCGCACCAGCCACTTGGCCGCGGCCAGCACGAACGCCCACAGCACTCGGAAAGTCACCACGAAGAACTCCAGCAGGATGTTCATGCTGCCGGACCACGGGGCCGGCGGCACGGAGCCTCCTCACCGCCCGGCTTCCCGACCTGCAGCCGCCGCTGCCCGGGACCGCCCGCCGCGGGCACCGAGGGAGGCTCCGCTCACGGGGGTCCCGCCGCCGAGCTCCCCCGCTCCGTGCCGCTCGCGGCCCCACGCCCCGCCTCAGTCACACACGCCGAGGACGGAGCCCGGACACGGCGCTGTCTGCCTGCCCTCCGCCTGCCTATCCTGCCCCGTCCAGCTCGCGGCCCCGCTACTGGCAGTGAACATCTTGCTCGCTCGGCCCCTCTATATAGGGCGGACAGGGAGGCCGAGCCCCTCCCCCGGGCCGGCCCATCCCGCCCCGCATTCCCGGGACCCCCCGCCCCCGTCCCGCTCCGCCCCGCCGCCGGGGGAGGTCCCCGACGGGAATGGGGACGGGACAGCCGGTGCTTTGCGCTGCTGGGGGCGGCCGTCCCGGCGGCTCCAGCCCGCCCCAGCCCGCCCCCGGACTACAAGTCCCGGGGTGCGCCGCGCCGCGCCCCGCCGGAGCGCCATCTCGGGTGCGGTGCCGCAGTGCGAGTTAGAGGAACGCGCACGGGCGCTAAAGGTTCGTGCTCGGGGCTAGAGACACAGGGAAGCTGGAAGCCCACAGGAATCACTGGGTCACCGCAGGATGCACGATGCCCGCGAGCCTGGGGATCCTCTGCTGAGCTGTGAGAAACCGCTGAGGAAAACCCCCATGACTTCTTGGTCCGTCAGCCAAGTACAGAGGTCACTGATCTCTCACCCGCCACTGACTGAAATAGGAGCTCACAGGTGCCAGCACACGGAAAGTATTTTCTTCTGTGCGATAACAGCGGCCGCTCCGTGTATGTGGGCACCCTGCGGCCACCCGGCGCCGGAGCATCATCCCGCTCCTCCATTTGCCAGTTCCAGAGGATGAGGACCAGACCGTGCCCTTGGGTGTGCAGGACTCATCCCACTGCCTCTGCTCGCCTGCACCCGTGTCCCTTAAGTGCACGACGCTGCGCTTTCTTCGCTGTGTAGCCGCCAGTTGTCAGAAAAGTTGTTGGAACTTTGCGAACTCTGCCTCTCGGATTGAGCAGAAATTCGAGTTCAAAAGTTTCAGAAGAAAGTGCAGACAACTTCTTTCTTCAGTAAATATTGCAGGTGGTTTTGCGTGCTGATTTTAACCCCTCCCTTATACTATTGCTAATAAGATCAAGTGATACAAACGTCTGTATTAGCACAAAATAACACTGTAGTAAAAAAATGAACATGTAGTAAAAAAATGATACACCTGTAACTAGGATCCAAAGCACTCTCAATAACGTTATCAGGCGTTAGTACTGTGCGACAGCTCTGCGTGCTGTTAATTGGCAACAAATAAAGTCAGTAAACGCAGAGCTCGGCATTCCTTATCCCCCGCCCTGCTGTCTACATGGTTTTTTTTTTTTTTTACACCGGACAGTCCTTTGCTGCTAAGAGTTCCACTAATTTCTCTTCTTCCCGTGTGTGTGTAATGATGTGCCGGTGTCTCGCTGGGTGATTTTAGGCGCACGGGTAGGCGCGCACAGGATGAGACTTACGAGCCACAACCTTAAGCAGCCTTCCAAGCTGCCGTGCTGGGCAGCGTTGCTTCCCGGGCCGTCCTCCCTTCTCCACAGTGCAGTTATTGATTCCCTATGGCGAACCGAAAAGATGTCCAGCCTGACGAAAACCCATCCCGGCAGAAACGGAGCGAGCCCGTGGTTCCCGTTTGCCCGTGCGTCCCGGTGAACGATCCTGCGGGCAGCATTCCGCCCTCAGCCTCCATTCCCGCCGCCGTACTGAGCGCGGGCGGGAGGTGGCGTCGCGCAGGCATTAGGGACGCGGTTTAAGGCTGACATAGGGGAAATCCGGCCTCATACAAGACGGCTGGCAGCCCCACCACCCGGAGCTCGTTCTCAGCCTCCTGCAGGGAAGGCCGGGTCTGGTGGCGGAGCGGATGCAGCCCGTGCTCGGGACACAGCCGATCCGGGACACAGCCGGTGCTCGGGACACAGTCAGTGTTTAGGACACAGCCCGTGCTCGGGACACTGCCGGTGCTCGAAAAACAGCCGCTCCCGGGACACCGCCGATCCCGGGACACAGCCCGTGCCAGGGACACAGCCCATGCCCGTGACACAGCCGATCCCGGGACACAGACCGATCCCGGGACACAGCCGGATCCCAGGACACAGCCCATGCCCGTGACACAGCCGATCCCGGGACACAGACCGATCCCGGGACACAGCCGGATCCCGGGACACAGCCCGTGCCCGGGACACAGCCGATCCCGGGACACAGCCGATCCCGGGACACAGACCGATCCCGGGACGCAGCCGATCCCGGGACGCAGCCAGATCCCGGGACACAGACCGATCCCGGGACACAGCCGATCCCGGGACACAGCCGATCCCGGGACGCAGCCGATCCCGGGACACAGCCCGTGCCCGGGACACAGCCCGATCCCGGGACACAGCCGGATCCCGGGACACAGCCCGTGCCCGGGATACAGCCGATCCCGGGATACAGCCGATCCCGGGACGCAGCCGGCTCCAGCCCTGCTGGGCGGAAGCAGTTCCCAGACACTTTTACCTCAGGCAATCGCCGGACACCCCGGCGCTCGCACGGCGGTCAGGCACAACGGCGGACGTCCAAACCCGGGGTCCTGCCGGCGGGCAGGGCCTCGCTTGCGCGGGCGAATGAGCTAAGAGCGCGCCGCGCATGCGCACGCCCCTCTCTTCCGGCGCTGACCATGGCGGACAAGGAGTGAGTCCCGTCCCGCCCGCCGTCATCCGCCGCCATCCGCGGCCGCCGCGCCGCCCGAGCCCTGCCCGCGCCGCCCCCGGGGCCGCCGCGCCTCCGCCGGGGCTGGGAGCGGTGGGAGGGGAGGGACCGGCGCGGCGGAGATGGAGCCGGCCCGGCCCTTCCGCAGGCGGCGGCTGCGGCCGCCGGCCCTTGGCGGAGTGGGGAGGGAGAGCGGGCCCCGAGCGCCGTCGTGGCCGGGGAATGTGGGGCCGGGGCGGCGAGTTCCTCTCGAGTGGGCGAGCGGGCAGGGCTGTGTTGGGCCTGGAGCTGGGAGCGATTGTCCGTCGGGCCGGTGTAGGCGCTCGTCAGGGTGATTGTGGCTCTATAAACGCTGCTCTGACAAGTTTTGTCGTGTCTAAGAGTTTAAAGTCTCCGGGAGAAGAGGGAATGGGGCACAGAGTGATGTTTAGGAAGCTCTGCCTGAAGTTGAGGAGGAGCTTCTTTTCCGTACGGGTGACCACGCACTGGAACAGGTTGTCCAGAGGGGTTATGGAGTCTCCCTCGCTGGGGGTGCTCAGAACCGTCCGGATGCAACCTGTGCCATGTGCTCTGGGACGATCCTGCTTGAGCAGGGAGCTGGGACCAGATGACCCACTATGGTCCCTTCCAACATCACCCACTCTGTCATAGTCTGAGCAAGTTGAGGGTCCTGTCAAATAAATTCCACAGTACTTCCAAATAAGCTTTTCCTGTTCAAGCACCTGTTGAAATGTATATCGATCAGAGAGAAGTTATCTTGAAATGACTTTGTTTTCTTAGCAGTTGTAGCAAGGGAGGACAGTCTTTGTAGTTACAGTTGTGTGCAGCTCTGGTTGGTCTGTCAGGGTTTCTTGTCTGGTACAAAATGTGAATGGTCTAAGTTCTGAACCAGAAAATCACCCAGTTCAGTCCCAGGGAGCTGTCCTGGGATGCTCTTCCAGGCCTGGGAACAGTGAGGATGAGGAAGATGCAGTGAAATGGCTCAAGGTAGCAAGGCCTGCACACATGTTATGTTTGAGAGCTTTGATATTTGTCATATGTACTGTCACTGAGTTTCTTTCTACCAGCTAAAAGCTTTTATTTCTATTTTCATTTAGAGTAAAGAAGGTGCCCTCTGTGCCCGAGAGCCTGCTGAAGAAGCGGCAGGCCTACGCGGTCATGAAAGCCAAACGTCAGAAGAAGATTTTGGCTATAAAAAAGGTGACTGTCCTCTGATCCCTTGACCTAGATTGCTTATATGCTGCAGTAGCAGCTGCTGCTACTCTGATGCAGTACAGAAATTCACAGTATGTTGATATTTTCTTTAAGTTTTGTACTAAAATTGGCTTTTAGTGGGTGATAACAAAGTTCTGGGCATCACTGAGGGTTGTTCTGAGTTGTATGATACTGATCTGCATTACTTGGGGGAAGTTCTAGAACGTGGCATGTTACTTGAAGGTGATTTTCATGTGTTAAAAGGCATTTTGTAACTTTAAGCCATTTCCAATTTATTGCAGTACCGCAAGGCACAAAGGAAGCTCATCTATGCAAGAGCCCAGGCTTACCACAAGGAGTACAGGCACATGTACAGGCAGGAGATCCGTATGGCCAGGATGGCCCGGAAAGCTGGCAATTACTACGTCCCAGCTGAGCCAAAACTGGCATTTGTGATCAGGATAAGAGGGTAAGGTTGTGTACAGATATAGGCAATTTTATGTTCAAAAGTACTGAAGTTGGCTTTCGTGTTGCCTCTCTGTTTTGAGGACTTAAATACATCAACAAGATAAGCTTTCTACCAGTGGCTTGAGAAGTTGTTGGTAGATACTGTACATGCCCTTGAGGAGTGTTTAAGGGCTAAATCATTTTGCTGCCTACTGTTCTCAGGAATCCCTGATTTTTAAGAAGACAATGCTGAAAATACATGCAGACAATTATTCTTTCTCACCTTTAACTTGGTAAAATTACATGCTCTATTCCCAAACATTCTGCTGAGCTGTTCTTCAAGTGTTTGTTTTGTTCTACTCTGGTAAAGTGTTACAGAAAACTAAAAAATAGGTGTGACTGGAAGAATTATGTTCAGGGTAGCGCAAGGCTAGTTCTAAATTGTTTCAGTATAATACTTAGTTATTTTCATGGAAATGGATGTTTTAACTTCATACTGAAATGTATAGCAGTAGTAAGTTAATTTACTAAGCTTGCTTTGTGTAATTCATGAAATGTGTTTTCGTATGGGAACAGTGCTTTTGTGTTTAGGGGTTGTTTTTTAACCTGATACGTAGCTACCTGGGATGTTGATAATTCAGACTGTTTCACTTTCTTCTCCAGTACCAATGGTGTCAGCCCTAAGGTTCGCAAGGTTCTGCAGCTTCTTCGCCTGCGGCAGATTTTTAACGGCACCTTTGTAAAACTCAACAAAGCCTCTATCAACATGTTGCGGATTGTTGAACCCTACATTGCCTGGGGGTGAGTGAAAGGCCCAAGGCCCAGTTGTACCTAATCAGGGTGCAAGTGTTGAGCAGGTTTTGCATTTTGCTATTCTGGACTTGCAGGGTTTTTTTATCTTTTGTGTGCTTGCCTGTCTTTGAATTGAAAACATGGTTAAGGCAGTGCTTTAAAGGTAATGGCTGCTAGGTATGATTGCACTCTCATACTGGTGTTCTTGGGAAGTTGGTGTGAGATCTGCTTCTCTCTTGCTTTTGTGTTTACATGCTGAAATGATCTTTAGTTGTTTGGTGTGGAAGTCCAGATCAGGGATGTTAACATTGCCCTGAAATGTAGCTGGCAAAGACTTAAAATTCTTTTTTTGAACGTGACTGTTTTGTTTCAGTTACCCCAACCTGAAGTCTGTGCATGAGCTGATCTACAAGCGAGGTTACGGCAAGATCAACAAGCAGCGCATTGCTCTGACAGACAACCGCCTGATCCAGAAACGCCTTGGTAAATTCTACTGAGCAAAACGGGAAGCCAGCTGCTCCCCTTGGGGTGATCAGTGCTGAGCTGGGCAACTGTCCTTACATGTCACTGGAGTACACTGGTGTTTAGTTAGGATCTCTACTTCTGTCCAAGTTGTTTAATACAAAGTGAACTGGAAGCAACTTCCATCATAAAGTATTGAAAACAGGTGTAAAGAATCAAATTTTAGCCTTTTTAATGTTAAATGTAACCTCTTTGACCTTTGTGGGGTCAGTATGTCTTTGAGTAAAGAAAAGGTGCTGTGGCATGAAAAAGTCATCACAGCTTTGAACTTTCAGACTTTAATATTAGATATTTTGTTTTTGACTTTTGTGATCTGGTAAACAGACTTTTTAAACTTGTTGAAAGAACTACGTAGTGATCAGTGTATTCAGTAAGAGCAAAGCATGATGAACAGTTGGGATATAGGCTGCTCTGGGAAGATCCCTTCTCTTGCAGTTATGCCAGAATGAGTGAAAGTGACCACTCAAGTCTCTCCCATTTTTTGGCACTTGATTTGCATTTTCCTTCAGATTAGGCTGTGTCCTGGGTATTTCTTTTCCTGTGCTGTGGATAAATATCTTAAAGATACATGTATTCTGCTGTAATCTCTTTTTAGCACTGTGTTTTACAAGAGTTAACTTGTAACATACTGCTGAAGACTCTGGAAAAGCATTAAGGAAACATGCTGTAGCATTTATTCAGCATTCTAATTTAATAGCTAGTGAGTTTCCCTGAGTTACACATTGCAGTGGTTTAGGTGTATTTAATCTAGCTTTTCTCCAAAGAACAGTTTTCCTAAGATTCAGTAAGTGCGGGTTGTTTTTTATTGTTTCTCACTGCTGGCAGCAAATATTTAACAGTTGAAACTGATGCCTCTTGCCAAGTATGCCATCTAAATGTTGACTTGGCTGCAGCTAATCCATTTTAATTGGAAAAGTCAGTCATTCAGTTTCACAACAAAGTGAGTGGTTTCTGACTTCCTGAAGTTTATCAAAATAAGTAGGCACGACAGTAACAATGTGATAATTTTTAGTTTGTTATTGACCAGTGCCTCTGAAGTCTTTCTGAAAACTGTGTCTGAATTTTAGGAAAGCTTGGCATCATCTGCATGGAAGATGTGATCCATGAAATTTACACTGTTGGCAAGAACTTCAAAGTTGTGAACAACTTCCTTTGGCCCTTCAAGTTATCCTCTCCTCGGGGTGGAATGAAGAAGAAAACAATCCACTTTGTGGAAGGTGGGGATGCTGGTAACAGAGAAGACCAGATCAACAGACTCATAAGGAGAATGAACTAATGGTGAGATACTGCCCAAGGCAATCAACTGTTCAGCTCTGCAGGCTGCTGTCATTATTTGTCAGACATTCACATTTAATAGATGCTCGCTCATTCTTGGGTGGTACCTACAGTATAAAGCTACTTGCACAACATAGTGTTCTGGTTTTATTTTGGAAGTCCTACTAAAGCTTAATTGTTTGGGAAGTTAAATTGTCAGTGTCACTGATATGTTTAGGAAATACAAACATTACCAATAACTTGTTTTAAAGCCTTGTTTGGTTTTGTGTTGGGAAGCCTTGAGATCTTGGCTAAAACTTTCAAGCCTCATTAATAATCTGTTAATAGTATTGAAGCCTTGTGATTGCAAGTACCATGTTTTTTTCAGGTTTTCTAGAAAAGCCTGATTAGGAGTGGTCTAAAATTTCAGCTTGTTCAAGCTTCACAATTATTCATTTAAAGCTTTCATGTATAGTGACCGAGTTAGTAATTTTGAAAGAATGATTTGCCCATTTGAGTAGTCTGTCCTTTAAAAATGAGAAGGTTTATTAACACTTAGAGTGATTTAACAGTGACAGCTGTGTCCTAAAGGTAAGACCTACTCCAAACAATGTCTTATTTGTTGTTGTCACTCTGCTGTTCCTGCTTTGGTGAGAAGTCTCTGCCATTCAAAGCCAACACTTTTGCAGAGTTCTTGTACTTCGCTTTGCTTTTTAGACACTAAACTACTAACACTAAGTGTTGCCCATATCTTAGTTTCCATCAATTATCTTTTTGGTTTGACAGGTATGCTGGAATTTAAGAAAATTTCATTGTCTTAGGATATTTGGAAAGGATATCAAACAAAAACCTAATTTTCCCCAAACTTATTCCTCCAAAGTCAAAATGGTTATTTTGCTTGGTTTGTTGGGATTTGTTTGGCTTAGGGTTTTTGTTTGGTTGTTTTTTGTAAGGTTCTGGTTTTTCTTTTAGATCAGATATGCAGTTTACTTACGAATTTCTAGCTTCAGAGGATTGGTTCATAAAAATGGGTAGTGTTGTAACTTTACAGTTTAAAACAGGTGCAGTTGCATTTGGATGATTCAGAAATTTGCTAAAATTCAGAAATTAAAGTTTCTGAAGGGAAGGAAATTTTATGTTGTTTTGTTTTGTTTTTCCCTCAAGTCTTTTAAAAATACTTTTACAGCAAATTGAGCTCATTGGAGTCTGCTTTCTGTCCAAGGAGCTAAAGGAGATCTAGGAGATACTTTCCATTTGATTGACAGTGTTAATTCTTGAAGCTTTTTTGTAGGCTGCTGATTTCCTCAGTTAAAGCTCCTTGCATGTTGTGCTGTTATCTCCCCTGTGTGAAGTCAGCAGAGTTTTAAAGCACCACTGACATGGCATGTGGAAATTGCAACTTCAGGAAAATAGTTCCTTACAGGGACAGTGTTCTTGAAAAGCCTTTTAGCTCAACTATGGAAAGATGTTGGTAACTGAGGAGCAGAATTGCTGTAACGTTTGGTGCCTGGGGTGATGCTAAGTTACTCCCAGTACTATTCTTGTAGAAATTTTGCTGCTGGTAGCAGAAACTTGAAGTTCAGTACTGGCAAATGTGTCCTTGAAGTTGGTGCATAGCCAAGGCTGAGGAGGACTGTGTGCTCCTGTCTTGATTTCTGAGCATGATTCTGTTTTTAATGGAAACACTGCAGCTTTTCTGTCAGTGTAGATCCTTTCTCCTCTATCTTCCCTGGTAAAGGAAAGACAGATGTATACTGGTAGTGTTGTTTTCAGGAGCCTTCCTAGAGATGGGAAGCTTCTAGTTCACTATTGCAGTTGCTGTAAATGCCTGGGAGGGTTGGTGTACTGGCAGAAACAAGGGATATTCATTCATCTAATTGCTCATGTGTTTCACTGGACTTGTAGCTCAGCATCCCATATAAGTGGCATACATTAGAGCTTTACTTCATCTTTTAATTTAGAAAATGACCTTGCAGTTTCTTATTTTATGCTTATAAGCAGTTGTTATGGTTTTCCTGTAAACGAAATCTAAGATAACTGATTGTTCTTGTCTCTTCAATTTTTTGCTGCTGTGAATAGAGCACATGTTTAAAATGCAAGTAGCCTAGATGTAGAAAATAGAAGAATGTTGTAGTTTCTGCTGAGGTTGTAGATTCTGCTGAAGGCAAACTAGAGTAGTAGGTTCAGGTGCCATACTGACAGTACTCTCTGGGTAATGTCATTATGAAAGGCTGTGTATCTAAAGAAGAGTATTCCTCTTTCCTACAAGTAGTTAGTTTCCTGCTGTTTGTCTTTATTTCTTATTCTATTTGTCACTTATTTCTTAAGTGATAGTCTCAAGTGAATGAAAAAAATAGACTTCCAGTACTGATTTATTCATACAGACTGGGAGGAAAGAGCATAGTACTTGAAAGCAAATGTTGACAATCAGTCTTGGCAACATACTGAATTTCATCAGTTTTTCAAGCAAACTTTACAGAAACTGGACCCAAGTCAGCTTTTTTGCTTTCATTTTTGTATGTGAACAGTCTCTGAAATGTGCCAAAAAGTGAAGCAAAAGTTAGAATATGCACAATGTCTTGGCATGTCTTTAAATATCAAGTATACGTATTATTGGTTCAAGGCAGAAATGTTTATCCTGTTAGGTCTGGTATTCAAAATCTATTTTCAGTGAAGAGTTGTTAATGTAGAAATTAGTTACTGTGTGTGAGACTACTGCAGTCTTAAATAATGTATTACTTTTTCATGTGGCTAGAGTTGTTTCAGATCTACACGTGCCTAATGATACCTTTTTCTTCTTTGCCTTGCAGGTGCCCAGCTGCAATATTTCAAAGATGCCCATCTGCAATATATCAAGGTCTGGTCTATTAATAAAACAATCTTGCACAAAACAGTCTGTTGTCTCAATTGGTCTCTTATGATCCTCTTCTGAAGTGGCAGCGTTTGTCAGATTCAGTTTGGAGTCATGTGTTTCAAAGAGCCATAGTTTGAATTAGCAGTAGATGTATGTATGTAGATACTGCTTAACCTTCATTTGGAGGAGGAAAATTTGGACAGATTTGTGCAGGTAACAGATGAGGTTTTGAGTTGCAACAATAGATGGCAAACTGATCTGTGTGCTGTTGTTGAGTGGGCAGGGTTCCTGCTTAGTTGTAGTGCACCAGAGAGCTGTGTGAAAATCTTTTTATGTAAAGAAGCAGCAAGTGTAAATCTGTTCTTAACATCTTAAGATCAGAGAATCATACAGTGGCCTATGTTGGAAGGGATCTTGAAGAAAAAATTAATTTCAATCCCCCTACCATGAACACCTTTCACTAAACCAGGTTGTTCAGAGCTCCATCCAACCTGGCCTTGAGCACTTTCAGGAATGGGGCATCCACAGCTTCTCTGGCTGACCTGTTCCAGTGCCTCACCATCCTCACAGTAAAGAATTTCTTCCTAAAATCTACTCTCAATTTGAAGCCATTGCCCCTTGTCCTGTCCCTACACACCCTGGTTAAAACGTCCCTCTCCATCTTTATTGTAGGCTCCCTTCAGGTACTGGAAGGCCACAATTAGGTCGCCCTGAAGTCTTCTCTTGCCCAGGCTGAATAATTCTGATTCTTTCAGCCTGTCCTCATGGGAGAGGTGCTCCATCCCCCTAGTCTTCCTAATGACCCTCCTCTGTACTTTGTTCAATTGGTTGATGTCCTTGCAGTGCTGGGGACCTCTGAGCTGGATAATTCCAGCTTTGAAACATCTTCAGGTATTTTTTACCAAGGAAGCATAAAATACTTAACAAAATAATATTTTTTTTTCACATTCAATGTAATCACTCAGTTTAATGACATAATGTGTTTGCAGTGTTAGACTGCAGATACTATAAAGTGGAAGAGCACAGTATTCATGAGCATATGATGAGTTGCTGATAAATGTGTAGGTGTAGTAGAGAACAGATTAGAAAGCCAGTGGTAAAACACGTAACTGCATTCAGACTGATTTCTCATCTTGCAAGCACTTTACTGGAGGAGTCTTAGCTTGCTGAGGCATTTGGTGCAACAGATCAACAAGTTGTGTCTGCTCTGACATACTTTTTTCAGGTCAGGTACAGGCAAGCTATATTAAAACTGCCAGTGAAGGAACTCCATATAAAATTCATTGACATTGATTTTTGTGACAATTTCTGCAAGAGCTTATTTCTGCATTTCAGTTTAAAGTAAACTTAACAATGGTAGTTTATTAAAGTTTCTCAGAAGCTAGTTTTTAAATAGCATGGAAATTTATGATGGCAGCTTAACTAAAAATAGTTGGGTGCTTTTGTTTGTGAATTCATTTGGACATTGGCAAAAGAGCTGAGTGTCAGTCACTGGGTCAGTGTTTCCTGCTACTTGAACAAGAGAGTTCTAAAACCAGAACTAATAATTCCCCCATTGTGAGCCAAGCTCCCAAATGTAGTAACGCAGCTGCTTGTGTGTCTAAATACAAAAGTACCAACACCTTAGTCCATTTAAGCTAACTGCACTAAATCAGAAAAATTAAGCATTTCATTACAGCTATTCAGTGCAAGTAATGGGACTACATGCTTGAAGAGGTTTAATGAGTCAATGAGTTGGAAACCCTAAAAGTATTTCATTAGGCATTTTCATAAAGTGAGTGATAAGCTGTTTTACAAGGAAGAAAAGCATTTTTGTAAAGTTGCTGGATGAAGGGAAAATATTATGGTGAAAATTACAATAATCACATTGCATAATTAATGGAATTGATTTTGTAAGAGTACAGTCTTCAGTTTAGAATTGCACCAACAAGCAATGAATTTTGCGTGTTGGGAGGGATGTACCCAAGAAAAGTCAGTTGACCTTGGTATCCCTGTTCATTTGTTTCAGTTGGTAGTGTGTTCACTACTTCCCTACGGCATTTTCACTTATTTTCCTCTGACTCACACACGCGTTCTAGTTTCTTAACTCATTTTGCACATTTTGCAAGCATAATAAAGCCATACAAATGGATCACAGACATTGTATGATAGGTATAGAGCAGAAAATATGAGCTCATTAAATTAATCAGTTCTGTAGGACCTTGCTTGTCTGATAAGAGTGCCCTATAGGTCCCAGATTTTGTTTAAAGGAGTACATTGTAAAGCATTAGTGAGGAGAAAGTTAATTTGGTTTTCAGGGTACTTAAGCAACTCATTTTTCTTGCCTGCCTCTGAAATCCTCTTTCAGGTAACAGCTGCAAAACATTAGTACATAGTGTGGAAATTAATACTAAAGTGTAGCTGTGTTTGAGGCAGTAATTTGGTGTAATTGGTCACCTTTTATGGGATAGCTTTCAGGATTTTTGGTGCTGGTTTTCAGGCATGTTTCATAGTAGGTGTTTACAGAAACAGCTCACAATCTGATAGCTAAGGTCAGAATTTGCACTAGAAATGTGGTACAGTCTACTTAATGCATACATTTTGGAGCATTTATGAGGCAATTTAAGTTTAAAATGTAGCAGACAAAGACAATCCCTAAACAAAAATTAATTCAGATTCTTTGTCAACATTCTATGATAAAGTTCAGGTTCTTGGAAACACATTGTTACTCGTTCACTGTCCATAACTGCCAGCTGCTGACACGTTCTGAAATAAAGTTTCTGTGGACTCCTCTCCCCTTTCAGAATGACCAACATCTTCCTGTTAGTTCCTCAGAACTGAAGCCAGAAGCTTTACCTAATAGCTATTGGAGAAGCAACAGGAGACTGAAATGCTAACAAGTCACAAATTTTTCAGGCATGCTAAGGTTTATACGCTTTACAGTTAATTGATACGCCTTTCTTTGCTGGTGTCCAGCTCATACAGCCTGTTTTCACTATCACCAAGTGTAAAGTCATACATCTGGAAACGGAATGGGAGCCCATCCCAAGGATCAGTGTTTCGAGAGAAAGTTTGGAGACATGATGGATAGTCAGCTGGACGTAAGCCCCCACTTGGCCAAATGCAATTCTTGGATGCATTAGAAAGAGAATATCAAATGGTATGGGGGAGGCAATTCTACTTTTGTTCCAGTAGTGCTTACACTAGTGCCAAATGCAGTCTCCAGTTCTTGTGCCAAAAATCAAGCACATGCCTTGTAATACTCGCAGCCCTTACTTTAAAGGCAGACATGGTTACAAAATGAGTATCTACCTATAATTGCCTCCATGAAGAAAAGTAGTTTGATAATAGAGAATTCTTTGATCTAACAAAGCTATAATAGGATGAAATGTCTTGAAATTGAATCCAGATAAATGTTGGGCTTTAAGCAAACAATTTTAATGGAACATAATTAGACACTGGAACACTTAACCAGTGGTGTGCCAGATTCTTTGCCAGTGGTCATTTCTAAATAGAAGCTTTCAGTTTTTCTTTCGTTAAAGCATATGCTATATTTCTAAGAGATTTGTTGAGGGCAGTCCTGGTGCCTCTTGCTCAGCAGAAGTTACTAAATGCAGGCCCTTTGGGTACTTGAGAGATACAAGTTAGAGCCTTGTTTTAAGGTGTCTGGCCACCCAGAGTGACATTCAGAATGGTGATGGTGAGTGTTACATGCTTCATAAGGGAACTTGGACTACATAGTCCAAGCGTAGTGCACAAAGGGGTGAATCACCTAAACCTCAGCATAAGCAGGGCGCAGGAGAGAGATGGTAGGACTTATATACCTCTATGGGCTTTGCTGCTTCTGTCTGTTTGGAATCCAGATCTGACAGCTCTCTCCTAAGAACTGGAACCCATGCACTGTTTTGAGAATTGAGTAGCGCTTACTGTCCATGTTGAGTCCTCAGCAAGCAGAATGGTGTTCCTGCTTCATCCAACAGGTTTGCTGGTTTGCTTATACTTAAGCAATGGGTTTGTTCAAACCATTCCTCCCATGTCCCATCTTCCAGAAGATTGTCCTTTCCACAGAACTGTAGGTGAGAAAATCTCAGCATGTTGCTCCTTATTGAAGCTGCACCAAAAATCTAAGGCAGGCAGAAGACCAAAATTTTAGTTTAGATTAGGAAACTGCAGAGCAGACAGGTATGGATCTGAAAACAGTCAAGTTTAGAATGGAACAAAATCTTAATCTCCCAAATCCCAGGCAAAATGTTCTGCTTAACTAGTTTTGTCAGGTCTAAATTGTAGTGAGAATTTCTTTGTCTTCCTGGATCTTTTGTATGATTATGTCCAGGTCTCTTCTATAATGTTCCCATTCTTGGCATACTTGATTCTTTCTAAAAGCATTTGTACTACACCAGACCATTCCAGGCATTTTAGATCCCTAAAACAAGCAGGTTTAGATGTAAGTAAGTTTTTACATGTTGCAGTTCTTCATGAGTGAAAAGCCTGAAAAAGTACTGAGCTCATGAAGTGCAAGTGCTAAGAACTAGGATGTTCAGAAACAATTTTCTACATGTAGTTTTTTAGTCAGTCTGTAGATGATCACACCAGCCATTTCTAGCCTAAGTGGTGAATACTAAGTACTTGTGATCTTGGCCATCTTGCAAATAAGAGCAAATTTTTGAAGTCCCGAGCTGTAAACAATATTCCCTGATTTATTTTTCTAAAGATAAAAAAATCTGCTTTTGCATGTTTTTGCAGTTTGAATACTGCTAAGTATTTCTTCATATAAAATATTAATTGCAGAAAATCTTTCACAATGAAATAAGTAGGTACTTGGAGGAAAACAATGAAAAATAAGGGCATGTGCAATCATAGGGCCATGGGGTGTATATGGGGAGGAAGTCACATAAAGTTAAGTCTATGGTAGAGGAGGAAAAGGGAGCAGAGGGAGGTGTAAGCAGCAGTGTAACTCTTCACTTGTTTAGCACTGTTTTGGCAGTCCAGAGGGGCTGTAAATCCAGTTTAACTAGCCAACATGCCACATGCTTTACATGCTTCCTATCCTGAGTTGCTCTGGCAGTCAGAGGCATGTTGTACAACTTAACCACTCCTTGGAGTCTGCCTGGGGTGTTGGATGTCTCCTGATGAGTGTGTGCTGCCCAGGCCCTGCAGTGCTGCCATGGAGCTCTACCCATGGCACATTTCCCCTCTTTCTGCACTTTGTTAGGAGCTGTGCAAGGATTACCTCACTGACATATCTGATGGCAGCTGTTATCCACAATATTATGCTCTTTATTGCACTATAAAATCCAGTTGAAGATTTCAAGTCCTGATCATTCCAAGTATCTCATGAATAGAATAACACAGTAGTACCTCATCATTTCAGCACTATGCTTGTTTAATTTTTTGTTACTAATACTGTATTTCACATGTCATTATAACAAGGCCTCCAAGATAAAAAGAAATAAGAAACAATGAAGCAAGACAAGTAGGAAAATGGGATTCAAGGAAGGCTCTAGGCATACTTGGTTTAAGTTTGAAAAACAGATAGACTTTATCTTCTTGTGCTAGGTATTATTTAACAACTGAACTGTAGAGAACATGTTTAACTAGTAATACTGGCCTTTTTTGTGTCAATTCTAATTTTCTAATTTTAAGTACTATTTTTTTAACCTGAACTTCTTTTTTAATCTTAACTCTTTTTTCCCTCCTAGTTCTGAAATACAGTAGGTGAGGCTTTTCTGTATACCAATGGTCTCCTAATATACACTTACACACATGCTTTGTGGGAGCAGCCATCAGAACTGAAAGTGCATAATCACCAAATCATAGAATAGTATCCTGAATTGGAAGGGAACAGCAAGGATCACTAAGTCTGACTCCTAGTCCTGCATAGCACCATCCCCCAGAATCACCATGTGCCTGAGAGCACTGCCCAAACATTCCTGAACTCTGCCAGGCTGCTGCTGTGACCACTTCCCTGGGGAGCCTCTTCCAGTGTCCAACCACCCTCTGGATGAAGAACCTTTTCTAATATCCAACCTAAACCTCCCCTGACACAGTTTCAGGCCATTCCCTTGGGTCTGCCCCTCCTCCCTCATGAGGGAGTTGTAACTGCAGTGAGGTTGTCTGTGTATATTCAATAATTTTCTGTGACTGAGATGGGTTCAAATTCACACGTATAATTCTTCAGCAAAAATTACCCACACTTCTGACAAATTGAGTTTTTTTCTGAGTAATGGGTATGCTTTCTTTTGAAGTCAGCATTACATATGGTTTGAATTATCCTACTGGCTTGAGTATCTTTTGGTCTATAGACATCTATCATGGATGTTAAATAAATTTAGACTTGATCTAAATACAGAGATTCCTTGCCCTGCCAAAATGTGCTTTACTCTGGACAGGCACAGTAAGAGAATTGTAGGAGACAATTTTGGCTTCTGTAGTCTTGCAGGACTGAGCTTGTAGTAATACTTTAAGTACGAGTTTGGGTACCTATCTGCAAGGGGAGTTGTGTCCAGGTCAGAGCCAGGGGTTTTCAGCTGGATTGAGAGTTGGTCTGAATCAGCAGATGGGAAATATTACTGGACTACTCCCTCTTAGCTCTACTCTTTTTCATTTGTTCAAATGAACAAGAGCCTCTTTTGACCATCACTCACTACCTGATTTTTTAAACTTAATTTGGCTTAATTTCCTACAGGTTCTATCCTTGTGTTTTGTGAAAAGCTATGAAAAAAACAGGGTATGAAAATGAAATAACACTTTAATTTCTATCTCTTCCCTTGACATATTGTTTTAAACCAACCCCATTGATTCTTCACTATACAAGTAATACAGATTAACAATTTGTTTTGTCAGAGTAACAAGCAAAGACCTAAGATAAATTTGCAGAGCTTTTGTTCAGGATGCTGTACTAGCACTTTCTGGAAGACTTGTTGTACTGAAGAATCTATAAACTAAAATAAGCAGAACTTGTAAATCAAGTGATAGCACATACACGTGATCTTTAAAATAGTGAATCATGTTACATTAAAAACATTGATATGCAGTTAGATTTAAATCCCCTTTTTGCTAAATGCCTTGATTACTACTGGTTTTGTTCACTCCCTTGTCACTTTCTTTTTTGCTTTCACAAAGCATGCATGATTGAGCAAAATAGGCTATTTCTGCCTCAGTTATACTTTTTCGGAATGCAAATTTTGATTCTTGTGTTTAGTTTCTACTCATGTTTTCAATCTGAGTCTTCCTGAACCAAATTTTTACAATGGGAATGAACTTCTCCTAACTTTTGCTCAGAAGCTGAACTTTTGAAGTGAATATATATAATTTTTTTAATGGTAAGCTGTTACTTCTGAAATAAACCAAATAAATATACTTAGTTTTTCTTCCTTGTTTTTCATGTGATTTTTTTAGACAGTATAGATAAAGGTGAGTGGGTAACAGTTGTCCTACATGGGAAATGGACAGAAATTTGTAGGCAAAGTCCATGTATCCCTGAAGAAAAGTAGGTCATTTCTCTGTCTGGGAGTCAGGATAATTAAATTCTCCCTCCAAGGATTATTTTCCCCAAGGACTCCTGTTACTTAGACATCTGCAATGTCTGCTCTTGAAGTGCTGAACTTAAACCTGTGTGTTTGTAGTGCAGAAGTGCTATGAGTTGTTTCTGGGTCTTTAAGACCTTCAGGACCCTATCAAGATGCAAAAGTTGTCGGTGGTGACAGCTCTATCAGACAGAAAGGCTCCTGCAGTAACATGCTGTGGAAATGTTCCTCCTGGTAACACCCTTGTACAAAGTTACACATAGCTGAGGGCTATTGCTCTAGTGTGTTGAAACCGTTTTGTTTTAAGCAATTGTGCTTAAACTGGAGTCCAACAATACTGCTATTTGTTACATGAAATTTCATTAGAATTGCATTCAGAGCAGGCCTCAGCTGGGAAGAGAAAATAGCCCCCAGCCCAAAAGCTGCCCATTATCCATCTGGAGGCTTCACAAGTGAAGTACAGACCCTGTAATCAATTCATGTTTTGGGTGCTGATGAATATGAAGTATCAGAGCACATGTCAAGCTATAACCTCTGACAAAGGTTTGGTCACTTTCTGAAAGCTCACTTAGGAAAAACATGGCTCTTTTGTGGGGTCTGCATTCTAGGAATGGCAGGGCACATAATTTAGAAGAAAATAATAACCTAAGCATTAAAAATAGTTGTAGGTACTCAACACCACATACCTTTGTGTCGCTTACACAAAGCCTGTAGGGACATGGCAGGTGACTGTACCACAGTCAGTTTGTAAATGAATCTCTAGATGGAGCCAAAACAGATCTCATGCCTGAGTGTTGCAGACAGAGAAATGATTTTTTTCTACTGAAGGTTTTTGCAGCTATGAGAAAGCATTCAATTCTATACCAAATCTTTGTATCCACATGTAAATTACTGAAGTTCGTTACTGATTTTTTTTTTTTAGGGCTTAAAGCCTAACAAATTGCAGTGCTAGTAGTGTAAAAAAATTGTATATCAGTACATTTTACGACATATTAATGGCTAATGTAATGCCAGAATCCCTTATCTCACAGTCAGTCTTCACCTGTGCATCCATTACATACACAAAATCAGTAGGAAAATCTTGTGATGCATCCTGTAAAATTTGCCTGCACATTAATGATTTTCTGAATTGTCAGATTTGATAAGCACTAGTCACACATATTCCCTTTTGGTGCTGTGTTTATGGTGTGACATCTGTTTTGCCTGTCATTTACTAGCCCACTGTTTTAGAAAAGAACTTACCAGCTTTGTTATATGTGCAGGCTCAAGAATCTCAACACTGTTCTTGTCTGTGGTATCTATTGATAGGTTAGGACAGAACAATGCTTAAAACCCTCTTTTCCTTGAGAAAGGAAATTGCAGACTGCAAATATAACATTGAGGGAAAATAACCCCTAGCTGGTTTTGTATTTTATTCTTGACTATTTTCATAATGTAGACCATATAATAATAAAGAAACTCTTTACAGTTGTGTTTCCTTTCATTTTTCCCTTATACAACTTCATAAAAATGTGTGATTTCACAGGCTCAAAGTGGTAACTGATGTATGTGGAAGGGTAGGAAAGCACTTATGTTAAAACTGACCAAATTAAAACCAGCTTGGTAGGTCCTTTGTGGCACAGAGCCTCCTCTATCCTGCTGTCTCACTGGAACTAAAGGTAGCTGAGCTATGGGACATTGTCAGTTTGGTCCACATGGAAGATTAAATTAAGAGATAACTCCAGCTCTTAAATATATAGCTTTTTGCAGTGTCTGTGAAAAACTGCTTAGGCTGCATGATCTTAGGTTCATGAGATAATTGCAGACTCACTGTTGCTTTCTTCCTTTGCAAAGAGATAAGATCCCAGCAGTTACTGTGCTCACAGGTGCTGCAGAATACCCAGAGAAGCAAATTCAGAACCATGAGCTTTGTCTTGCATGGAATCCATCTCGCACTAATCCTTGGAAGATTCAAGTACCTAACACTTAGTTGCTCAGTCAAAAGTCCTGCACACATCATTTTATTTCTGACTTCACTGCACAAGATAACTCCTCTTTTCAGACAGTATTACATGCTGAGTGACCCAGAAACTTTTTGCCCCTTATAGTGGAGGATCTTTGCTCATATCATGGGACTGACTGTTAGAAGAACTGCAAGCATGTCCATCTCTTTGCAGATTCAGTTTCAGGGCAGTAACTGCCTTTACTCAATGTGTCACTGATGAAAAGTGTCCATTAGACACAAAATTATGGGACCTTTGTCAAGGTAATAAACCCACAGTCTGTTGCAGTGATTTATTCCTATCATAGTGACATGCAAAGTGAGAATGAGGCAGATCTGGTTAACATATGCAGAGAGTGGCTTTGCCATTTTCTGCTGTTGAATATGGAAGCTATACTAGGTGATATGGCAACTCTATTTCTACAGTGGCATTCCTCTATGATCCCTGGTAAAGCACTAAGAGCCAGATAAACATTCACAGTGAAACGTCAAAGAGTAGAACTTTCATCTCAAAGCAACAATGAAATGTGATTTATGTGAACAGAAGAGTGTACTCTGTAGTGACAAGGAGCTAACTTTAAAGTAAATGAGAACTTGGATAACTAATAGAGATGAATAATGAAAAAAAATAGTTTGGAAGGAAGCTCTTGAAGTCAATCATCTGCTTAAAGTACAGTAACTTCAAAGTTAGATCAAGCTGCACTGAGTTTTGAAATTCTCCTGGGATGGAAATGATACAACCCTTCTACATGATACCCAATTATTCTCACATCACTAATTTTCCCTCTTGCAATATGGCAGCTGCCTCTTCTTTGCTGTGCTGTGATTATGGAGTCTGTGTCCATTCTCTAAGCTCTTTTTAAGTACCTTGAGTGTGCAATTATCTTTCTTTTCCCTTTAGTGTTTTCCACGAGCTGAACAGACCTGTTCCTTCAGTGTCTGGTAATTTATGCCCATGGCATGCAGGTTGGAACTAGATGATCTTTAAGGTTCTTTTGAGTCCAAACCATTCTGTAATTCTAGGCTTCTATGATACTATGTTCCAGCTTCCTGAATTACCTTAGTAGTCCTCTAGATTTCCTTTTGTGCTGGCATATCTACTGTAAGGTCCAAAACTGGGCACAGTATACTCCAGATGTAGCTTCATCAGTGCTAGGTAAAGGGAAATAACCTCTTCCTTCAGCCTACTTGCCATGCTCTGACTAATACTGGCCAGTGTGCGGTCAGCCTTCATTGTTGCAGGGGCTCACGTCCATTGCTGCCGTGCCCACCTGAAGTCTGCTTGACTTCACCCGACCAGCTTTGGCACTGTCAACTGCAGGGGACACTCCCCTGTCCCTCGGGGAGGCTCGGGGAGCAGCTAGGACGGTCACCCGCCCTGGGACGGAGGAGAGGCGACGTCCGTGGAGGACAAGAAGAGGCCGACTCAGGGCTGGGGTAACAGTCCAAGGTTTATTACGGGGCTCCTGGGAGCTCTGCACCTCAGGGAATCCAACAGCCGAGAGCACTCGAGCAGGGCTGTGCAACATGTTATAAACATGGGAGGGGAAAGGGGATCACCCACCAACCAGTAGGGGGATTTGGGGGAGTGGTAGGTGGGGAGACAGACAGACACAGTCCCCAGTGGGGAGGGCAGGGAGGAGGGACCCCTGGCCCTCGCCCAATCACTCGATGCCCTTGGTGGAAGGTTCTGGATAGGTGGGATGGGGAGTCGAGTGATGGACAAGGTACCAGAGAGGGGACAGGGGAATGACTAAGCACTTTTGGGGTGATGGGCATCAAGGGAGAAGGTGGGAACACTTAGGGTAAAACCATTATCGGAAAAATGGGGGTAAAGGAGCAAACTATTACAGAATAGGTACAAATAGAAAAAACACAATACAACAGTCCATCAGGAATCACATCTTTTTAATAGACACACAACATTCATCCTTTTCTTCGCCCACTAAGTGGGTCACCGCTTGGTCACAGCAGGAGGTCAAGCAGGACCTGCCTTTCCTACACAGATCCCATTCAGCCCCATAGACCTGTGTGTGTGATATAGCAGGTTGCTGACCATTTTCCCTTGGATTATGGAGGCATCTTTCTGCTCCCCTTTCCTGTCTTCCTGCTCAGAGGGCTGAGTACCCCAAGGACAACTGGACCTATTATTCCTCCATCCACAATGTGGGGCTTGGGATCTTTTCTCTCTTTACAAAGGTCCTATCTTCTGTTCATCCTGTCTGATGCTACTGTATGCTCAGCTCCTCTGTTGTTCCTTCAACTTCTTGCTCACCTCGTGACTTCCAGCAGCTGACAGTGCCGGAACATGTGAAGCACACGACTGCAGACAGTCACCTCACACCCATAGCTCTGTTGCCTCCTGTTTTGAATTGTGTTGGTCCTTATAACACGACTGCATGCATTGGCTTGCCATTGTGTGTCAAAGGGACCTCAGAATTCTGCACTGTGACATTCCTGCTCCTTTTCCCCATGTCTTCTCAGCCCTCTAATCTGTTTGTAGCTCTTGTCTCTAGGCACAAACAGAGTTTGTGGAGGCAAGGCCACTGCTTTCAGAATTCCTGTGTTTTACTGCTGATATCTAAAGACAGTGTGTAACAGACAGGGATTCTGGGAGAAAAAAATGCCTCAGTTCATACTACCATGAAGAATTGAATTCCACTGCATTTAATGATTGCAACTGCTTGTTTCCTAATTTTCCACGTACCTGCCTGAACATCTCAGACTATTACTTGCAAAAGCCTTGAGAACTTGCAGTAAGAGTAATGGAATCTACATTTTTGCATATTAAGGGCTACTCATTGCAAGTGCCTTGAACAAACCAGATCCAGCATGCCTCAGATTAGGCAACCAAAATCAACAGGTATTTTGAAATGTGCCCTTTGTGTGGAACAGCCCCCCTTTTACAACAACGGTGAAATAATTCACATTGTGGAACACATGCATGTACTGTAGTGAGAAAAAATCCTAAGAGAATTCATAGCTCTGTCTTCAAACAATATGTATTAAATCATTTGGAGGGCCACACACTGAGTATCAAAGGGAAACCAGCACTGGATTATTGTTAATTAAGTGAGCATCGTTCATCTGATACACCAAAGGAAGCAGGAGTGCTGCCGAATAAAAAGCCTGTGGCTACATAATGACACTACAGCTTAGTCTAAGGGTCAGTGAAGGAAGAACATGACTTCCATGATGTAAATTCTAGTATTTGTACGCTATGGAGAGTTTATGCTAGATGTAGGCTTCCCACCACAGTTAATAATAGGAAAGACTTTGCCTTTTTTTGCTGAATGCACACCAATCCCAGGATGTTTTATACCACTTCCTCAATATACAGTACAACAACAATCTGCACTGTTGCTTTTTAAGAGTTACACCACTAATTGTTTAACAGACTTCCCTCTCCACCACCATTTACCCACTCATTTTTCCATCCTTCATGCATTAATGACCTTAATTGATCTCAGGAAGATGATGACAGTGACGAGAGTATAACTATTGAAAAGAAGCCAGTAAGATCATCAGGCTTGTCAGCTGGAGGAGATCCTGGCTTTCTGGGGGCTGGAATTTGTGATTTTGTGTCTGTGGAACTTGGTTACTTTTGTGAGGCTGAAAGCCTAAACTAGTATTTTCTGCCTTGCCACCTATTTCTGAATGGTTACATTTTCATCATAGTCATCATCTTTTTCTAACTTGAGTGAATTTGAGCTATCTATCTAGGATGAAAGATGGAAAAAGGAGGGAATGATGACAGTTAGCAAGCTATGACATATGCACTGAAACATCTTGACTACTAAAAAGCCAGCATCTCCTCCAGCAGATGATCCTGCTTCTGAGCCTTCATCTTCCACACCATATACACTGTCCTTGTGTATTTAAATTGTACTTAAGTCACTGTATGCATTTTCATTCTATTACCTTCATTCTTATGGTGAAACCTGCTTTGCTCTCTGCTGACTTACTAAGAGCAATGATCAATTGAAGTCAGCCTTTTCGACTAGGAGGAAGCAGAATAAAATGTATTTGTAATAGAAGCCCAGTTTAGATTGTATGTTTTTATTTAATGGATTCATAACAGGCTCAAGACAGGAACGAAGTGAATTTACATGCTCATATCAGGTATCCAGCTATTATAAGGAGTGCTTCAAAGACTCATGAATCCAGGTTTCCTTTAGCAGTTAAAATCACAGTGCCAGCTCCCTGTCATATGGGATAAAAGATTCACATAAATTTGCATATCTCTTTCTGAAATAGAGAAATACTTTATTTTGGGACACACATGTACAAGTAGGAGAAATCACTTCCCATCATCTTCATACCACATGTTCCTGGAGAACTCAATAGTTGTAATAATTTCTTTTCTCCTATCCATGTTTACACGGGGGAAACATAATTAGGGGTTAGGATAAAAAAGGCTGTAAGAAAGCAAAACAATCCAGCAAAGAACTAGTAATTCTGCTGTATTTCTTGTTCCAAAAAACAAATAACTATTCTTTACTGATGTTGCACCACAGGAAGGGTGCAAGAGCAACAACACAGATCTTGGGCTGATGTCATTGTTTTCCATGACAATAGCTTCTTGAGGTAGCAGTCAGGTCTTATTGCAAGATCTCATCTATTCTGGTGAGAAAGAAAAGAGAACACCCACAGACACTCTCTTCTGGGAAGTGGGCAAAATGATGGTCTGGTTTTTTTCCAACAAATAAACTAACAGCAGCTAGATTTCAGTCTGCTGTAGAGATTTCTTACAGGCAGATTCTCCCTCAGTGGAATCAGGTTAACTCTTTTTGCTTGTTCAGTGTTTTCTTTTAAAAACTGCATCACTTTATACAGGAAATGTTTGGTATTTATAAAATCCTTCCTAAAAATGAATGTTTTAAAGCTTTTTACCTACAGGATTCAAAAATATTTCGAGTAGTGTTCTTTATAAAAAGGTTACAATTAAAACTTTTTTCCAGTTAAATTATTTGAATTTAAAAGAAACCTGGACAACACTAATCTTGGACAGAACACCCCTCTCAGGAATGCAAAAGCTGATGTCCTTCCCCACTGTCACAAAGACCAACCCAAAGCAGTTCAGGATGGTTTGTCATGAGATCATCATCCAAATACTCTTTCACTAAAGCTCCTCCATCTTGAGTATCCCCTGCCTCCTATTCTAAACTTGGGACTGAAAAAATTGAAGTTTCTTGTTTTTCTACCTTTCCTCCTTTCACACATGCTTGTCTGTCTTTAGTGACATAATTCACAAGCCTTAAACAGAGCTTTGAAGAACAATGTATTGGTGTCTTTCTAAAGCACTTTCACTGTTTCAGTCATCCAACTAAATCTAAATGCTGTTGCCAGTTATTTATTTGTGAATAACTCAAACCAGAGTGATTCAGCTCATACAGCTGGCACAGATTCAGGAAAACCAATAGGCTGAACTTGATCAGATTTTTATCAGTTAAAATGTATTGAGCTTTTTAAACATAAAAAAATATTGCCTAATAAAGGTCAATGCAAAAGCCCATGTAATGACAAGAAAAAGTTATTTTTGGATACTAATGTATTGTCTATCAATTCTTTATTTTCCTTGTTTAGCGAAAACCAGAAGAGGCATGCCACAGCACTTATGCATGAAACTAGAGCTAGTGCTCTTTAAACAAAAGAATCAGCATGAGAGCTCTGAGCATGTTCTAAAACTAAAATCCTTAAAAATGTTGTTGGTATCTTAAATATTTATTTTAAGGCTGAATCTAATTCTAGCCTTCAGAGACACAAGACTGTTTACCAAATAAGGCATCAGATTGCTTAGTTTCATTGAGATAAGCCATTTATTTCAATATTATTTAATGGTAATGCAATCAACCAGAACTTGACATATTTGGAACCAGCTGTTCTGAATTAGAGTCTGCCATTTTCCAGATTCCAGCAAGAAAGTTAGGAACAAAATTATGTTGTTTTGTTTCTTTTTTTCCCTGTATTGTCTATTATGATTACAGACTAGCAACTATGTAAGTTAAAGAGCCACCAGATTTTAATAATGCCAAACCACTCAATCAGCAGCATTAAAAATACCATTTTATGAATCAAAATTGATCTATCAGTTGAAACCAAACTCTACAAAGATTCATCCAAATAATTATGGAATAGGCCTTTACAAGAATGAAATAAATTGATTCTGCTGAAATGACCAAAAAAAGATCTAGGTGTTCAGGCCTTGGTAAAAGCTTTGGATATTTTAGCTATGGGACCAAGGAAAAGCTTTCCACCTTATCTCAGCTAACATGCTAAAGAGATAAGTCTTTTCCTGGGTAGTCTGGATTTTAAAAATAGTTTAGGGATGATTATGCAATAGTGCTCAGATATTTGTATCCTAGAAATTCTAGGAAGGATTCCTAGAAAAGAAGTTCTTTGTCCTAGGGAATAGCTGAAGAGCCCAGTGCAGGGCAGAATGTTAAATGCAACCAGCTGCAATCCCTGGTTCAGGGAGCTCTGCCACAGGCATCAGAACTGCTGGACTGATATTTCAAACAAAGTGAAGACATGGAGTAGAGAAAACAGTCTAAGGGGCTGAAGGGAGTGCAGGAGGTGGGCAGCACTGACATCCTGGCTGATTGCTTCAATTCAGATTAAGCCTTAGGCACATAGGATCAGAAGCAGCATTAAGGATAAATTATTTCTACTCTCTGTTTGATAAAGATGGTCATGTCAAATGGAAAGAAAGTTTCTCAGGAAGGAGAATGTCCCCAGGATCCGTGAGATGACCTGATCATGGTTCAGAATTCTTAGGAGACTGCAGGATGCTGCAGTTGACCAGCAGGATGAGGGGGAGTATGACTAGATAAATACCTGAAATTTGGAAAAGCCAGAGAAAAATTATAAATAATTCAGCTACAGGAAACAACAGTTCTACCTCTCTGAATGAAATACATGAGAAGGAACATATTTTTATTGCAGCAACAGAATGATACCATGGGCCATACATTCAAATATTTGTTACATGTTCAAGAGTTTTCTGAACCTGTGAAGGTTCACTCTGAGAAGTTGTACATCCAAATCCCAAAAAGACATTAGTGGAGAACATTAAACAAAATATATTTGACTAGGACTGGAGCATAGACTAATGCAGCTATCTACATTTCAGTTGGTGATTTGGATTTTAGCTGTCAGAGAGAATTAGTTAAATGCATTTAAATGCAAGGAAGAGTATGTCTTTCAGTTTTAATCATCAGTTTTGAGCTCCGGTTCAGCAACCCTATCCAAGTACTTGGATCCAGACAGACACCTTCTTCAACTAAAATTGTACAAGCTAACAAAATTTTTGGTAAGGCCTCTGAAAACAGAGTCCTGACCAGATAAAGTTATGATGAACTGTCTCAAAACTAGTGGTTTTCTCATTTTATGTTAGCTAAACAGAAAAATTAATTTTTGAGGAAATACTCAAGGAAAACAGAATAGAATTCATTACCATACCACATATTTACAGAATATCAAAACTGAAACGTCATGAAAACTTGTAGCAATCTAGTCAAGTGGAAAAAAAAAATCTTGTCAAAGACTTATATAAATGAGTAACCTTCAGCATGTTAGAGAATGACCATATCCACCTGGAAGATTCACCCTCTTTGAAACAGAGCCAGATGAAAGTACATGAAAACCTTGAGATACTTGAGGGAGTTGACAAAATATTAAAACAATACAATACAGGTTTTTCAAATTATAAAATCCAGGCCTGGTTAGCCAGTCAATTCCCTTTATTGGCAAAATGTCCTAAGGGTAGCTTTGAAAATCATCCATAAGTATTCCATTTAGCTACACTGCAAGAGGAAAGAAAAATACATAAAAAGAAAAAGAAAAAAATACCCCACCAAAACCCCACAGCTTTAACAGCTTAGTCATGAGGATACTCTCTCAGAGAAGGACAGAAGGTTTATAGCCTGATTCCTGAACACATTTCTTTGCAATAATGAGATACAAAGAACAGATTGTATGGATATTTATATAGCAGTTGGCAAGGTATCACAGCATAATTTATGTATGATCAGCTTAATTTACATGGGTTTACCCATTTATTCACTTCCATGACCCATAGATGCTGACCCAAAGTGGAATAAATGAACTTTCTGACTTAGAACAACTATTCAAGAAGCAAAATGTAACTTCTGTGCTGGACAAGACCTAATGATTTAGTCATCACAATTTCCTCTTTTGATTGCTGTTGACATCTAGCATTTCAGGGAGAAGCAGAAGTTTATCTCCCCAACAATAAATTACCTAACTATAGGCATTTTTAGTCTGCACATTATCTAGTAATTTTAAAAATTCAACCTGTGCCTAAATTTGGGCTGTTCTTCAGATCTCCATTCCACAATTTGGCATTTGATTTTGTACTACTGTGTTAAAAAAATTCTAGGTATTTTGTGGACTCATCCTTTCTTCTAACTTTCACCGTGGTAATATTTCCATGTATGAAGATTGGTCTAATTTACTATTTTTTTCATATTCTTTATGTATTGCAACTATGCTGTTTCCTGGGTTCTTTAATATACTAATTGTTTTGTTTCTTCAGAAATCCAACCACGTTTCTAATTAATTCTGTAAAAATGGTTAGCAGGTTTAACGTCCCCTGATTGTTATGTAAACTTGGCTGAATTTTAAAAATGCAGAGCATCTGCAGCTCCTACAGACTTCTTCAGAAATCAGAAGAAGGCTTCATTTTTTCCTCCAAAGACTGATATCCACGCAGTGAAACTTGGCATATTTGTTTCCCCACAACATGGCACTACATGTTAAAGGAGATACTAGCATTATCTTCCTATACCAGCTAAATTTAGGGTGAAACCTTTGACAGTTCTTAAAAGGTCTGAATGGATTTCAAGACAACTATCACATTTTGTCAAGTTTCAGAGTTGGTTTGCATATTGTGACATTTTTCTGCAAATGCTTCAGGGTCTTCTATGAATTGAAAGAGATGAAGAAGTAAGTCACTAAAGAGACTATTTCTTACAAAGTTTTCAGATTAAATATGCCAATTTCTTGGCAATAAATTGTTAGATGGCATTAATGTGCTTTACCTAAGGACTAGTTTAATTTCTGAGCAGCTGTTCACAGATAGGGAACATTTAACAATGGTATTCACTCATTGCTTTTCTACCCATCTCATCTGAAATACCACCCTGAACCACAGACAGCTACAATCCAATGGGTGTACCAATGGCAAAGTATATATCAAATTTAAACTCAGTTTCTCCAGATTTTCAGACCGATTGGTCCTACACATGATTAACAAAATTCACAAGAGGTTCTGTCTGCTTGTTTTGTTTTAAATTGTCTGAACATTTGCATCTCTTGCTTTGGAGAACTGCACTGTTGCCCTCACAATAGATTTGGATAAAACACTGGGAACAGGGGAAGAGGGGAGCAGGGACAGAACATGCCACCAGTAATTGGAAAGCATGGAGAAAGAAATTATCATCAATAATTAGAAATGAGATGCCACACAAAAACTACACACCAGAAATTGTCTTTTTGTGGCTTCAAAAAGGTTTGCAAGCCATCCAAAGGCCTGGAAACAAACCAGGAAATAACAGATTTCTGTCTGTGCACAATGTCAAGGATCACTTCACCAGATTTCACTTAAGAATTTAGAGGAAGATTTGACACTCAACTTTTAAGCAATTGGTGACTTTTTAAAGAGGACTAGGACACTACATGTTTCATGCCCGAGCACATGCCAACAGGTTTTAAATGTTTTGATTCCCTCTCATCAAGTAGGAATTTCATGTCAAAAATACTGTATAGTTACTTTATAGAAAAGTAGGCATCTACTTAGGATCAATTCTTAATATTCAGGTTAAGAATATTCACAAAAATGAGATTTAGGCACAGAATGTTGCTTGCTCTAATTGATGAAATGACAGACACATTTTCACAATTTGTTTTTAAGTTCTACAGGCAATTCAAGCAAGAAGATCCTTGTTACCCCTTAATTCAAAATTATTTGTGGTGAATTTTTTTTTTTTTTTTTTTTTTTTTTTTTTTTTTTTTTTGGGTGATGATTGAAGTTTTTACTTCTCATTTGTGATTCTAAGAATTCTTCCAGCATGGCTGCAAGGATTTTATTGCATTTTGCAACCAGCTGTGATCTGTAAATCTATTACAAAGAGTGCCAAATGCCTATTGTTCAGTCCTTGAACAGCACAATTCTTACATTTTTCCTTTGTTTCCATTTTCAGTAATACTGTCATCTCCAGAGAAAACTTCATAAATACAATCTGTCCTATACAAATAAATTATGTTGAGTTGTGCTGGTTTCCCCAGATATCTTGGGTGTAAAAGGAGAAAATGAAATAAACCTACCTAGCAATTCTTCTCAGCAGGCTTAAAATACTCAAGGCAGAGACCATCTGTACACAGCCATAAATAGATGGAAGGAACATACTTCACCGGGAGCATTCTCTTACCATCTATGCCATCAGTGTGTAAGCCATAGTTGTGGCAGAGAAGCTCAAAGCTCCAAGTTTGCTGCAGAATCACAAGTACTGGACTTTTTTTATGGGAGAAACGATGCCACCCAGTGGAAGTTTAAAATTATAGAACAAAAAGTGCTGAGGGGGTAAAAAATTTCCTTGGTATTTCAAATGAAGAAATTAAATCAATAAATTTATTCTGCTAAACGATTTACCATCAATAGATAGCAACATTATATGAGGAAACCACTATGATATTCACAGCTGTCTTAATTGACACCAGACAAAACCAAAACCAAAACCAAAACAAAAACAAAAACACAAAACAAACAAGCAAACAAACCCCACAACCAAAACAAAAAGCCAAGCAAATGCATGGTAATTGGGACTTCCTAAAGACATCTGACCAGACCTTTGATTGCAGCTCTGTCTGCCATGAGCAGACCTGTTGGGATATGGTGCAGCATCTCCATTACCCTGGAGTTTCTCTTTCAAGCAAAATAAAGCTCTGTGTGTGTGTGTGTGACCAGGGAGAGGAGAGAGAGAGAGAGAGAGAGAGAGAGAGGACTGAGTAAGCCTGTCCATTGCACAACACAGAATGAACATGTTTAGGGCAAGTCTAGACCCAGAGAGACACAGGCAGATCCAGGGCCACCAGAAATACCCAATATTTGCTAAAATATTGATATTGATAGTGTTATAAAATATATTTTACATAACTATAATTATTGATGTAAATCCACACGATATACATAAATACAAAATTCCATTATATCAAATTATGGTGTTTATGAATAATTTACATTGGAAGTGTTTTAAGGAAAAGTTATGAAGCACCATGCAGCATAAGAAGGTAATTTTTGGATTTCAGTGGTCAGAAACTCTTAGTTCCTGGAATAATATTCTGAACAATGAATTATTGTTTATGTATTATTCCATATATTATTCAATTATTCTTTCCTGCTACTTTGCCCACAAGTCTTCTTTTTTTATGTAATTGTTTTGTTTCTTTCCTCATGCACATTTCTACTTCCTAAGAAAGCTGTTTCAGAAAGTCTTCAAAGATATTCAGGTGAAGCTTCATTTAAAGGATCTGTGTAATGGTAGTTAAGGGAAAGCCCCAAACCAGGAACTATTTATTACCTCATACATAATTGAGTACTTTACAAAATAGTTATTTCTCATTAGTATCATCTGGGATTTTATTTTGTTCCTTTAGAGCATGATTAATCTAATACTGAAGTTTGATATTATGGTTTCAAATTAAACCTTAATATTGGAAAATGAAGTTACAGCAAAGCTGACAGATTGAAAGAGCTTACCTAACATGATGTTAACAGAGTAACTACCTAGAACCTTGAGGTATAGACAGAGGACAAGCAAATGCTTTGAAAAAGTATGAAAATGTAGTTAAAATATTTTCTACAGACAAAGTAAAGGGAATTAAGTTTGAAGAGTCTGTATTTTATTTTGCCCTGTCTCTATTGCTTTGTAGGCACTTATGATCACTTTAAGAAAGTCTACTTTGCCAAAGCACATAAAAAACCTGCCAACAGTTTCCATTTTATTTGGAGATATTTTCTTTCATTCATGAGTCACTGTATTGAGTCTGGCTGAGATGTTGTTAATTTGCTCCATAGAAGCTATCATAATGCTGTGCTAGTATTGGTAGCTGGAAGGGTGCTCATAACAAATTTATATTTATACATTTGAATCTTCTGCATATTAAATTGCATTCAAAGTGAATTTCACAGTATTGAGTCTAATATATTTAAAGTTGCATAAAAATGTGTATGTTCATAGTGCAGTAAAAATATCCATTAAGTGAATACACATATTATTATAACCAGGGAAAGTATTAGAAAAAAAGGATGAAATTGTGTAAAAGATTGTACAAATCTTTTTGACAAATGATGGTCATTGCAATTTTTACAGAATTCTGTTTTTAACAGAATTAAAGTAAGAAAGATTATTGAAAACATAAGTACTATATGCACCTTTCTTATCAAGTTTGTGGCAGGGTTCTTCTGCAAGTAGGTACAATCTAGAAATTTTGTGGATTTATTTTTCTTGCACCAATAGCTGCATTAAAACAAAAAGTCCTGAAATGAACGTACTGTGTAATATCATCGTGCTTAAACATGAAATACAAAGTTGTTTACCTCTTTGGGTGTAGAGCTACGCTGCCTGCTCCAGTGCCAATGGCAAAGTAAGGAGTTCCTGTTTTCCTTCCTGGCTAGTGAAGGGATTTCACTCCTGTACTCCTGTGTCTCCCAGGTATGTGCTGAATCTGTAAGCTAGTCTTAAGTATGGTGCTGAATAAATTATCATTGTTTAAGAAACTTCCCCAGAATTTTTGGAAATGCTATAAATGTATATCCATGCCATAAGGGAGAAATAGTTGCTTGAACTTTCTCAGTTGCAATAAGCTAAACTTTATTTTTCTGGTGGAGTATGTAGGAGATGAAGGATTTTGCATGGTGGTCAGTATGTCTCCTTGCCTATATAAAGTTACAACCAATTTCCTAGTCAAATTCCAGGGTGGGAAATTACAGTACAGTAAAATGCAGTGATTTCTGTATTGCTAAACAGCATGTTTAAGCCAAGACAAAGTTGACAGGATTTTCTACGGTATGTTTTGTATTATCAAAGAATGCACTGCCATGGCAATAACAAAATCTATTTTTGTAGGAACCCATCTTTCCTCACAGCTATACTATTGTGTTTTATACAGACTCTTTTCTCACCTTACCCTTTCCATTTTTTTTTCCAATCCTTAGGATGCAAATATGCAGTACAGCAAGAGAGAGATGGACTGGCATTCCTCTGACCTCAGTGAGCCTCTCTCGAGAAATAAACACAAGCTATTTGTTACTTCTCTCTGGAAGTCCTTACTTTCTTGAAGTAGCCTAATAACTAATATTCCCTTCCTATATAAAAAAAAGTTTATTCCCCTATATATACTACAAATTAGACACCTTTGGTTTTCCATCTTCCCTGCCACCATGCATGCCTCCAGTCCTCCTAATGCCCAGCTTCAAGGATTCTTTCAGTTCCACCTGCAGTTCTATCACAGACACAGCTCCCCCACAGAGAATAGTCTCTCTGAAAAAGCGATATGAGAGGAGCAGGTTTTTAGTTTGATTGCTATTATGAAGAAAACATGTGGGCATTCTCTTTTTCACCATTATTCCCTTTCTACCAAAACCAGAATGGATGACTTGCATGGGCACACACTTGTCAATTATTACAAAGAACAGCTTTGAAGTGTAAACTGTTCTATTGTTTCAGTGGGTGGAAACAGAGACACCAAAGACGAAGTCAATATTAGATTACCTAATGTCTAAAACAAGCACGTAAAAAGAAGAGGTTTTATGAAGACCATAAGAAAGCCTAACATTTGCCCCAGACCTGAAAGACACACAGAGGAAGGAATGTATAAAGGGATAGAAAGCCAGTGTGTCCTGTTTCAAAGGAACGGGTAATAGTGAACTCAGCCTTGAAAGAAAGCTAATGAATAGACAACTGAACAGTTGTTTGCCTGTAGGTTATCTACGCCCTGAACACTCCTGGTAGAAGAAGTACAAAGGGTGAGAAAGGCTGAGCTCAACTATTTGGATTTTGTTGGGTAAATATTGCAAGCACAACATGGCTTCTTGTTATTGTGAGCACGGAAAAGAAGGAACTGAATCTCTCTGGACAGTGAATGATAGCACTGATGGTACTGGAAAAGTTTCACTGCTACTTGGAACACATGGGGTCACGTGAATATATCTGATCTGTTTTTAGAAAGTTAGGAATATTTCTGCCAAGTGGTAGAAAGGACAGCAAATTAAACCCCAAACCCTCTCTTTATAGCAAGATGCCAACTGGCCAAAGGAATATATTGTATGCCATGTTGGAAATGGTTGCAGAGCTCCAAATATTTTTTCATCTGAAGTACAAGAGATGGGATGGGTTGACAGTTCTGGAGTCTCTGTGCAAAATTAGGTGTTGCAACACTTTCTTCATTCTGCCTCATGTCAAAGGCTGAAGTATATTCTGCTTAAAATGTGTGTTAACAAACAAATACAGAATATTAGAATCTGATCATAACAAAGATATTTGATATAATAAAGAGTTTAACCGATTAATTTCTTTGAACTCTTACTAAGAATTTAAAATCAGAGAGATTTTTTTTTGAGAAAAAAGCAATCATGCAATGGGATGGCAATGTTAATATAGCAATGTGAAAATTTTAAAAATAGCAGGAAATGCAAGATACATTAATAATATAAAATATCAGTCCTTTGAATTAATTTGCTGAAGTTCTAAAATGTCCTGGGACTACTGTGCCTTCATTTCATGCTCAGCACACTGTCCCTCTGACCAGAGTTGCTGTGTGATCACTTCCCACCTTAATTTTATTAAAAAATGTACAGAATTAATACAAACTGGTTGGTTTCTGCTAAACTAACTTGTTTCTATCCCTCAGACAGTGATCAGGGAGTGCTCAAATAAGCAACTGGGTGGCAGAATGTGGCAAGCTTTAGCAGAGGAGGCAGCAAAACTGCAATTCAAGGTGGGTAATTAGCCAGCCCACACAGACCCTGTTTACTTTCTAAGGAGAAATTACTTAATGCGGAGAAATGGACTCAGAAAAACACAGCATCTTGGATCTCATCACTAAGTTCTCCAGTGGAGTCACTGGAGAATTATGCAATATAAGTAGCTGGAAGGGATCCAAACCAAATCCCTGCTCCTCAGAGAACTACCAAAAATTAAACCATGTCACAAAAAGCATTGATCAGACACTCCTTGAACTCTGACAAGTTTGGGGCTATGGCCACTTCACTGAGGAGCCTGTTCCAGTGACCAAACCCCCTTCTTGGTGAAGAAATCTTCCATCTGATTTTCCCTTGATGCATCTTCATTCCAATTTCATGGGCCACCAGAGACAGAAGATCAGCACCCCTCTTCCACTGCCTCCCTTGAGGAAGTTTTAGACTGTGAGATGTTTCTTAAGTGACCCACACTACAGTTCATAAAAGGACAAGTTTAGCCATTTACCTTGTTTTACCCTCTGTGGCTTTAACACAGCACTCCTCCAGCTACTTTGAAATGAAAGCACACAAATTATATTCTTGATGCAGTCTTTTCAGTCAGATACCTATGATGAGAAATAAAACCTGATTTTTGTTCTCAAGATGCCCAAGATAAAAAATATATATTTCAAATATGAAATTTAAAAAAATAGAGTAGCTGTGCATAACTACTTAAATTTATTGGCTTTTTTTTTTCCAGAAGAGCATGTAATATTTCCCTTTTGTACAGACATATTGGGCTAGGGTTTCTCAAAATCCAGTCTTTCTCAGATTACTTTTAAATGTGTTGAGTGTTTTTTTGTCAAACCAACGCATATCAGAAAATCTAAAGGCAAGGAAAAAGTGGGAAGTATGCGAAGAATCAACTGTTCTTCCTCAAATTCACACCCAAAAAAATCTTGTTTACTTGCTTCTTATTCTTTAGAAATAAAAGACTAGATATGCATATCTGCTCCGAAGATCATATGTGATAGTGCCAATAAATGCAGTAGACAGACAGAAACTGTTTCACAACATGCCTTGGGAAGCATGTCAGCCCCTAACAGGCACCCAAATAGGTTCTTCCAAATTCCCATGTTTGTTTACTTTGCTTGCCATCCAGCGAATATTTTTTCTTAATGTCTAATGTCATAAATTTTTTCAGTAGTAAGATGATTTGTGGTTCACAGTTACACAAGACTGACATTGATGGGTGATATAATTTTATATTTTTAAACATAGAAATTGATTTATGTGTATTGACTACTGAAGCAAAGAGGGTATTTGACATATTTTAAATGAAAACAGAAACAAACTATCAATAAAGTTTTCCCTTTACAGCTGAAACTTTTCTGCTTACCTCTGTACTCCCTAGGTAAGTCGTTTATGTGCCACAAATTCACAAATGAAGCATGACTGAGTGTATAATTGCTATGAATACACCATAGGTATGAATGACCTGTATTGACTCAGAACCCCACAATCCTTCCCATGAAAACTTTCTGTAATGATGAAGTGTCAGTACAGATTGTCATTAAAAGTATTCAAGAAAAGACTCAGAATAGTGGTACAGCGGTGCAATAATCCAGAATAAAATGTGTGTTTGCAAAGAATGGTTTTTGTGGTTTTAGCAAGGAACATTAAAAACCTGTCAGAACTAGTTAAAATAATATAAAACTCCCCAGTTTTTCTTAAAAGGGAAAAGAAAAAATTCTTCTTACACTGCTACACATCCTGAAATCTTCTGGGTATCAGTCGTGTTTCTTTATGAGTCAGAACTTGTCTGAGGCTGACTGGGCTTTATAATGTTTTTACTATAATGACAGCATACTGTTCCAGCAAGAACAGAGGATTCTTAAAGACAGGATTACTCAAGTTACATACTGGGGAAAGAATAGACCAGCACAGAAAATGGTGATATAGCAGCCATTAAGGTGATTTTACATCACCCTCAGACATTAAACAAATAGTTAGAACACTGGCACGTTAATGGAAAATTGTTTAAGTTAATAAAAAGAAAAGCTATTAAAAAACTCATAATGTCAAGAAATTCTTAAAGCTCTTAGTGATGGGAAACAGAATCGTCTGGTGGAATGCAAACAAATGTTTCTGTCAGCTAGAAAGAGATCTGGTCTCCATTACCAAGGCTGTCATGACATCCTGTATTTGTGAGGTGGACCCTTGAAGAAGTCAGGTATCTTTGTCAATGTGTGCCTGCTTGAACTGCAGGTACCACCTGGATCAACTCTATGCCTCTGCAGTGTCCATGCTGCTTTTGAGAGGAAGTAGTCTTGCATTTTTAATCATGTAACAGAAACTTGCCTCTTGCCCACATGCACAGTACCCTTGCAGCCAGATGAGTCACATTAATTGGTTGGATGGTCTCTCATTTCACATTTCAAGTCTGTCTGCACTAATTGCAACACCTAAAGCAAAGGAAAGCTGTGAAAAGTGCAGATTTTGAGAGTTCTCAATTCTTTTAATGAGATGCATATTTCATCACATTCTTTGAAAAGTTCTGTCATTATTTTCTTGAGGCTTAAAAACTTTACAGGGGAGACAAGAAATGGTGACAGCAACATAGGCAGCACCTTCCTCAAGGTTTTAATATGAATTGCGCTCTTCACTTGTTTAGCTTTGAAAAATGTCTCTACAGAACAAATATTATTTGTGATTTACTTTAGCATGTGAGAATGTCAGTGAAAATGGGAACTACACACATGGTATGTGTGCAAAAAAACAAAGGTTCTGCCTCTTACAAATTCAACTCTATAACTGTATTTAAAAGAAAGAAAAAAAATGAAAGAAAAAGAAAAAAGAACCCTCAACATAACAATGTTTTAAATCTAGAAAAGGTGCAGCTATGTATGAACTGATCCAAGAGAAACGCTGACCTGGGAGAAAAGAAACAGAATAGTTCCCTATGTCATGGGCCACATAAGCAGACTGATCCTAGAACCACACATAAAGTCATTATGCTGGGGGGAAATGAAATGGGGGGACAGGCTGCTGTGGCCAGAGCAAGGCTCTGCAGAGGGGTGGCAGCAGAGGGGTGTGCTGCATCGTGTCCCTGTAACAGCACACCTCCTCCTGAGGGACACAGTGCACAAAAACTACAGCAGTGCAATGAAAGCCTCTTTAAATTTCTAGAAGTGTATCACAGCTTTTTGAAAAGGAGATGCTGTGGAGAAGTGAGAACTTGGAGAGAGTAATAAGCAAATAACCCACTTCTGTATTGCCCTGGGCAGGAATGCTGAACCACAGCACAGGACAGTGACAGTGCCCACCCAGCCCTCCCCTCACCCCTGAGCTGCCTCCCACCCTGCACTGCTGTGCAGCCTGATAAACTGAGAAAGCAGTGAAATCTGGCTGTAGCACAACAGAGCCTTCGTCCCTGTGTGCACTCAAACCAGCAGTACTGCAGAGAGGGCCAGACTGACACAGCTGGAGACTAATTACAAGGGAAGATGCTCTCTGGCTTTTTAAAAATCCACTTATTTTGTGGGGAAGTATCAAGCTGTTTACACTATACACCATAATAAAAAACTTACCTTTCAGGAGGAAATTAAACATCCTGGGTGCTAATTTGTTTTGTATGTTTCTGAGATGCAAAGGGCTATAAAGACAAAATTTAGAAAACTACCTTTCAATAGAAGAAGAAAGCATCATCCTTAATAATATTTCAATCAATTTAAATGTTAGTTAGCTTGAACTCATCACTTGTGCTCAGTCAACAGTTTTATGGTTCATTTTCCTGAAGATCCTGCTTCCTGTGAATGCACACTGATTTCTTTCCCAAATGCCCTGTGTTCCAGTTGCACAAACGATATTCCTTGTGGCCTTTGTTGTGCAGTGTGCTCCATGCCACTGCCAAGCTTCACAGCCCTGTATTAGGCTGGATTTCCAGTCACTCTTACTTCGCCCTCTCATTACAGTGCCCAGGGCCTCGTTCTCAGTGGTGAGATGCTGCCATGCAGCTCTAGTACCTCTCACATGAAGAAAGGCCACCACTGAATTGCCAAAACCTTGTTTTGTTTATTTGTTTTGAGCTATCTGCCTAACCTTCAAGCTTAACCATAATTCTTTCTGTATCTAGCATCCTCCCTCATGCCAGCCCTAAACTGGCTCTTTTATGAGCCATTATACTGACCTGATGGCCCTCATGAATTATCACTTTGGGTCTGAGCATGCCTTGGGGACAGCCCATGAAGGATTTCATCCTGATGGAGCTTTCTTACTCTTCATTTTGAAAAGCTGCAAGCCAAGATCAAGAACTGTTGGGGATGCTGGGATGAAAGTGGGTCTGAAGTCAGTCTTATCAGGCTGATGAGACCTGTTGATATGAGAAAAAAATAGTAGAGAACAGTTTATACAATTTTTAGCAGGCCCATAATCAGATTTTTTTTCACTGTTTTCCCCATGTTCAAATATAAAAGAGATTTATAACGTCTTATAGACAAAGTTATGCTCCCACTGTCACAAAGCATTGCAGAATGAGATCTGAAATTTCAGCTACTATCTCTTAATTCATAACCTAGTAAAATATGTAGGAGTTTGTGTATGGTTATCTGATCTTAGTTTTTAACTTGCTGTGCATGCTATAGCAGCAACACTGCTTGCACTTGGGACACTGAGAAGAATTTGAAAGAAATAATAAAAAACAGGTTCTTATTATAAAATGTAATTACATCATTTCCTCAGATAATAGTTCAACAAGATATAGTAAATTCCTTGTTTTCATATAATTTTTTTGTATTATATCAGTGTTATGCCTCTGACCGATAAAAAAATATTTTTCCATTAAACAGGATGTTAATTTTTCCTGGCACCAGCAGTTCCTAGGGCCTTTAATAGAAAGTTTCTCCTTGTTCCTTTCTTGAGTCCTAGCCTCAGAAGCTGTCTTCTGCAAGATCTTGTCCCTGTAAAAACTCCTATGCAACTCTTAAGATTGCAAGAAAACAACAAACTCATACTTAGTTGTGTATGACTGTATTTGTTTACTTCTAACACCTCCATGAAAAAAGCAATTGGTTAAAAGTTGCTTTTAACAGAATTGTAAGCTCATCTTGTTTCTTTAAAATTAAGTCAGCCAAAACCACATTGGCTCTCTGCTATGCTTTTTGCCCCAGGCAACCACACTTTGCTGACTTAAGGTGGACACTTACTAAGAAAATTCCTGCCGCACAATTTTGCTTGTGTCAGAGAAGCTGTTAATTCTGTTGATTGCATATTCATCAAGGATGAGTTATTCAAACACTTAGCAACTGCCCTGCCAGTCTCCTTAAACAGGAAAAAACATTAGAAATACATGAATGTGACAAAAAGGGAAAGTTACATGACCACCTTGGTGCTGGTTGCAACATGGAGTATTTAATTGAGTTATCTGACTTGTGGAAGCCACTGAGCCTGCAGGGTGAGCACACAATTGATACTCACAGTTAAACAGGGTGAATACTTTCCTGTGTGGAAAGGCAACAGAATGTGACAGTGATAAGGTTCCACATGCTTTATTTGCTCTTTTTTTTTTTTTGGCTTTAACTGGAAAGCCCAACAAGTGCCCTGAAGGAAACAAAAGTACCAGAAACTACCGGGAGAGCAGAAAGGCCCCACTACAATAGGAGAACTTGCTCCTGTTACAGCTTTTCCCTGCACCCTCCCTACATTCCCTTGCACCCCTGCTCCCTCTTGCAATTTTCAGGCCCAAAGGGGTCCTGTGGCGTGTATGTGCATTCTGGGTGCAGTGTGAAAGGCTGGCTGTACCTTTCTGTGAGGTTAGGCTGGACAAAACATGGTAGAACAGATTTGCAGGAGAGTTTCTGGGGAGTACTGGAAAAGATGGGAAATTAGATAAATAAGCAAGAAGATGGAAGGCAAACATTGTATATATAAGGGAAGAAATAAAAACATTTAATGCTTGGTAAGTTTCTAGCTTTCCCCTCTTCCTCCAGATAGTAATCAAATGTTATTTCAAACCAAAGTTAATCATCGAAGTTAAAACGCCACCCAACCAGGGCATCCCACCTTTCCTCACCAGATTTTTATAAATGCTACATCTTCTAATTCTCTGCATTATTAATTTTATACCACAGTCTGATTATGTACCTCCTGAAACCTAAAACAAATAAACACTATAAATGTTGCTAGAAATTTTTGTAGCAGTTACACCTGGAAAAACATCCAAAATGCAGATGAAGCTGGGCAAGCAAATCTCTTGAAAAGTTTGTAAATGGGGTTCTGCAATACTGAACAACTGCATGGATGAAATTATGGAATGTAAAGCACAGTCCCTACGTGTTGCATCACTGTGGCAAGCAGGTAGTTCTTTATTTGGAAATTATTAGGAAGGCCTGCCTTCCCATGTAAATGATCCCTACAAGTTCCTTTTGAACAATAATACATTTAGTATTAGAATTCAGACTCTGGAGTTACTGAACTTTATGAGGTTGGCTTGGTTTCATTGTGGAACTTTTAGCTTAGAGCGTTTCAGAGTTCTGGCTTTGTAAACACATGTGAACAAACTTGCCAAAAATAGAAGTGAGATAGATGCCCCTCTGTTTTTTTTTTTTTTTTTTTTTTGGGGGGGTGGTTTTGTTTTTTTGGTTTTGGGTTTGGTTTTTTTAGAAATTATTTTCTATCATTAAGTGTTTCAGGAATCTTCCTGCCATAGCAACAAAAGAAAAAGTCTTGCTTATTAGATTTTATATGTCACAGAGGGGAAATAAAGCCAAACAAGCATTACACAGCACATCAAACCATGCACATGTCCAGCACATTAAATCGGGGAGGGGGGGGAATCTAATAAAGCTGGATTCTGTCTCATGAAACAGAGAAGAAAAATTGTTGGAGATACTGCCCAGATATTCAGATTCAGCCATCCAAGGCTATCCCTGGGAGGCCTATGCAGCCAAACAGAATAGCTATCCAGAATACCAGTGAGTAAGAAAAATGCTGCATGCATGAGGAAATAGGTGTTGCATGAAAGTCTGAATAAAAGGTGGGTTTATTCTCCTCAAGAAAAGTCTTCTATGAGTGTTTTTCCACAAATAAGAAACTTATTCAGCAGCCTTTATGCCATTCTTACCAACTGCAATCTCACTGTGCAAACAGTACTATGTAAGCAGTATCACTTACATTATGTACTGAAACAAATGTGGGTGGACCCCCAGGCTTCACAAGAAGGCTGGGAAAAGCACTAGGCACAAAAAATTACAGAAAAGTAATTTCTTCCCAAAGAGACTCTAAGAATTGCTATGAAATCTATTTAAATCCAAGGAAATAACAGGTTTAGAGGACTTTAATGTCAGTTTGCAGTTTGCAATGTGCCTTAAAACTGCAAGAACCTTAGATTTATTTCTCCCACTGTAATTGTTGAGATTAATTTTCACTAATTACTGGCTTCTCTAGTCAGTTCCAGCAGTCTTTTCATCAACATCACTGTAATCTTCTACTACTTCTTCAGTTAGCAACTAATTTCAGTTATAAAGAATCAGTTCCAGTTTTGAGAGGAACCTTACATAGCCATCAGTAGGAAGAATGAGATTTCATGAAACAATGTATAAGAAGAAGGAGGAACCTTTCTCCATTTGCCCACAGGTCACAAGCTTTCTTTATTAAAACTAGGGGTAATACCTATCATCGAACTTTCAGGTGAATAGCTAATAACTGGTATCTAACTGCTGAAATAAAGAATGCCTTCAGAAGCTGTATGTTAGTAACATTCAGCTGAAGGAAAAAAGAGCCTTCAGTGAGAGACATTAAAGAGCATAAAAATCTTATGGAAAGTGAATGTAGGTCTGCATTATTGGGAAAATGAAGTAGGGGATTAATGAGTGAGGACCAGATGTACTGAGAAATTAAGGGTTCTCCATGAAGTCAGCATAAGCCTTAGTTGCTTAATATATTTTTAAATCAAGTCAAATAATTTTAATTATAAGAAAGAGAAGCAATAGCATGTGGGAGGTGAAGAGCAACAACTTCCTTAGTAAATATAGGTCTTTGTTACCAAAACTGTAAGAAAGCAGAGTTAAACCTTCAATCATCTGAAATATAACACACTGACAACTTGCTATCTCTCCCAGTGGCTTAAGGGTGGAGGTGGCATGCCTTTTTCCAGCTTTCAGAAATGCGTGGAACAGCTTTTTACAAAAGATGGATGTTCAGTACTTGGCAAGGTAAGACACATTTCTAGATGCTTGAGAAGTTTGAAATTTCTAGTGAACATTGATGCCTTCTGTGCCTCAAAGGTTCTAATACTAAGGTCATTCTAAGAATATGATTCTCATATTATGTCCTATGATCACCCACCATGGATTTAAATGCTAATAAAGCATCTGTGTCTGGGTTCACAACTTAATGGTAACTTTATGTGGTTCATGTCAATCTGTCAACATGCAGCAGCTAAAATGAAGGTTTCAGTTCCTTTGTATTACTGAGATCAGTAGAGAAAAATAGGGTACACATGGGAACTTGACATGTAGGAGATGTTAAGTTAAACACCTAGCTCTAGAACCCACAGTAATTTTTCAGGTTGAAGAGTGATGAAAATGTAAGAAGGTGGCTACTTTGGTGTTTCTGTTCTAGTGTGCATTTTATTCTCTGTTTTTCCCAAATCATATATCACATGCAAGGCTCAACTGAGACAGAGCCAATACCGGTTTTCTTACAGTGCTGTGTTTCCCAGAACAGCACTGACAGCTGGTTGGGTAGTGGGGTATCAATTATTGAGTGAAAGACTTTTACACCTATGGCCTATGAAAGATACTCCAAAGTCAAAGTATATGGTATAGTATAAAAATGTGTAAGAAAAGAGTGCAAACAAGAGCAATTGTCTCAGGCCAACCTCTCTTTGCCTCGTTGCAAGTCTGGTTAGAGGGAGAGCAATCATGGTGTCTCTTTTGCTGTGACTTTCACGAGGAGATGCTCACATTCCATTTCAGTTTTCTTTTAGCTGTCAGTAGTTCAGTTAATGCAAATTATCAAGTGAAGGGACTGACAGATGAAGTGAAGGAAGCTGGCTGTGGAAGAAATTCAACCTCCTATGGCAACTAAGGATGCAGCCAGCATTATTCAGTGTCAGGATATGTATGTTGTTAACACATCAGGTCAAATTTCTGGCACAATTTGTGTGCATGGGTGGTTTGAGACATCAAAGGGAATTGCTGCAGATTTATTTCCACAGAAAATAGGGGGGTTTATCCTGCCAGTTCCATGCTGGTCTGACTTACTGACATATGCTGCCTAATTGTTAGCCACACATGTTGTAGACATGAGTGAGCTACTCCAAACCTTTATGAATCTTCCTAAAAACCTGCCAGATTGCCAAAATAAATAAATAAAAATAAAGACATTAAAAATACAAGTTTTCAAAGTAACAACAGCTATATAATGGATCTAGTTTGTCCTGAATAAGTGACAGCAAGATTTTGCTTAAGACTCTGCAGTGTACACCAAGCACTGAAGACTTGCAGACTCATTTTCAAGTTTGTCAGCAGTTACACACCTTTCATTGACTGCACTGACAGCATTTTGATAAGTAACAGCCTGACAGTGGGAGTAAAGGGTTTGCAATCTTATGAATGTTAATTATTAATTAAAAATTGAGACTTAGCTTGCACATTTTAGTTAACTCCTCTGTGGCTGCCTGTCATGATGATACAGCCCCAGGCTTCATTTTTTTAGATCTTTGTAGATTTCAATAAACAGTAGATAGATGCTTTTAGGTGAAAAAGATGCCCATGAGCACCAAGCACTTAATAAACTTCAGGTGTTTTACAAACAATGTGTACAAATCACATTTCAGGGTTCAGAAGTAGCATAAATCCTGATGTTTTTTAACTTCTCCTTGGAAGATTGCAGTGGAATTACCCACATGAACATTTAACTGAGAACCAAATAACTGTGGCAGTCATGCTCCAGAGAGCATAAAGCATCAGTAATAACTCAACCAGTTTTGACATGCCAGTCTGTCAGTCGGATGGTACTTTTTAAACTTTAATACATCTTTCAAGGGACAAACAAACCACAAAGGAAGTTAAAATGTTTCACCTTGGAATGACATAGAGGAAAAACTTGGTCTTAATTTTTGTTTTTGTTTACTAAGATACAAAAGAACATTTTTCAAGTTACTTAGTGGTCTCTGATGAACATGGAAAAAAGTATTACAGATCTCAGTCCAAGCCCTACTCAACTTAATGACTTCTGTAACTGCACTGAACAACAACAAAAAAAAAAGACAAGAGTTGTGTTGCTTAGTATTTACATTTGGTTCAGATCAACCCTTTGGAATTCTTTGGAAAATTTATCAGCCTGATAATATGCCCATCTTTCAGCATGCTGGCAGAAAACAAGGGAAAAAATTGAGATTATTCTACTCCTTTATTGGAAAAAAAGCAAGTTAAAAAAGTTACTCATTCCTTCCTAACCAACTTTTTTTTCCTAGGGCCAAGTGAGTAAATAGAACCATACAAAGATGACAAATTTTCAAGGACTGAGCAGTGCAAATGTGCAGACAATAAGCACGCAGGTTGGTCACTGGCTTACCCATGGATATGTACAACCTGCAGAACTCAATACTCCCCTGGTACTGCCATTAAGTGGTTGGAACAATAGTTTTTTGCACGGGCCTGAAATTTGTTTATGTATCCCATTTGTTGCAATTCCTGCAGGATTTATCTCTGAATTTTACTTATACTCTCACACTAGACAGGCAGTCTTACATTCATGCTGTGAGGTCCATTTAACCCAGAGTTTTTTCATTGCACAGATTATGTGATGCTGTTGCAGCTCCCTCACATTTTTGGCACTTGCCTGGGCTGATGCAGTGAATTCAGCTGCACTTTAAGGGTGGAATCACACTTCATCAATACCCATTTTTATGTTTGTTCATTTTATATACCATATGCAAAACCAGTGTGGCCCAACTGCCAGCACACAAGTCAGATCTGGGTAACCAGATGCTTCCCTCTGGTCTGCTGCCACTTCTGAAGAGCAAGCAGAGGAGAGCTTTTTGGTTCCTTCACTCAAGCTGCCTCTTACTGTGCTTGTGAGTATGTGTTGTGCTCCATGAATGAAGAAGGGGATGTGCTGTGAAATGCATCTCCTGCTGCATGTGAATGCAGGTGTGGCTTCAGAGCCAGGAGCTACTAATGGTACAGTGACTCACAAAGGTGTCCTCAAACCCAGGTTGTACCTTGTGTAGTACTTGATGAGAGGAGCCATTGAATTCAGATCTACTCAATCTGGAAATGCTCAGCCAACTCAGGCACTGGCTTGGGAAACTGCATTTTATTTTACTGAAACAGAAATGCTCCCCAGTCACTGCTAAAGAGACAGGCAGTCCTCTAAACTTTGACAAATCTCATCCGATAGCTTTAATTCCTCTTATCTGAGATCTGGTTGCCTTTCTAACATCTTTCCCAACGGTGTTGTTCTTGCCTGTTAGTCTGCCAGTGACCTACTGGACTGCCTCCCCCGAGAGGCACACAGGTGTGTGCATTTTCTCTCCTGTATAGGTGTAGATCCAGTGTAACTTATCCAAAGATCCTGCACTTCCTGCTACATTTCCTCCACTCCTGCCTGCCCTGTCCCTTCTATACAGAAGCAGAAGTGTCTCCCTTCCTTGCTTACAACCCTTTATTAACATTACCATTTTTCTTTTTTCTCCTTTGTCTACACCAAAGACACTCTGTGAAATCTGTCCCTTCCTTCTCCTTGAACTTCAGTATAAGGAAATTCCAGAGGGGCAGTATGTGCATTCCGTCCATACAGCAGGTACCTCACTACCTTTTTTTCATCCTATTTTTCCCAGTCCTGCTATATCCTTTCATACCAGTTTTCTAGCCCTGTGTCTGGTGCTGGTCTTTGTCAGAGACAGCAGAGTGAACTACATTAATCATGGCTGATTCCTAGATGAGGCAATTCCCTGTTTCTTTTGAACATTTTTTTTTTATTATTATTATTTATGGGAGCCTACATTTTTTTCCAGTGGAGGTGCTCCTATATGGTGAGTTCAGAGTTACTGATAACAGTTTTGCTATTTATAGCTATAGATGTGGGTCCAGAATAAAAGAAGTTTGCAGAAAACTTGAAAACCAAAGCATAAAAATTACATTTGTTTTTGGGCCCAATCCTAGAGAAAGCTCCCATTAAGTTCACCTGCACAAGGAATGGAAGATTATCCCCAATGAAATTTTATAGGAAGTCTAACCCCACCCAGAAAAAGAAAGTGTTTCCAGTCTTTCTTTCATATAATTATTTCTATCTGTCCTCTAAAACATGTGTGTTTCTTATGACTACAGCATATTCTGTCTTACTTTAAACAGTGATAAGTATATTTATAGATCTGTGTAAAACAAAATATTACTAGCATGTCAGCATTTGGTTGATCTTCACATTCTTGGCTTCAGAATGATTTAAAATAAAGCATACACACAAAGCAGGGTTGTTTTTTTGGCTCTGGTTTCCTCATTTTTGCCCACAACAGACCTGGCAGATGTGGGATAGCTGGAATGTGCATATCTAACAATTCTCTTCTGTGCCATCATTTGAAGCTGTAGGAGTGCAGCTATTTGGCTGTAGCATGAAAAAGAGTGATGAATGTGATGAAATACAGATTTCATTTATAACCAGGGGATAAATACTGTTCAGGTCACGAAAACAGATTAGTGCTTGGGGACAAAAAGTTCATGAAGAACTCCTTTTTCGGGGTGGAGGTAGGGGTACAGAACTACAGCAATTAAACTGAAATGACTAGGTAGTTACTGAGAGTATATAAAAATAAATGCAAAACAGGAACTGCAAAAGGATGAAAGTTTGCTAATTGCTCTGGCCTTGGACAGCCTTGCTGGGGAGTCACAGTCTGATTAATCATGATAAAAGATAAACTGGATTGCTTCACAGGAGATTTTATATTCATAGTTTTGTGGAGAAGTTTAAATTTGTTTCAGGGACCTCATATCCAAGATAAACCCAAAACAGAAAAGAAATCACATAGCTGTAAAAATGAGTTATGAACTTTCTCAGATGACTATTAAGTCTTGATCAGTTTATAACAGATCAAAGAAAGTAGCTCCCAGTGGAGGCAGGACTGTTAAAGCAGAAATTGTGCTCTTATCAGAGCCAAATCCTTACCCTGAATTCAGACATAAATGCAAGCTTGAGAAATGAATCTGTTTTTAAAGATGACTGCTCACAAATATAAATTTCAGCAAAGGTGTTTCAAAGATGGGTTCGTGGCATATAATGGCCTGCGTCTGTGTGCTAGATCAACTTTAAAAAAATAAAGTTTAAAAGATACAGTGTAGATAAGGTTCAAAAACCCAGAAAAACACCCCAATTATTTTAGGAATAGGGGGGTATTCTGCATTTTTAATGAAAGGGAGTTCATGGGAATTTTTTCTTTGGAAGAATATCAGTACCTAATAGAGAGATATAACAGGTCAGAAAGAAACACACATTACTGCTGAGATCAAAACCACTAAGGTTAAAAACAAACCTGGTTTTCAGTTTGTGTCTTGCTGAGGTTTTTAAACAGCTCAATTATTTCTTCCAACAGTAGATGTCTGTACAGTATTTTCCTTAGAACAGGGCTCAGTGGCTGGCAAGTCAGTGAAATTACAGCTATCCAAGTTCAGAAGCAGGGAAAGAGGAAATGTTTTCTGAAGAACTTTTACTGTATCCCATGTATTTCAAAAAGGGTGTGGCTGACTGGAAAATCTTTCATATGAGAGAACAACCTGATTGTGTGAGGTCCTTCTCACAGATGTCCAGGTGGGGAATAGGCTTGGTAGTTAATACTGGAATGATATGACCCAGTAAAACTGGGAGATTTTCCTTCCACGCTGGAAATTTTAAATATTGTTTTGCCTCTGGTCAAACATTTAGTTGATCTGGGAGGGAAAGAGAACAAGCCTTCACTGACTGTGGGTGTGTGAGGACAAGAAGAAGTGGAGGATTCAGCCTTTCCTGAAATTTCCTGTAGCTTTGGGCTATATGTGTATCTGGGGAGGGGTATTGCTTATCCCAGTCATAGTCAGAGCAGTCAGAGCTTCACCAGTCTCACTGGTCCCGTTCCCTGAGACAGCTCTTGTATCAGGGACAGGAGCCACAGGCTCTCACCATTCTGAGAGCTGTTCCCTGTGTGCAGGGAATATCCTCAAAGGTCAGGTTCCATTAGTATTATGGTCCATTTTCACATCTCCAGAGACCATCAGAATGTACAGAAGTTATGTGACTTACAAAAAGAAAATTGTCCAAAGCAGGAAGACATGGAATCTTGCTCTTTGAATATATCATAAAGTACAAGAAGGACATGACTCTGGGCTGAAGGAAATCTGTTCGCTCATAATTTCTCTACTGGCTTTGGTGGAGTTAGTCCAGGTTTTAACTGAGCAGTTCAGCATCTGGCAATGTTTGCAGAACTTGTCTAATCAGATCCATTTGGATTTGCTGTTTTCAGCAATTGAGACCTTAAACCATTTCACCACAGTCACCAGATTCAGGTTCCATAAGCAGGAAGTGAAGATATCACTTGTTCTACAATGTCACACATTCCCATGGGGAAATACGTGTCTTTCTGGGTTTTTTTCCAATTCCTTAAGCTATCCTATGACCCGTGCTCCATAGTCAAATAGTTTGACATGCATTTGTTGGATGACTCCTGAGCCTGAGATTTTTTAATCACCTAACGATGATGACTGTCCTCCTCCAAAACCACTTAAATGTAATCTGGTCCAATTGGTCGGCTTTGTCGGAGTGCTGAGCCAGCACGTTGTTTGAGTGCCAAGAGTCAATGAAGCCAAAAACCAGGGTCAAAAGTTGTTGTTAGTTGGCACATACCTCCAGCAGGCTTTATAGAATACCCTGATTAAAGCATTTGTTAAACCTTGACTGAATTTTTTTCCCCTTTATAGAGTTTCGTCAGATTTCATTTTTTACTTTCCACATGATTTTGTGAAGAGGTCTGTGATCAGAATGATGGAATAGCGACCTCAAACAAAAAGCAGGATTTCTCCCATACCGGGGAGATTTGTGTTATTTTACATTACTAACTAGTCTGGTGACAGGTGCTATCTCCTGCATTAGCCAAGATCTTTTGCAAGGTCAGCTGGGAGTGCTGCAACCACCGCTGGAACACTGGGAACTGCTATTGCACCGACTGCAAAGAGCCACCAGATGGTGCACAGAAATAATTAATAGACTTGTAGCTTTGTAGCATAATTTGGGATGGAAGGCGCCTTAAAGATCGTCTCTTTCCAACCCCCCCGTCACTAGACAAAGTTGCTCAAAGCCCCATCCAACCTGGACTTGAATCATCATCAGAGGAAAAGTTTCCAGCTGGCCTTTTCCAGCCTTGGACACGGCTCAGCCATTACTTGGTGAAATTTCATCTCAGTTTCGGTGGAGATAGAAGTGAGCCCTGACTGAGGGAAAACTAGATGTGACTTTGTGGTTTTACATCAACCTGGCAGACCTGTAGCGAAGCTAGGTTTGCTTTCAGGGGTTTAGATGAAAAATTTAGACACTGACACAAGGAAGAGCAATTAAAGTTTTTGAGATTTAAATGGAGTTCATTGCCTGTTGAAGTGTGGAAAGTGGAGTAACAGGTCCAGCTGTGTTTGGTCTTCTTTCAAAGCTCAAATCCAGAGTGAATCCACGGTTAATTGATGGGTGAACTTTTTGCATCCAAATGGTGAAAAAAAACTGCTAATTTTTCAGGTCTTGTGCAGTTTCTACTTCCTTGGGCTTGATCTGGAAAAAATCTGGCAAAGTCATTTTTTTGTAGTCTGTGCTTGGCCCAAACTCAAAAGTTTGGAGTGAAGTTTCAGTCCTTCAGTGTGAGTCTAACCTCTCATCTAGGCATTTGGCATTTAGCTTTTAGGTGCTATTTGGACCTATAACTGATCCAAATATGATATAACGCAGCTGAGCATGTGCCATTCTGTCACAAGAGGAGGTAATCCAATCGTATGTGTCTTCAGAGCCTTCTCGGTGAACCAGAACACCATTAAAAGTATCCCTGATAATGCCTGTCTCTTCAGAATAAATCTTAAATACCTTATTATTTACCTCGTGTGTTTTGCATTTGGAGGTTTTACCTGTGTGACTAACAAGGACTGCACTTCATTATGCATCCTTGGCTGGGGAATGTTTTCCTTGTACACAGGGGACTCTGAAGTACAGTATTATGGGAACTTATTATTTCAGGAGAGGAAAGCAACTGGAATCCACTTGTTGCCTGTGATCAAATCCTAACTTTCTATATTTGTTGAACATAATTTAAAGTCTTAAACTTTTTGGAATTTGTAAGGTGCATAGCCCTTTTTGGATATGTTGTCATAATTTCTATAGCAAATTGCATATATAAAATTAATTACCCGCTGTGGTAATTAAAAGAAAACAAGGCAGCTGCTTGTAATATTTCACATTTAGAAAGAAGAGATGAGATTTGTGGAATAAATTATTCCCTCAAAATAACGTCTTTAGTCCTAGTCTTTAGAAAGTTTCTGTCCACTTAGATCTTTGAACTGGGTCAGCCCTGGGTAGAAACTCCAAAAATCCTGGATGTAAAACTTCTTTTTACATTACTATTAGTGTCTGGCTTGTGTCCCACATTACAAAAATCTCAGAATGAAAGGCTTAGTTTTGCACCAGAACTATATTTAAAAGGGTGAGATGAAAGGCACTTGAAAAATTACTTTTAGCTACATTACTTACTTGTGTCTTTAAGGAGAACCAGAAAGACAGAATCATGACAGACTAAGGCTACAAAGGTCCTTACTAAATTAAGAACTAACAGGTGTTTTATCATGAACATCCCTGTTTTCTTACTTCTCTGGAAGTCAAGTTTCCAAGGAGTGTCTTGGATCAAGATCAGTTTCATAGAAAAATTAAGTCACTGCAGCAATACAGCCAGAGAGGATTTTAGAATTGGCTCAAGCTATGCAAGTTGTCAAACATTAGGGTGTTTGGGGGTTTAGTAGTTTTTAGTATCTGTCCCTGAATCTACATGGGGAGCTTAGTTCCCCAAGGACTGCCTCTGCTCTACCTTTCAGTGAGGACCTGCCTAAATTCCTCGGCCCTTCTTGCCAGGTGACTCCAAAGTGTGATGGATGTGTATCCATCTGGCACCTGCCACAAAACTCTAGCTGTCAGAAGCATCACAGCTTTTTCCATGCCCAAACTGTATATCTGAACAGAGGGAACATTCTGAGGGACTGGAATGGATATTAAGCTCTTGAGTGCTATCTTGAATGGGTATTAAGATTACCGTATGAAATGCTGACTCCAAACAAAGGATTAACCACTTTAAACCACTCTAAAATGTCAACAGCATTATTTATTTTTCACTATCAAAGTGCAAATGGTCTCCCTGTAAAAGAAAGACTGACCTTACCATTATCATAAGGTAATCACTCTCACAGGGACCAGAGCCCTTGGCTGCAGTTGTTGCCTCCCAGAGCTCAAGGACTGTGGTGATCTCAGGGTATCTGTACTTTTATATTTGCTGCTTCTTCTGCATTGCTTAATAAGCAGCAGAGATACATTCCAAGACTTTTTTTCTATACCACAAAACGCAAGTAAAGACTACAAGACAGATTCTCAGCTGCTATGTTACCTTACAGAATACTGCAGTACCATGTTGTCACATTTCCTGAGGATACAAAGGGCTTACTGGAAATACTTTGCAGAAGAAAGGATTGTTTCCCTAAGCTTTTCTGTTTAAAGCACTCAGCCACAAGAATCCTTTGACTGGACTATATTATCTTATAAAAAAATATATTCAAATAAAAAAAATGCTATGTAATCCTATTAAAAGTTATCCCCTGTAGCTCCACCCAGCTGGGATATACAACCCCAGAGGAGCTCAGGAACTGCTGTCAGTATGTACCAAACCCACAAATGAAGTAACTAAAAAAGAGAACTTGTGAAAATACACAAAGAATTGACCTAAGGTCACCTGCTTGTAGAGAAATATTCAAAACTACAAATTATTCTATGTCTTAAGAACCAGCTCACCTCCTGTTCTAGAATGAAGCAAAGCCACAAAAGCATAAGAATTGTGTTCATGTATTTTTTGCTTTAAAGAAGCTATTCCCACTCTCCAGTTTATATAACATGTAATCAGATAACTTCAAATAGGATATCATGATCAATAAACTTGTGACTACTCGTGGTTATAAAGGAAAAATTCTGAAGAGCTTCTAAACAGAGAAATACTGAAACTTCCCTATCTACTCAATAATTATTTCTTGCCCAAGCAATACTGTGGCTCCCTGTAAACTTTTTGGGCTGTTAGAACCTCTGTAAGGTAATAAGAATGTACGAGCACTGTGCCTGCAGAATGGAGGGAGGACATTTGTGCATGGTGTTAAAGAGCCACAATCTGTATGATCTGGCTAAAGAGCAATGGCTTTGTGAAGGTAGATGGTCCAACCCTCAGCATAATGTGAAAGAAAGAGCTGCAGGAGACATCTGGCTCACATGGGCCTCCTTGTTAACAGGATAACAAAAAAGTGATGTTATTCACAAAACCAAGAAATAGCAATGCCGCTGAAGTAAAAGATGGGTATTCCTTTAAAGACCAGTGACAGCAATCTGAAAGATAAAGGACACTTGTGGGTGTTCTCCACACAAAAACGAAAGGAGCATCCTAGTGCTCAGTCTGCCTCCACTCCCCAGTGACTTGGTTAGCCACCAGACAGCATGGGGGGGCTGCTGAGGCTGGTGACTTGTAGAGATTAACTGAGCATACATTTGTTCCTGCAAGTAGTTTTAGCTCTAAAGAGGCTCTTCCCCATCTTGCTTATTTAGGATACAATATCTGCTAATGTTAAGACCTGTTGGCACACATAATTGCATTCAAAGATAATATTGTAACTTGGCATTATGCATGCATCTCTCTTCTTCATGGTCAAACATCTTTTATCGCAGTTACTTTCAGAACTTTCGCCTATACAACTGCAAAAATGACAACCTAATAGTTTCATTTTTGCTAAATGCTAACCACAATAAGTTCACTAAAAGACATTCACATCTTGTGATCTGACTGGAATATTATCATAAATGTATTAGGTTATATTCATTGAATCTCAGAATATCCTGAGTTGGAAGGGACCAAGGATCATCAAAGTCCAACTCCTGGCCCTGCCCAGAGTCACAAGAATCACACAATATGTGTGAAATTATTGTCCAAACTCTTGAACTCTGTCACTTTTGGTGCTGTGACTACATATCTGAGGGCCTCCTTCCAGCACCCAAACAGCCTCCTGGTAAAGAACCTTTTTCTAACATCCAACCTAAACCTTCCCTGACACAACTCACAACTTCAGGCCATTCCCTTGGGTTCTGTCACTGGTTGCTAGAGAGAAGAGATCAGTGTCTGACCAAGACCCTCCTCTTCCCCTTGTAAAGAAACGTAGAGAAAGGATGTCAAAACTAATAGTTTGTGTATCTTACTGTGACAATATCTACCTGTAGCTATTGTTTAAAAAGTATTTTGGAGATAAACAGGAGCTCTTTCTGCCTGTCCTCTCACCTGGCATAAATCCCATGGCTAAGAAAGCTGACAGACGGTATTTTAGTGATGGCTTAGGGATGCATTTAGCATAGCCACGTAATACTTGTTCAATAGGTAGTGTGAGCTCATGCCCATCCTCAAAGCTTTGTGCAGATATTCTTTCTGTTGTATTTCTCTAAGCCCAAGAAACAGTAGAATAATGTACATTGTTTACCACAGGAACAAATTTGTAGATCCTAAGGGTTAATCTTCTCTCCTCGGTGTCTCCAGATCAGAGCCAGGTCCCTTTTAAGGTAACATATCTCACAAAGTATGCTATTCTGATATCTTGTTCATCTCATGTGACTTTGTCAAATCACATTTCCATCCTTTGAGATTAGATCAGTTGGTCAGACCCTGGTACTAAAAATACTAAGGTTGAGGCTTGAATCCCCATATGGGCCATTCACTAAGGAACTGGACTTTATCCTTGTGGTTCCCTTCCAACTCAGAATATTCTGTGAATCCGTGATTCATGTAATGTGAACCAAATGGTTGCCTGTTGAACAGCAAGGAACTCCCATTTAATACAAATTAGACACAGCAGAATAAAGGTGCCCCAGTTCAGCAGCATTTAACCTCCTCTGAACACACCACTGTAGCCTCCTACTCCTTCCTGCAGGAAGGATATTTCACTGCTTGCAGTGTTCCACACCCAGAAGTGCAAGTCTGCCAGTGAACTAGACCAAGTCTTGCTCTACCTGAAATCAGTTCGACTTTTGTTTAATTGTAGGCAATTTAAAATGCAAGACATAAAATTGTTTTAATGGATTTAGAAAGGTTTATTTGAGCAGCAACAGCATAATTGAAAATTCAAACACTTTTCAATATTGCATTTCAGGAAATCTTTCAAGCACTACTTTACTGAGTAATAGCTAAATCTTTATCTTTGCTGACACATATTCTACCTGAAAGCAACTGGAAGGTCCTTTTCAGATAAGCATTTTGGTAGTTAATGCTGTATTGCAGTATTCTTATTAGCACTGAAGGAACCCCTCAACACACTTCAACAATAAATTAGAAAGGAATCATTAAACCTATTTGTGCAAGTAATAACCTTAACATATGGCAAACAAAAATTATTTTATGTGTAGCTGAACAAATAAAGCTTCGTTTCCTATAGATTGTATGTTACATGTCTTCACTCTTTCAGCCCCCTTCTCCTCACTGCAGTATAATCATCTTCTTTGTTACACTCTTTCTCTTTAACTAAGCAAGAAGTAGCAGGGTGCATTGATCAAATGGATGCTGCACCAGAGTAGACACAACTGTGTTAAAAACTGCCTTTACTTATTAGAGGGATTATTTTTGTATTTCTATTCATCTTCTGATTTTCCCAGATCTTACAGGTACTAAATGTATTGAAGGTTTCTCTCTCTCTCCAAGCATACTTTTCAAATATATGAAAAATCTTCATGTCTTTGTCAAACTGTCTTACCAAAATATACCTGAAATTGTCAGAAATGTTCTCCTCAGTTATTTGTGTTACTGTGTAAAGCTGCAAAAACACATTTCAACATTTAACACCTCTGTCTGAAACATTTGGAAAATTTCTCCCCACTTTTTATTTTCAAATCAAAATTGGCAGAAGTATATTCCTACTGTTCAATGAAAATGTAATTAAAATTAAATTCAGTGTCAACTCAAGATGTTCAAGAATTTATGGCAACAAAATTGCTCATTCTTTGGACACAGTTTTGTGATTTGGCCATCAGCTTCAGCCAAAGTCCAGCAAGACTGTCCCATGAAAGTGAGTTTAGAACTGCAGCTGGGAAACCTTCAGTGTTTCCTTGTCATTTTCAAACATTAAAATGTGTGGTTTGCCGCTTTTCTTTCCATACTGATTTTCAAGATATTGTGAAAACCTTCTGCTGCTGGCAGAGCAATACAGAAATGGATATATTTTGAGGAGGAAGGAGACATTGGTCCCCTGTGGTGCTCTAGGAAGGACTAGAGCTATGGAAAACATGCCAGAAACCTGCTGGGAAGAAAGTGGGCTATTGTGAGGTCCACTCTTAGCTGGACTGAGCACTTCTTCCCAAAGGTCTGCTGCACTAGAATCAAACACAGTGGGGATGTTTTGCCCATTTCTAATCTTTGCAGGAACAATTCACTGTTGCTGGAATGTATTTGCCTCTGGACTAAGAGGATTCATGCCTATCAACCGGGTCCAGGACATTTTGGCACAAAAAAAAATATGCCAGAATAAGGTTGGAAAAAAGATGTTAATTGCTATTCAGCAGAGGAATAGCAATAGTATTGGCACACGAAAATGTATTTCAAGAAGTGGTCTGGAATCTCATTTGCAGCCTTTTTGGGTAGGGATCATGCTGGATTTTTTTATTCAAATGAAGGGCATATGTTATATACAACATGAACTCTCAGCTCCAAATTCCTTCATACTAATGGAAGTCTAGAGTTAACTCCACAGGCTTCTGAATCTGGTTTATGGAGCTTATTCAAAAGAGCTGCATAGCTCTTCTCATGCATTTAAGGGAATAGCAATATAAATGGAGTGAACGAAAATATGGGTCACAACTTTGGCACCCTCTTTCCTTCCCTGCATTTTTGGGCTCAGAGTTAAAGCCTTCAACATTTCCTTGTATGGAAAAAACAATTAATAAAGAACTAGATCTTTTAGTGGAGGCAACCATACAAATAAAATTAATTGACTTTACCAGTGAGGAAAATACATAAAAATGGGCAACAGCCTGGAAAAGCCCCAATATCATACCACATATGGTGTGAACTGATAAAATTAACATAGTTGATCTACAGATAATGTCTGTGAAATGCTAACAGTAAAACTCTATGTGCTGAAGGCCTCCAAAGTTTAAATAAATATTTTGAGTAAATGTTATGAAAAGCTCTACTCTTTCATGAGCACCTGTTCCAAGAAGGTTAAACAAAATATAGTTTACTTATATGAATCCCATTCTGATCTTCAATAAAAATAAAGTACAGTCTGTGTTGGACCAAATGATATTGCACACCCAGCAGGACAGGGCACAAACCCTGTTAGTGTCAGAGATACGTCCAGCCAGCAGAAATAAGGGATATTAACCTCCCAGGAAGCAAGACATATTTTGTATTACATGATCCAGTTCTGCAGGCTCCAGAGTGCTTAAAAATGCAGGTTTGATTGATTCTGCTATAGGAGGAAATCCAATTCAGTTTATTGCCTCTAAGAAAGCTATAAAAAGCCAAAGGGAATGGAACATGTTCTGAAATACTGTGTTGAGGGAGGAAGGTGGAGCTGAAATGCTGAAGCAGATCCATGCTTTTTCTGGGGCAGGTGGACCTAAAGAAGCTTTAGAGGGGATAGGTATAAGAAGAGGTTTCAAGCGCTGCAACAACTGAGAAAATATTTCTTGAGAAACTACAGAAACAAGGTTTCTTCCTTCATCTCCCACTTTCCCATGAAGTCTTTCTCTCGCACAAAATACCCCGTGACCTTCCTGTACCTCTCCACTTATGTGGCATGTGTGGCCAAAGGAAAATGGTGGAAGAGGGGAAAAGTAGGGTAGAGAGAGAGAGGGAGGGACAGAAATCCAAGTGGGCCAGTGAGCCATCAAAAGAGCCTCAGGTGGATGTCCTCACTGGACTCTGTGCTGCTACAGAGGACCAAAGCAGTTGGAGGAGGGAAAGGGAGAAGGATTTTTGGCAGCTGGGGATGGTCAGGCTAGGGCAGAGGGGAGGAGTCCCTCTGCAGTCAAGGAGCAATGGCTGGCCTTGTTGCTTGAGAATTGTTCCAGGACTTCAGCTTGGGCCCCAAACAGTGGGATGAAAAGAGAGCTCATTGAAGCCTTCCTATCACTGCTCCTCTCTACCCCTGCTGCACCAGACTTCATTTGTGACTAACTGTTAGTCCTGCTGTCTTTTATTTATAAATTAACAAATTCCTCAAAAGTCCTGGACCAAGATTTCCATAACTCCTGACTTCCAGTGGAAATGGTCCTTTCAACATGGCAGATGACCAATGCATGTGGGTTGTTATCAATGGGCTTGGGCAGTGGGATCAGGACTTGCTACTGTAATTTTAAGACATTTTGGGGTGGTGCAGAGGTGGGGACAATGCAGGAAGCAAAAGGAGGTGATGGGACCATGAAGAGGGAAGAACTGCCTCCCTCAGGTGTGGCTTGTGCCATTTTCTATTTGAGAGAACTAGGCCATTTCATTCCACTGGAGAATCTTTTTTTATAGATCCAAACCATGGCAAAACAAAGCAGGTGGGGTTAAGCCTGAGTCATCCACATTTTCAGTTCTTGATTTTTAAAGGCTGAAAAATCTGAAATTTTAAAAATCTGAAATCACAAAAGAATCACAATTGTCAGGTTTTCATTTAATTGGACGTCTTCCATTTCATAAACCAATTTTCTTTTGGGCTGGTACTGTGAGTGTTGAGTTTCATATTTATGACTGAGTTAAAGATCCTGAATTAAACAATTAATACAGAGCCATGAACATGTACTACTTTTTGTAGCAATTTTTACTTTGTAGAAATTAAAAAAATAATTTGCATTTAATTAATAAGTTTTAGCTTGGTTGCATAACCATCATTTACTTTTCTTTGTGTTCATTTAGTATAAATTAAGTGTTATCAAAAACCTATGTCTCATGACAGCCATGTAAATTGCTCCAACAACAGTTTTTCTATTTACTAGATAAACAAATTGCTGCTTGGATTTTTGTGCTGCATAAGTTATGGGGAATAGTTAAAGACAGGAAGCATTTATTCTTTGCCAGGCTGTAGGTCACTCAGGTGAAACTGATGGGGGAAATAACAGTGGAGAATGTTCAAAATATTGTCTTTACACTTTTGGCTTGTGCTTATGCCTGTTTTGTTCATGATTCAGTTGTTAAAACTTGAATACTTAGGAGCCTGTGAACTGTGAACTGTCTTTGATAATGATAAATGTCTTTGATTATAATAAATAAATCTAAAATAATAAATAAATAAAATTTCCGAGGAGTTTCCCCAGTATTAATATTTCAGTGACTAAGTTTGCTACAGGTAGGATAGGATTCTCTTTTATTTATATACATTGTTACATATGATATTTCCAGAGTATTCACTCAATACGGAAGTTTTACTATCATATGAAGTATCTTTGACAGAACAAACAGCAACATTTAATTTTTGGAAAGCTAATACTTTAAAAAAAACTCTTTGTAGTATTTCTAGATTACCAACCTTGATGACCTAGTGTTAAAAAAGAATATTGAACTGAATTAAACTAAAAATATCAACAACTTGGGTATTACTTAAGCATCATATTTCCCTTGACAGAAAACCAATTTAATTCATCTGCACCATTTCCTTTCATTTTTTACTAGCTTGGAGTCAGCACTGTAAATCCCAGTCCTACTTTTTTCAATTTGATAGGTCACAATGCAAACTGATAAAAGATGCCTATGTTTTTCCTGCTACATTTGCAGTGCTGCCAACCGCAAATGTAGAGAAAACAAGAATACAATCCCCATAGCCTTTAAATGGTGTAAACGTCATGAAGAAGAAAAAGAAAAGTGGGTTATTCATAGCTGACTTGAGACTTTTCAGCCCTGAAACTATAATTGTCTCACATTCTTCATACTTCGTCGGCAAGTAAAAAAGACAGAAGCTTTGCTTTGAATGCAAGGGGAGAGTCCCATGAAATAGAAAAGTTTTAGTTTTCTTTCAGCCAGAATCTTGAGGCTTTAAGAAAACACATAAGTAGTGAGATTTGTGATGAAATTGTGAGAGCTGGCAACACCTCAATCAAGTTTATTCTTCATTTCCATTGAAGCTGAAAGGAAAAATGCCAAAACCATACTTCTGGTGCAAAAAGTGATAAACCAGCAGGAAATAGTCTTGCCCAGTCAGCTTTTCCCCTGAAATGAAAGACAAGCATCTTGTAAAAGGTTTGCTCAGAGTTCCAGTGAAGTCAAATTGCAAAATCACCTCTCACTGACTGCAGTGTTGAAATAGTTTGCTCACTAAAGGAGTTCTTCAAGGGAAGAGAGGGTACTTTGCTACCAAATTAAAATTCAGATATTCTTTGGCTTGATAAGCCTGTAGCCCTCTAGAAGCTGGCAGACACACACAGATATTTTTTTATTTCCTCCTTACCAATATGAAGTTCTGCTACTGGCTTTGCTGTGAAATACTGAAAAGTTATATTGAATACTGTGCTTCTGTTTACTTTTAAAAAAAGCTGAATTTATCAAGCTAAGTTAAATGTTTAATAGAAGCTGAAGTGAGTTCATTGGGTAAGGGGTATAATAGTGTAAGTTTATTAAAATATGTCACCATGGTGAACAGCATATAAGGCTGAATAGTCATTATCTTTAAAACTTTATGTCAATGCTAGTGCCAAGTCATATTCAACATCACAACATGCTTTTAAAGGTGGTTTCTTCATCCAGTTCAAGGCCATATTGCTATCAAAAATGTCTGCCACAAAAATAATCTGTGCTTCAGTCCTGTGCCTACCACATCTTTCATATTAGCACTGGCTATTATGCAGTCTCAGAACTATTGGATCTGCTTGCATAGCTGCCTGAAAATAGCCATGGGGAAAAAAAAAAGTTAACATTTAGCTGAATCAGTAAGCTGACTTGGCTCTCTGTTCATCCCCAAGAGCAGAGATGGGGGCAGCAGTGGCACTGGAAAGGCAGGATTACCCTTTCCACAGAAGCATGTTCTTTGAAAAATCTCAAGCTATTCTTTAAATTGGACTTCTACATTACAAGTTTGCTCAGGGTAACAAGGTCTGCCTCATTCTAATTGTGCTGCCTTTTCACTACTTTGGACATTAGGAAACCAAACCCTTTCAACCTGTGCAAACTGGGCTTCAAAACCCAGGGCAGCTGAACTGATATTTCTCCATTTGTAGTGTATTCTGTCTGCTTTCTGCAGGTATAAATCACTCCATCATGTGCTAAGCAGAAAGCCCAAGGAGGGCTGCCTTAATTTTTCTTTCTTATGACTCTTTTGTGCTACTGCAGTAAAAATTAATGTAATCATAAAAAAAAAAGTTTTTTGCATAGTACCAGAGTGCAGAACTTCTAATTCTCATTTATATCTATGTGATTTTAGGGGATCATTTGCTCTTTACTTTATTTCCACCTGCCTATATCAAATTAATTTTATGCTAAAGACATGATTTCCTATTAGGAGTCAATGTAATAGTCTGAAATAGCTACCAACACATGGTTTTGTTACTTACTGTAGCAGGGAGTTGAATATACTTCCCTGAAAATCTTAAGCCATTAAGAGTTTCCATGTCTCAAAGAAAATTCCCCAATGTGTTGCTTAAGACCAAACAAACAAACAAACAAACAAAAAAAAAAATCTGTGCTTGAAAAATTAAGGATGAAGAAAATTCTACAATACAACATGACACTCTTTGGTGGAAGACATGAGGGCATTGATCTATTAGTGCAAGCAAATGACTAACGAGTAGTGCTGTGTCTTTTACTTTGCCAGGAACAAAATGTGTGCAGTGAAGTTAAATTAACTGTATACTGTAAGTGACTTGTCAAGTCCAGATATAGAACTGTTTGATGTGAGCAACCAAATACACAGCAGTTCCGAAGTACTAGAGGGAAAACAACTAGTTTTTTTCTCATCAGAAAGAAATCATACACTTGATAACAGCTGAGCAATTGAAATCCCTTCTAAGACAAACCCTTTGCTAACTTAATGCTTACCTAGAGAACATGGAAAGGAAATATGGTGTATCTGTAGTTTCTGTCCTTTTTCACTGGATAGCAGGCTCCTGTCTCCCTGCTTTGCCTGTTTCTCTTCACACAGTGTGCAGTCCAAAGAAGCAATGTGGGTGAAGTCTAAATATCTCCGTTTACTCTCTGTAAACCCTCAGTGTGTAGTGTGCAAGGCCAAGCAACACGTAAACACACTCTTTTGACTGAGTTCTGATGACTCTGAAACAGAGAATACAGTCAAGGTCACTAATGCTTCACAAGCTGTGAAAGGGATACTCCTCAATTCTTACCACTACAGACATGCATTGATTTGATTAAGAGAGAGCTGTATTTAAAACTATAAAGTAATACTAGTCTAACAGGACATCCAGAGATCTAGTCCAAAGCATGGCCAACTTCAAAGTTACATCAGGTTGCCTGAGGTCCTGTCCAAACTAATTTTGTGTGTCTCCAAAGATGGTGGTGACACCACAGCCTCTTTGGACAATCACTTCCAGTGTTTCACCACTCTAACTGTAAAGAATGTGTCTGTTCTTCCCCAGAGATTCAGTCCAGAAAAAAAAGGGATTGCATGAAGCCATAGAGCCAAAGAAGAGGGGCAGCACATGTTTTGGCCAGGATGCTGGAGGGACAGGTGACACCAGAGACATGAAGAAGATGGCTCCCAGGGCTGTGAGGTCATTTGGGTCACTTGTTGGGTGATAGCAGTGAGAACACCAGTGCTGTGCAGAACTGGAGGATGATGTCTGGGTCCATGAGTAAGTGTTGCATCCCGGGTTGCGTTCAGATTAGGGGTTTTATAATGTTAGTTAGCCGGTCCTGTGTACCCCTGTGTTTCCCCCCGCCATGGTTTGCTCCGGGTCACTTACCATTGGAGCTTCCCTATGTCAGTCTTGTGGTCACCCCCCTGTTCACTCCTGAAAGTTCTATGTCAGTTACCTCATTCCCACAATCCCATTCATCCCGAAACCCTGTACACACCCCTGTCGCGTTCCCATTGGTTGCCATGGTCCACGTCACCCGCACGTTGCCTGCCCCCATTGGGCGAGGGGGCTTCCGCCCTCGTCTGCCCGCCCCCTATAAAACGCCATGTGCCCCTTTGTTTGCCGCCATCTTGTCCACGTGGCACTAGGGAACGCTCTCTGCTCTCCACCACAGCACCACGCGGCAATAAACCTTCTCCAGCCGACCGCAAGGACAGGGTGTGCCTCCTTCGCCTCTTTACCTCCTCCCAGTGTTGGTTACACAACGCGGTAGCCCACGCGGAGGCTCAGCGCTAGAGCCTCCGAACCAGCGGCAGCTCCAGACTCCCGGGTGATACGCTGAGCCTAGCCGAGCTCCCCGAGCCGCCCGGGACTGGGAAAAAGAACGCAATGCTGCAAGTAAGAGCAAAATGGTAGTTTTTGCCTGTATTCTTTTGAAGGTAAGGATGTGTTGGAGGTCACTTCATCTTGAGGTCAAAATGGTAAGTAGGTAGTTCTGTAGCTCACACCAACATGAAAACTGTAAACATTTGCATAGAAGGTTGCAACATTCATAAAACCCCTTGTTAATTTTGACTGTCTGACAGAAAAAAGCCATTTACAGTCTTCTCTCTAGTATAGAAATCCTGTAGAGCCACCCAAATTGTGATAAAGCTTGTCAAACCACTCCAGGGAGCCACATAGTTTCCTTTTTAGTCAGACTTCAGGCTCTCCAGACTATCCAACAGTGCATCAGCTGTTGCAGAAATCTTTCCCTGACAGTGTGCTGCTGCAGCAGCACTATAGACCTGAGGTTCGCTGCTGTTGGCAGCTTTCATTTTCCATTTTATTTTTATTTAATAATAATTCAGTCCTATTAACAACCAAGCTGTCTCCTTGCCTTAGGAGTCAAGGAGAAGTTGGGATTGCCTTGTGCTATGTTTTGTCTATGTCCTCCACAGAGCCATGTATTACTCATTCAGGGGATCCGTTTAATCCCACTGCTTTAACTGAGCTGTGCAGGGCAGTATTGGGCTTATGCTTTTAAATATGTATAAAGAAGCTGAACACCATTTTTATAATTTTTTTTTGATTCAGTTCCTCACTGAGTGCCTGCTGATTTCAGTAGAGTAGTAGAAGTGATTAATCTGGTTTTTGTGTACCATAAGTCCTATTCTGTAAACAAATAAACATCTGTTTCAGGAAAGTGCTCACCACTTGTTTTATCAAGAAAGTTTTAAAGAGAATGTGAATTGATTTGTAAGGAGGTCAAGAAACCAAGTAACAAAACAAAGAAACAGGTTTTTTTCTTCCTTTAAAGTTTTGCAGAAATGCTTGCTGAAAATATCCACTTTAAGAAATAGGGGGGTTTTATCTCTAGAAAAACTGCAGCAAAATTTGCTTAAGGCCTTGTTCTTTGCAGCACAATCAGATGCTGCCTGTGGCATAACTTCCAAAGTTCCAAAATGATTTTCTTTTCCCCATAAACAATCAAGTCTCATTTTGTTTGAAGCATTTTATATCCTGTGCTAAAGAACTCATCTCATGCACACATTTAAACATGTACACACAGGAATGTGCTGGGAGATTTTTTTTTTCTCTCTGAGGCCAAAAAAAGGCAATGGTGGAGACTAAGTCTGAAGTCTCTTGATGCCAGTGATGGAGATTCAAAAGTTACTGGATAATCTCTGAGTCTCTGTATGAACATCTTAGATCAACTGAAAATGTGTCAAGACCTGTAATGTTTCCTAGAAACTTTAAAACCTCTGTGGATTAGGAAAACCATTCCCACAGCTTACTTGTCCCCATGGGCAAACACTGTCATCTCAAAATTGCATAACATATGGGACATTGCAAACAGTCTAGAGGCTCTAGGCTATTTCCTTCTAACAGTGTAATTTGGACATCATGACTATTAGATGGTTATTTTGATTTCATTCCTAGCTTTACCTTCATCATCAATCTTTGCAGAATAAGAAAATGAGACAGATCAGTTTTATACTTATCAGCTGATGCCCCTATAATTTTAGAAGATAGTTAATTTTGACACACTCTATTCCAGAAATTACATCCAGTCATAAAACATGGTTTTCTGTTAAGCCTGAGAAAAAATAAATAAGAGAGAAAAAAGAAAATAATTCTGCTAATAGTTTTGATAATATTTCCCAGTAGTTAGCATGTGAGAAATAGAAATGAGAATTGGCAATCCTGATACAATAATGACTGCAAACATAGCCCAGTGTTGAACTTCAGGTCAAGTAGGATTACAGAAATGAAGGAAAAAACAAGTAGGCTAAGAAACATACAACAAAATTTACCTACTAAAATTATACCCAAGTAGGAAAAAGCTGCTGTGTGTGATCGTGTTTGTGAAACCGATGCACTACCTTTCTCAAGCAAACAGATAATTATATTTTTCAATTCCAAATGCTCTGATCACTTACCCTGGGAGAAAATGTTTGTTGGAACTTGCTGCATTTCTAACAGACTTTTAATTATCCTACTGGGATGCAATTTACAGCCCACCTTTTAGGGTGAGTCTTGGAGGTGCAGTTCCCATTAACATTAATGATATGTGCATGCTGTGGAGATAGCTATAATCCCTTTGTAGATTAAACACTTGGTGCTGTCAAACATTTTACTAATGCTGTACAACTGAAGGCATTCAAAATGGGTGTAGGGCTTTCTTTTTTTTTCCATATGAGTGATTGCAGTATTTTTAATTGTTTTGGATGAACAAAAAGATCTCTCCAAGACTGATGTTGTCTTCCAGAAGGAATAGTCATGAATGGGTAGCCTGGTTAATGTAGGTGTTCTGAATCTTCAAAAGTCACACCAAAGAGTATCTACACTATATTCTCATTGGAGCTAATAAAGTTTAAGTGTATAAAAGCATAAAAATTTGAATTTTTCAATTTAATTTTACTATCAGATTGCTGGTGGCCCATTCTGTATTGATACACATTCAGTCAGCAGGAGGACAGTTCTGTGAGTTTCATGAGTGGTGGATAAAGCTGGAATGCGATCCCCTGAGAAAAGAAATTGCTCTGCTTTCTGAGATACAAGCTTCTCTGTGCACTAAGTGCAGTATATCTAGTTTTGCTCTCCAAGGATATAGTGCTAGCTGAACACAAAAATTATGTAAAAAATTTCAACATCAAATTTGTAGACATGCTCTGCTGGTCTACAATCAAATTAATGCACAGATAATTGTACAAAGAATTGATAAACATGTCTCAGACAGAGAGGCCTAACTGCAGGCATCCTCTGCCCTAGAGACCTCTGCTTTGTAGCTAAGCCAATATTGGAAGCCAGAGGGAGATAGAAATACAACTGTAGTACTCACACATTCAAGCTAGATAGCAAAATCAGACATTTAAGAGAAAGATACAAACAAATCAAGACACAATGTAGCTCTAAAGTTAACAAGCTTTTTATATATTATTCAGTTTAACCTTTTTATATATTATTCAGTTACACGTCTGACATGTACATTTAAACTAAGGGATACTGAGATAGATTCAAGGCCATGGATAAGTGGGTATCCCTGGTGGGAAAAGCCCTCACAGTTGTAGGCACTGGCTGTTCTGCTTCATTTGCTACAGGCAAAGCTGAGCTGACTCCTCTTGAGTTCAGTGCTCTACCTGCCCTTATCATACATTCACCCCAGCAGAATATAAAGCCTAGCCACATTGATGAGCTCTGTCTTCTTCCAACTATGCAGTGATAGTAACTAAGTCCAGACTTTCCTCATAAGCAGGGGGAGTCCAGGAGTCAGTTTCTACCATCTTAGAATCCATCTGAAGCATCCTTGAAGGAGATGAATTGTCACATTTGCATCCAAATTGCCACCTGCTGGCGTGTGATATAAAGAATAAAAGTTTCAAAAATGGCACAATAATAAATTTGTCTTGGGAAGAGTTTGGCTCAGGCTGCATAAACTATTTGTGCTCTTTAGCACTGTTCAATGTTTTATGAACCATCTGTATATTCTGGGTAATCTCCATTTTAGGTGACAAAGATGTACCCAGGATGCATCTACATCAGGCCAGGCTTGATGCTGTTATTACTGAAGTAAGAGCAAAAATACATGAACCCATCCTGAGTTCTGAATTGGAGCCAAATTCAACACCTCAGTAGAAAAAGATTATTTCTCACTCTTTGTCCCCAGTTGGCACTTTCACTTCCTCACCTCTACCTGCTGCCATTTGGGAAGAAGGCTCCTCTAAATAACTTTGATTTGAAAAAGCCTTTTGAAAAAAAGGAGAGCACATGCAGGTATTACATATCAGGAAGAAACCCAGATTATTTAAAAGCTATTTTATGAAGTGCATAGCACTCCAAAAATTTCTGAGCGTGTGAATTAGGCAAAACATGAAAAGGCAGATCTCTGTGTAAAATAACATATTTCCATGTAAATTACATGGAGTGATGCCAGCTCAGACTTGGGATTGACCTCTTATTTAAATATTATATTATTTGTTTTTAAAGCAATGCACGGGGTTTTGTGAGTGGAGCTGCAAAGCACTCAAGAATATTTACATTGCGGCAGGAGGGACTTTTGATTCTGTGATCACTGCCCCTGCCTGCACTCCAAGTTAGTGTTTCTATAAATAAGGATATAGCCCAAAAGAAAGAAGCACAGAATAGTCCTCTCAGTGAGGTAATCCACTCTCAGGCCCTTCATGTGCATTCCCCTGTGAGTCCAGGAGAGGCCACTTACCTCTGCAAGGACAGCCTTTAAAGAAGGGGATGGGAGTGTACCAGCTGAAAAGTCATTCAGGGCCTCTGCAGAAATTTTTTTCCCAAGCCAGCTGGCTGCCTCCAGCTGAACTGCCCACATGTCACAAACCCATCAGGTGCTGCAAGGGCAGTGAGTGCCCATGGCTGTTGAGACAGTGCCTGGACATGCCACAGACAGAAGCAGCCAAGTGGAGAAGGTGGTAGGAGGCAGTCTGGTGGGCAATGCAGTCCGAAGGACACCTGCAGGGAATTTCCTGAAAGAAGCCTTGAAATATTGGTGGTAATGGAGGGATCTTCCTACACTAGATCTTCCTCTTGATGCAAGCCTGCAAGGTTAACTGTTTATTGCCTGATGAGGCTCATTTTAACCACATGCACATACTGTGGTTCTGTGGCAGCTTAGTGGAAGGCTATTGCTATGAAGACAGGTTTGAGCACAAGAAAACCATGGTAACAACTGGACTAACTGCATTATTTCTGAGCTTCTCTCTACTACTGAGACACCTACACATCCCTGAGGACTTCAGGTCCTGGCCCTGGTACTTTCAGGCAGAAAAGGATACTCCAATCCTGTGGTATTGAATGACCAGAGTTGGCTGTGGCAGATCTAAAGCAGTTACCCCGGCCAAGCCAAGCTCTGAGGCTCATCCCCTTGCCCTCTCTTCTCTCTCCATGCAGCCCTGTCCCATTTTGGCTGAAGATCACCAGTGTATTACAGCAGGTTTGATAGTTATGCTGCTGGTAGGATCCAAGGATGGAAAGCTGAAAATACAGCTGGACGCATGAAAACACAACTACTGGGATTACTGTAGAATCTGGTGACTTGTCCATTATTTCTGGTCTCTAAACTAAAGCTCTTTCTGCAGAGGTCAGTGCATTAAATGGAATATTTTAGGGACTCAACCTGAAAAATGTTGCAAATGCCTGCTACTTGCAAAATAGAGCTACTTTAACTGCAAGGGAATTATCTGCCTCTGCAAGGGAATTATCTGGTGAAGTGTTAAAAGCTTGCATTGCACTGGTGACAGATTATGGGAGATAATATTTTTTTTCTCTCTTTCTGAAATTCTTGGTTTCTTTTGATGAAAATACTATCAGGACCCATTTCATATATGCAGCTAGGACAGGTTCTAAATTTGACGTGTCTTGCTTTTCTGGTCACCCTAGTGCTGGATAAACTTTCACAGGTGTGTTTAAAAACCTGAGTAATAGTTATCTTTAAAAAAAATGCAAGTCTGTACATTGGAGTGACTTATTTTGGTAGATTTTATGGGTCTTTTTGGTAAATAGATATGCTTCTTTTTAATTAGGCAAAATCAAAGAATGCAGTAGTATTTGGAGTATAGGAAGCACTTGGTTCTTTGGATGAACTCTTAATTTCCTGTGGATTTCTCCTCTGATTCCCATTATGGATAATACTTCCATACAGATAAGCTCTACCCTGGTAATGGAGCCCTCATCACATTAGAGGAATTTAATTACTGACTAGTGTGCGATGGGGCTTTGGGCAACCATGAAGAAAATGGTAAAGACTGAGCTTGATTTGAAATTCTGAATGGAACTGATATGGCTGGGCTTCACATTTTGTCTCTCAGCTGAGACTGTTGCATATGAAGGAGTATTTTCTATTTCTTCCAGGCTGAATTAGTGGGTCACAAATGCTTGCTGCACCTTTACCTGCTTGGTGCACACAGGTGTGTGGACACATAAGGGTAGATCTCAGTGCAGCTAATCTGTCTACAATGCAAGGACTTTAAAATCTCTTAGAGCTGATTAGATGAGTTACAAAGAGGTGCCTTATCAAACATCACATTTGCCTAAGTCATCATCTGACTGAAAAGTATAATTCGTTCAACAAGATATGCATGGAATTTGTATGGAAAAAAAATCAGAATGATCTAGATTCTAGCTGTGTGTGGTTTAGAGTACTCCTCTGCAGCTTGAGAGACAAAATCTGCCCTGTGCACTGACACAACTTTATTCACTTACATGAAGTGACATGGCTGTAACTAATTGGACTAAGCAGGCAAACTTTCACTGCACACAGCCAAAGATAAACTGGCTCCAAATATTTCTCCCTGAAAATAATTTCATGGTACCTAGCCTCATTTTAGTCTGAACAATACATTTCTGTCTCCAGACACTAAAAATAGTTCACGTACTAATTAAAAAAAAACAAGCTGTGACAGAAAACAATAAAGGCAAGGAAATGGGAGAGCATTTTTACATAGCCAGCAGCTTTCCTGGCACCATTTCTAGCTATGAAGAGGGTTATTAGCAAGCCCAGAATTATATAAACAATTCCCTCTGCCAGCCAGTGTACATCAGAATCATCATTTATTTTCAAATTATTCAAGTCAGCAGAATTCATCTTTTCATCAGTCCAGTGGAAAGATTGGCAGAGGTTCTCAAAAGTGGGATTATGATAAGAAAAAAATTACTCTTTCTCTCAACAGTTCAGTGCCCTAATTTCATAAACTCATAGTTATTCCTGCTTTCTTCATTGACAGAAATATGTGTTTTATTCCTGCTAGCAAAGCATGCTCATCAGCTGCAGGAGTGGGAGCTGCATTCTTCTCTGCAAAATGCACCATCATCAAAATCATCCAATAACTCCAAGATGAAGAATCTTTGCTACTGGATGTGATAAATGAGAAAGAAAGAAACTGACTGAACTGACTGAGTTTTGGACTATGCTAGTACTGATTATAGTTTTAAACAGCAGGGAAAATCTGATCTGGATTTAATGAGAAATAAACAGTCTTAGCTGTTTTGCATGAATTTTAATAGTGAATTTGAGGATGAGCTATTCGTGTCTTTGGCTTTATATGCTGACAAAAAAGGAGCTGATTGGGCTAATGTTTTCTCTAGATGTGGCAGAATAACGTGGCTGCTCAGAGGTAGTGCATGGAGAGGCCAGTGACTGCAGCATGCAGCTCAGAGTGAGGGAGCTGAGCCTCGGAGCCCTCCGGCACACTGGGAGGCCCCAGCTCAGTAAATCCTTCAGGACTGCACAACCTGGAACAAGTGAACAGTCCTGTGGTGGTGTTACTATGTGCCTTGGGTTATGCAAGTGCTTAAGTGTTTTGCTGGATAGGTGCCCTAATCTCTCAGTATCTTTTTATCCTGTCTTTAAAACGGTAATAACTATTCCTACATCAGGAAGGAAAATAATTTATTTAGTCGTGATTGCAGAAAAGAGGAGGTATGTAAATACTAAAGAAGATAACCCTGAAGCAGGGGAAACATGAAAGTGTGTGGAATAACATCCTGGGATGCTTATTTGGTAAGAGGCAGTTCTGTTTCGGAAAGTGTTAAACCGCCACCCTCTCATACTCTGGCTGATCATGTGCCTTTAAAATGTAAAACTACCTGGAAAACCCTGCAAGGAGATAGCTAACAAACAGGAGTCAAGTGGACTGTGTTCCTTGCACATTATGAATAGATGCCTTCACATCTCAGCAAAGCCTTTGAAAGCACAAGTGTCCTATTTGGCCTGAAGAGCCAGAACAGATTGTCTGAATAACAGGCTAACTTTCCAGGATCAGGAGCTTAAAAACACACCACTGGTTCTTCAAAAAGAGCCAGGTACTCAGCATGTTCCCTTATGAGTGACTCCTGGGGGAATATTGTTCTCAAAATTACTAAGACAAATGAAAACTGGAACATCAGTAACACTTCTAGATTATACAGCATTTAGAATTAAGATTAAATAAAAACTAACATAAGAAAATGTACTTATTAATGCAATACTACTATTCCATAAGCCAGAGGCTGTTAATTCAGACAGGAGATGTAGATGTAACCTGATAGAGGAAGGGGAATGTTCTACCATGTGCACCAGCTGAGCCAGTGTCATCTTTAACTGCTGCTGGTGGAGAGAGTCCCGCAGCCTTTTGCCCATTCTGCCCTGGGTTACCTCCCCTTCCTCATGCTGGCTCAGGTGCTCCATTTCCTTTTGGTTCCTTGAATCTGAAAATGAGAAATTCAGGGGAAAAGACAGAACAAGGGTGTCTTCCAGTCCTTACATGCTTAGGCTGGACACACAGATTTGCCTTTTTTGCATGGAAGTTCAACAGCAGCTCTCTATTCACCACACTGCTTGGACATTTCTTCAATAACATACAGGGAGGATGAAGGCCTTTAAAAATCAGCTAAAAATATCCTGATAGATAGTTCTTCTGTATTTCCATTAACCTCTCCAATTCAAGCAATTTTGTGCATCATTACCAACTCCAACCAAAATCAATGGTTGTAATTGAGACACAGCAAGCCAATGCATCTCCCATGACCCATGACAGGCTTGTACCTGACAGGACTGCCAAGGCAAAGTGGATGCACAGCAAATGACCTCCCTCAAATACAGCCAGGCATTCAGCCTGCTCTCTTAGGGGTGATTCAGTGGAGAACAAGGTAGTCACTCAAATAGCATAGTGCTTTCTGTATAACATCATGGGCCATGAAACTATAGAAACCCTGTTTCACGTATCCTCTACTGTGTTTCTATACTGGTTGATCATTAGCAAAGACAAAATACTCCTCATTTCTCTTACATACAAAATGTTGTTATTGCTTTAAGCTGTCAGCTACACTAGTAAACACTGTGATTTGGTTATCCACTTTAGCAGGGATTATTTCTTATCAGGAGAAAGTCTACTTTTCCAGAACAAGGGGAACAAAGGCCACATATGACAAATCAAGTTGTAGCTGACTGTGGGGCTCTTGGGAAGCATGGCCCTGTGTAGCAGGATAGAGACAGCCTGTAGCCTTTGTAGTTACATCAGTCACCATGTTGTCTCAATATAAAATGCAAGCAGGTTGGTTTCAGAAGGGTATTTCTCTCAAATAAATAAAGCTGTGTGCAAACATGAGTCTGAAAGAAAAAGAAATGCCCTGCGGGATTTTTGAAGTCCCCTCAGTTTTATGCCATTGGATTAACCTCCTAGCAGCAAAGAAAAATTAGCTCTATTTGTGCAAGTTTGGACCTTCCAGAGAGTTTGCTTGTGAGGAGGTGTGGTCATGTGGAATGCTGCTGGCTGACAGACAATATATTTGAAAAAAGACTTTGAAGTTGAGTTGAATAGACCTTACATCAGGTACTCAGAATCACTGCAGTTGTAAGTTCAACTTGAAAAAATAAGAAAGGTATCTTAGTATCAAACATATATTTTGTACCTAGTCTGAAGCTTTTCCCACTTGCAGGTGCTTTCAGTCTTCTACCTACTGTTATGGGTAGATATGTGCCACAGGAATGGATGGAGAGTAAAAGCTTGGCTCTGCTTTACATTCTTTATATAGAGAAAGCATAAACAATCATGGTAAATAATACTACTGGTAAGCATGATAAATAACAGAGACCAACTCTCATTCTAATTTACTGTTGGAACACACTTGGCTCGTTTTGTATTTGTGGTATTTTAAACCAGGGAGAACTCCATGTAAGGCAATGGGGACACTTGGATTGGAAATAAAACAATGGAATAAAACTCATTGGAACCGTACACATGTTTGAAAAATTAGTTGAAAAGAAATGTTCACAGTCTTGGTTTCTTTTTCCCTCTTACCATATTATACTGCAGTTACATGTTCTAGTTTGGGAATCTGAATTTAGAGATTCCAAAGCTAAAATAGGGCAGAAATGGAGAAAAAAATGGCTGACAACTTGAGCTCGATCATGGTTTTCAAAATCTCAGAGCCAACAACAACACCTGTTTTTGAGAGGACTACAATACAGTCCTTAGATTTCTGCTCACCTCTGGGATTAAGAAGTATTTTGGCATGAAGTGCACATGTGGAACAGATGCCTGATGACCTCTGCTCCATGCAATGCTCTTCTGTAGCTTACAAGAAAGAACAAGGACTCTGCATGTTCCCTAAGCTTACCTACATATAAGTTCTAAATCTCTGCTTTTCTTGTAAAGTTATTTGCATGACAAAAAGATAACCAACAACAGGTACTTTGCAACACCTACTTTCTATGCACCATCTCATGTCACACTGGAAAGAAATCTCTGCCTATTTTGATGGAATTGCCTGTGAGGGTTTCTACGCTGAGTCATTGCCGAGAGCACATCACTGTGTTTCTTTGCCCTTCTTAGTTACCTAGTGCTACTCCCAATAGAAAGGAATTAACTAAAAGAAAAAACCCAAAGTATTTGCTGGAACAAACTAGGTGAGCTTGTTCTCTTCTTAAATGAAGATTTTTTTTTTTCCTGGTTGCTCTAAAGAATCTGCTTTACTCTGTCCAGTAGAAATTATAACGTTTTTCATTTGTATTCTGTTTTCTTTTACTAGACTATTGCAGACATATTTTCTTGTTTTTTTCTGTAAACATATCCACTAAGAGAAAGCCCCTCTTTGACCTGTTCTGGACTCATCCAAGTTTTATTGACTCATCCTTTCAGCATAAGTCATCTGCACACGATTTATCCACCTACAAAGATAGTTTCTAGTACTATTTGCCTCTAGTAATATTTTGCCTCTCAGGTGAAGCACAGGAATACAATAAAGGAAAGGGAAACATAAAGAGGCATTCCTTCTCTCACACTGCTTTTACCAAGGCAGGCTGCAAGTCTTGTTCTCCTCTCGCCCACCACAAGAACTCCCCCCACATTTGCTATTCAGGGGTTCAAGTTTTAGGCTGGCAGAATGCCAGTAAATTCATTAGTGGCACACTGGATAACAGAACAGACCCAGTCCTCAGGGATTTAAACAACATTTTAACAATAATGTTTGATGGCTAGAAGAAATTAAACTCTGTCTGGCCTGAGCTGTCTCAGGGGGTCCAAGTACCCACACGTAGTAGATAATATAATAAACTGTTACCTCCCCTCATAGGCAGCTTTGGGAGACCAGATGTCTCTTGCTTTAGTAGCTATCTGCAAATTGAAGTGTGCAAAGCTAACATATTTTTGCAGTCACCTCACTACTTACTTTTGGGATTTGACTTTTGGCTAAAATTATCAGGTTCCATTAATCCTGAAAATCTCTTAGCACTGAAGTGAACTGAAAACCAGAATCCAAACCAAGAGGTTTGGAGGTTACTAAGAAGTTACTTGGGAATCCACCTCACTTTTCTTGTGCACCTGCAAGTACAGCTTCTTTTGTTTGTTCTGGAAACAAACGATAACAACAAAAAAAGAACAAAAATGAAAAACGTAACACACACAAACGCTGTGTAGGACATGCCCTGAGATGGGAAAGCACCTGTTCCAATAAACCATGGCTAGTGGCACCTGGTCATTCCCACCCACGGCTGTGTGGTGATGGCCGGTGATGCTCTGGGACAGCTTTGGGGGTCACTGTGATGTCAGTCACCACTGTACACGATGTGGCTGGGCCGTTCACAGCTGTGCAGGACACTGCTGGTTGGGACGTGCAGATCAGTCCTGTGCAGGACACGGCTGCGTGACACCACTGTGAAGGACGCTGCTCTGTGGCTCATCACTGCATGGGACACTGCTGTTGTGCAGGGCGTGGCTCTGTGGGAGGCACATCACCAGGCATTGCTGTGGGGGGGTCACTGAGTGTGGGACACTGCTGAGGGGGACATTGCTGTAAGGGTCGTCACTTAGACGACCTGCCATGAGGAGGTCATTGAAGGTCATCACCGTGTAAGTCCCTGCAGTGTGGGACATGGTTCCTGCTGTGCAGGACATCCTGATACAGAACATCTCTGTGTGGGACATCGCCAGCTGTCCTGCCATGCCGATCCCGCGGGAAACACCCAACCCCTGGCAGGACACCCCCGGGGACACGTACCTGCCCCAGCTGCCGCTGCCCTCGCACCCCGAAGCTTTGCCGCGGCAGCTGTGCCGCTGCCCGACCGGGCACGGCAGGGCCGGGCCGCGCCGGGCCGCCCCCCGCCCCCGCCGGGCTCCCGCCCGGCCCGCCCCGCTCCGCTCCGCCGGGGGCTGGCGGCGGCCGCAGCGCGCAGCAGTGGCGGGGCCCGCACGTCGGGGCGGCGCGGCGGTGGCTGGTGTGGCGGTGGCCGGTGTGGCAGTGGCCGGTGTGGCGGTGGCCGGTGTGGCGGTGGCCGGTGTGGCGGTGGCCGGTGTGGCGGTGATGGGCAGCACGGCGCTGTCGGGAGCGCTGTGGCTGGGGCTGCTGTGGGCCGGGAGCGGAGCCGGGGGCAGCTGCCAAGGAAAGTGTTGCCAGGGCCGGGATGCCGCCTGCGTCGGCGAGGGATGGAGGGAGGGAGGTGGCTACGGGACCTGCTACTGCGACGGAGGCTGCCGGCGAGCCGGAGACTGCTGCCACGACCACGGCCAGGTGTGCCCGGGTAGGTGCGTCCGCCCCCGGCCCCGGCGAGCGGGGCGCGGCGGAGGGCGGCAGGCGGGACCCCGCTTCCTCGGCCCTCTGTCCGGGGACGGGAGCTGCCTGCCGGGGCTTCGCGGCGTGGAGGTTTCGCTGGGTTCGTGCGGGCACGGGCTCAGGGCTGCGAGAAGGGCAGATTCCTCCCTCCCCAGCCCCGCGGCGAGGGCATGAGCACAGGCTGGGGCAGCGGCAGGCTCGCTCAGGGAGACAGAGACTTTTCTCTCACTAGAGAGAAAAGGTTTCCGGATCAGCTGTGGTACAGTGACAGTCTGAAGTTATTTTACATCTAAAATATTATGTTACTTACTTTTCACTCAGGCAAGTCCCAAACACGGGTTGATTGCATGGGGCATGTCCGATTGCAGAGACAGCAGGGAGATTAATTTAGCACCGTCTGTGTCTCTCAGCTGATTCTTCACATCCTGACAAATAAAATTCAATTAAATAATTGGGGAAGTCCCCACTGTGAGGTTTTGTCTGGGAGCATGAATCTGCAGGAATTTTTACTGTGAAGGCAAAGGCTTAAAAATAAACGTAGGAGCATGAGTGAGAGGGTGCTCTGCCAGCCCTCGGGGGATGGCAAGGCTTCCCAGTGAGCAATGGCAAGGAGGGAAAAGTAGCCCAGCTCTACCAATCTGAGTATTTGCTTCGTAGGTATTCACAGTGCCTCTTTCTGTGGGATTTCTACCCTTTGCAGTCTTCACCATTTGACTGACCTCTCTGTGCCTGGGATGCAGGACACAGACCTTGCTTTGCAGGTGCAGTACTAATATTTGGTCAGCTTAATGTCTCTTCCTAGCTGGCTGGATGCACGCCAGCAAGTCATGAGCCTCTGCTGCACAGTGCTGCTAATTAGGGTGTATTTAGCAGGCTCAGTGCCATGCTGACATAGCCACATAGCTTTGGGACCCAAGTTGGCTTACATCTGCCCGGATTGGGAAGGTGGAGTTCAACTCTCAGATCGTGTAGACCCATCCTAAAGGATGTAAAAACTGCACAGAAGAACTCAGCAGAGAAGAACTGTGACCCCAGGCCTCTAGAAGGAACATGGTCAGCTCTCCCACAGTTAAATAATCTCCTCAGAGTAACAGAAGGGAAAAAAATGCACCACGAAGTCAGACAGAAGGTAGCATTTTTGAAATTAGCATTTTAAAAATAGATGGTTCTTTCATTCAGGAAAGTCAGTAGAGGAAGAACTGGCAAGATGCTTGTCATACAGCCACAGCATATTGCATCTTTTTAGTAAATCAAATAATTTTTAATATTCAAACATAAAAGGAGAGATCTAATAAACATGCATAGTGATAGCATGAAAACTGAGCTGAAATCCTTCAAAAAGAAGCTCAAGATTGTGCTTGAGAAGTTCTAGTTTAAACACTTTCATTACCATGACTTCTGGGGTGACTTCTGGCACCTGATGATGCCCTGCTGTTATCAAGGTGGTATTTTTTGTCTTGGGCTCAGTGGTGATTGCCTCAAAAGGCATTGCATGTCTACAATGCACACCACTCTTGTACCCTGTGTGGGCAGTGGGTGCCCTAGATCCAGTCAGGAAAATGGACTTTCAGTGGAGTTTCCCTGTCTCACTGTCTCTCCTGCACCAGAGCTGGAATTTGCCAGTCTTTGGTGGCCCAGTTCAGGAAGCTAAACACACAGGAAACTATTTCTGTTTTCTCTATTGCCTGTTTCTGCCTGGTTTGACTCCCTGCACTGCCTCGCTGCCCTGCTGTTGTGCGAGTACCATTGCAAACACAAACAGAGGGAGCAGCACATTTTGCATTCATGGGTGTAACATGGGAAGGCAAAATTTTGGCACCCTGGCAAGGTGGTCCTAGAATTCACACATCCAAAATTCTAAATTTACAAGAAGTTGTTCTTTTAAAGGCAAATGATCATATATACTCTCTATGGCAAGTAGTCATTTACTTGGATTCTGTATAAACAGAAATTCTAAATAGTTCCACTGGAAGTTTTTTTTTCAATTTACACAAGTATGGCTGAAAATTTTAGAGTCTTTTTTGTTCCTATTGGATGTTGAGGTCTCCCCACTGAGTCTTGCTAAAATGTTTAATGACACTAGGGGTGTTCACTGGCATAGTTCACTGTTTTGAATGTAGAGTTCAAAACTTTAAGGTGAAGAAAGGTGATCAATAGTTCTCATGCTACTGCTTGTTTGTCAGCCTGTTCACAACTCATGATTTCAGTACCTGCAGAAATGACATTTCATCCTTTGAGGAAAGTGTGAAGTGCCTCAACTGTAAGTAATCAAGAGATGCTAGGATGGAAGAGATGTTAGGAATCACCCAAAAACAATGCTCCACAATAAAAGAAACCACTAAAAGAATGAACATCCTAAAGCTGCCAGTGGCAGGGTTAAATTCTGTGATGTCCAAAAATCATTGTAGGTTTGGTACTTTATAAATAGATGGCTCAGCAGAAGTTTGTGGACTGCTGAACCCAAGTTCAAGAGTTTTTAAATAAATTTCTTATAGTTCTAACACTGAAGAATATTTTTGAATAAATGAAGAATATTTTTGAAGAATATTTTTGTACATAGCATTTTAAACAGGAACTACTGTCGAATGAGAAAGCCTGAGAAAAGAATCAGCTTGCCATTTGAATCAAAGTGGTTACTCTGGGAAAATCTAGAGATCCTTATATATTACAATATATGTTGTACAACAAACATACTACAATCCTCTGTTTTTCTTTTTCCAGAGATGGGAAAAAATTAAATAGAGTTTCACTCAGAAATAAGGATCTATGTTTCATAGTGCTGCAAATGGAAGACAAAACCAAAGTTTTGGCTACTTGAGCTGTCTTTCATAAGATAGCAATGTAATTTTTCTCTGTTTTTTTTTTTTTTTTTTTTTAATTTCAAGTGTTGCATTAGCTGCCACATTTTGGTAGGTACCTGAGGACAAATCCCTTCCTTCAGTTTCCTTTGACTTGCATCCTCCTCATTGTTTCAATGAATCATCATTTAACATCGTTGTGTTAATCAAGCTGAGCAAATAGCAACACAGAATGGGATCCATAAAGATGTAGATATGGGTCCCTGTTACTTCTTTTTGTGTGTCAAGTGATGGCACCATTCCTTTTATGTCAGCTCATGGATCCAGTCTCTGTCATGCTGAGGAATTTGACATCTTTCTAACAAGGCACAAAATCGATCTACTGTCCCTTAATAGTTTTTGGGTACTGACTGCAACAGTGACATTATTATCCCACTGCCTAAATTCCATTCTTGCAACACAATATTCTTATTTTTCCACATGACTAGGGCAATTCATCCTTCTTATTCTAAATCTTGAAAACCGTAAAATTACCATGTATTTCTGCAGATGACCAATATTTAACTGTCAGCTTGGTTTGATTCCAGTAAGATATGAAGTCATCACTTTATTTGCTATGCACTTAGTCCCTTTGGGAGTTTCTTAATGGAAAATTTGATGTTAGACTTGATGTTATCTGCATATCAAGGTGCTAATATGGGATTAAAGTTCTGTGGAAATTTTTATTTATGCAGGTCATTCATACAGCCAGCTTGGAAGAGAATAATAGATAAGGAAACAGTCTAGATAGACACTTACTATACTTTGGTTACTTGGGTAGAACTAAGATGTGTGATCAGCCATTGAAGTCTGAGCTTGTACCATAAAATCTAGTGGAGTCAAGGATTGTGTTTGGACCCTGCAGTCAGGTGGCAAAGACTGTGAGGTCCATACTGCATTTAGCACTTGTCCTGGCTATCTCATGGTGGGGTCTAAGACATTTTAACTATGACTGGTTTTCTTTTCTAGTTCACAGTTCTTGGAACAAAAGTTCTTGGGGCTGTACTGCAACGTGTCAGTGTGGTGCCTTCACAGCCACAGAGGTTGTGTCATGTACTTTGGGGTACCTGGATGTGTGTGACGGCAGTGCCTGGTGGTGCAGTGTGAGGTGTCTGCATGTGGCAAAGGGGGCTTTTTCTGCAATTTTCTAGTACTGTTCTACAAATTATACTCAGGAGCTGTCTGGGAAAGTGTTTATCAGTAAGTAGAAGAAAAAAACAGGATTCTAATTGTTGAGCAGGATGGACAACTGGTGGCCCAATACTCAGGCAACCCTGTGGTTCTGTTTCAGTGGAATTCCTTAGGGCATGGGATGCAGCATCCTCAGCCACAATACACCTGGTGCTGTCAGGGCACTCAAAAGTGAGCGAGTTTGGTCAGAACAGCTGGTGCACAGTGAGAACAGAGGAAGGGAATTTTAGTGAAGTGGTAAGGACATCTGCCAAGTAGCCTCTTTCAGAGGTTTTATCTGCTTTATTATATTGGTAGTAGTCCAAGAAATTAGAGATGTAATGACAGAGCAAACACTGCAATTTCTATGTTTTATGAGAAGAGTCACAAACCCCAAGGAGGTTATCACATTCTATTCTCTCTTCCCAGTGTCTTGTACTGGCAGAATCCCAGAGGGCATAAAATATTTTCCTGAAAGACTAATTTGGTCCCATCCCTTTCCTTCAACAGTGATACAAGGATGTAACTAAGGGTTAAGCTGTAAAGCTTCTTGGGGATTTAAATTGTAATCCAGAAATGCAGAAAAAAAATAGAAAGCATATGATATGTTCTATTACAAGCTAATGAGAAATAGTACACCTGAGAAATTAAAATTTTTATTTCACTAGATAATGAGAAGCATGACCCAAAACAATCCAGAACCAATTTAAGACAGCCCACTTAAGGTAGCCCATTTAAGCTGATAATGTGTCTTTTGTACCATTCTCTAACCTGGAGCCCCTACTGGGTGGCATCCAGGAAAGAAGGCTACTTGGAATGGATGACTAGTCAGATTAAATGTCCTTGTAGGGCACAAATTGAGGACGACTTGTGTAGGGAAATGATTGCTTATCCTTCCACTTGATGGATGCCCATGTGTGAGACATTTTTCTTATCTGCTCTTTCATGTTCCTCCTGCCACGGCTGTGCAGATTTGAAGCTCCCAAGTGGAGGGATTGTTTGTTCCATCAGTGAGCATCCAGAGATCATCTTAATCCAACTCCTGAGGGCTCAGCCTGCAGTGAAGCTTTGAAAAGCTGTAGTATTCATTCTAACTGCTAGGGAAAGGGAAAATTTTAGGTTATACAGTTTTCGAAAACAGGGACTTGGCGTTCCTGGAGATGAGGCTGAGGAAAGCAGTTTCATGGAGATGTAAAATGGCTGTGTGTTCTTTACAGTAAAGTTCTTTACTTTAATGGAAAAATAAAGGGAAGACTTCTGTGTTATGTAGCTTCTCACTCAGAAATAATGTATCTATCACCTGTTTTTGTATTCTGGGAATGACACTGCAAAACCTTTTTTTCCCTGCCTGAGAGAAATGCAGTTCCTTATGATTCAAAGTTTACTTTAAAAATAATGGTACTTTCCCCAGAATTTTTGGCTAAGTTCAGAGGAAGTTTGTGATCCATGAGAACTGAAATTCAAATATCCAGTGGACTGTTCTGTAGTTGGAAATGAGCAGGACCTGTGTTAAAACAGGACCTGTGTTAAAAAAGTTGTGGCACTGGATACAGTTCAGTGTTGAAGAAAAAGGAGCTAGAAATTGATCTGAAGGGAATCAATTGTGCTACTGCTTAATGTTCCAGCCTTTAAACAAAATCTAGTGGTGCAGGAACTGCTAAGGAAGGACAGACCAGTCTGATGTAGATAATCCATGAACTAGTCTTCTTTGAGGCTAATGCTTTATGCTTCAGAAGAGGGTACAGAAGAACCCCACAGCTGTAGTGAAAAGTTTTGATGAGGGGCTCTTTCTTTGTGGACAAGGGATGGAATAGGGACCCAAGCATTGCAGGCAGGTTTGAATTTTCAATTTGAGTGTGCAAAATCCTGGAAGAGCGTTCAAACCCATATAAATAAAATAAGAAAAGAGAAAGTAAAAAAAAACCAAAACAAACAAAAAGCCCCTCAATATAATCTTGTTATCTCAAGCTTCTGAAAGCAATTAGGATAAAACAGAATTCTTGACTACTAATAATGTTTTCATACTGCTTTGCAGCTATTCCCTGTGTTGTGGGGGAGTGGAGTCATTGGAGTGGCTGTGCAGAACAATGTCATCCTGGGTTGCGGATCCGTAGGCGCTATGTTCAGCAGGAACCTAAAAATGGTGGGGAGCCATGTCCAGCTCTGGAGGAGAAGGCTGGCTGCCTGGAATACCTGACTTACCAGGGGGAGGACTGCGGCCATGAACATGGTACTCTCAAATTCATCTCTCTGCTGTATATTGTGTCCATCACGGCCATCATAAATTTTACTGATGTCAATGAACAGCAAAAAACCAAGCATCTATCTGCAGTTAGCTGGTTAAAATTTTAATTTAGAACTTTACTTTCTACTGCCATAGTACTTTTTATTCAATAATTTGTTTTCCTACTCTGGCATTTCTTAATTTTCTATTAAGCAAACAATTAAGCTGCTTGCATTCCTTCAGTTAGATGCAAGTATCAAATTATCTCCATGCGAAGTTAGAACACAAATTCAGTATGAAACAGGAAACAGTACTCCTTGTGGGATTCCAGTACATCCTATTTCCTCACTGTCTAGATGGTATGCGTTATTAGATATTTTTGTTCTGAATAAAGAGAGAGCTTAGCTGTAGGGAATGGGGTTGAGGTCCAATGTTGCCAATATTTTATCACTTTTTCGATAAAGTGAGCCAGCATTGCCATCCACAAGCTCCTGATTCATTCACCCACTGTTACAGTAATTGAAATATGACTCAGCTGTGCCTTGCTGTTTTACCATAACTGTTTTTTTCCCTCAGTCCCTGCTTTCATAACTACCTCTGAATACGGTAAAGAAAGAAAAAGACGAGCAGCATCTTCTCTCTGGCCTTCAGACAAAGAAGCAGCAGGGTAATCTATTTATCATATGTATGTGGGTCATCTTGTTCAGTAGAAAACAGCTGTATACAGAGAAAGATGTAATTAAATTTGCAATAATTAAACAATAAACTATAGCTTGTACTGGTTTTCTCTCCCGCAGTTTATTTGCATGTTCTAGATATTGTGTATTACTTGCTAATTGTCCTGAATTAGACACTGGGATCATGGCAAATCTGATGATAGCTGCTTTTGAAAGCCAGCAGTAAACAATGCTAAAACAAAGCTGAATGTAAGTGTAAGTCTGAGAAATTAGATGTAGGTCTCTGAACAATGTGGGCTGAATGGGATTGGTGTCAAGAGACCTTTTTTTTGAACTATTTGACACAAAACGGTAAGAAATTTTGTTTAGTTACCAGTAGAGATGGTAATGAAGTTTAAATTAGGTTATTACTGGGTCTGTAATGCTCATAATGCTTGGTCCTGTGCTATTTTTCCTAGAACAATAAAACTCATTGATATTCTTAAAGTCTCTTTTCCATTTTCTTTCAGCAGCATAGAAGAAAAAATATGGGTTACTGAGATCTGTTTTTCAAAATAATTTAATATAGAACACTACCAGAAAGTGAGATTATACATAAAACACTGGAATGGGACATAGAATGAGAAATAGTTTACATAACGTTTTTAAGAGTCCACTGATTGGGTTAGGGTCAGAAAGAGATTTGTTAGCAACGATGAGGTCTAACTTGCATTTCACAAACACCACACGATATGTAAGTCCATTCAAAGGGCCTACTTAGTTCATGCTTTATCTCTCATAATTTGGTTCTTTTCCTTCTGAGTAGATACTGCGTGGAGTTCAGGACGGAATCCCTTTCCCAGCACTGTGCTTTGGAGACGCGTCCATACGCACGCTGGATGCAGTACCTGCGCGAGGGACACACGGTGTGCGTCGCCTGCCAGCCCCCAGCCATGAGCACGGCCACGCAGCGCTGCTCCGGAGACGGCCACAACGCACACGGGTAAACCAAAACCCAGCACAGGAGTTTATACTTCTCAAAATCTCATTAAAAGCTGTATTTATTGTGCCTAAAAACTGGAACAGCTCAAATTGTTTGTAGAGGTCAGAAGGTTTTATCCTTTCACTTGACACAGAAATTGCTTTTGAAACCTAGATAAAATTGGGAAGTCATTTCAATATAAGAGTTTAATGCTTTATTCACTATTGTGAAGAAGTGATGGAATATGTGTAGTGGAAGAGGACTTTTTACAGCTATGGGCACTTTTACTTAAAAAGGGTATTTCCTGCCATAGTCCAAATCTGATTGCAGATTTAACAGTGGTGGATTGGTCCTCCCCTCAAGCATATATACCTGGTTTTTAGAAAAGTAATTGTGAAAGTAGATATTTATTATTCAGAACTGATTTTTATTTGATCCATACATTTATTAATATGCATACTACTTAATACCTGTGCAACCTGCTACTCAACCTACCATCCTGGATATTCCACTTAGGAATATGTTTGTTCCAGAAAGCATTTTAAAAGCTGAATGAATTTAATAGTCTTACATGAAACAAATACAATCTTCTGGCATTTTATACAACACAATCCAGTAATACTAAATACACAGCTTTTACTCTTCTAATTTTATATTTATTGTCTCATTTCAGAGATAAAATCTTACACTGGGAAGCAATTGGCAACTCTCAGTGCCAAGGAACCTGGAAGAAAATCCGGCAACTGGAACACTGTTCCTGTCCCCTGGTGCATAGTTTCATTTTTACATAAAATTTAAAATTGCAACAAAAAGACTAAGAAAATTAACACCAATGCCAAGAAACCTATATATTTCTGCTGCATTTTCTGGAGCCTTAACAAATTTTAAAGGAGTCAGGACTTTGGCAGAATCATTTCAAGAAATTCTCTCTGCCTTAATACAAAATGCAAAGACTGATCTCTGTATTAGAACACTAGAAGCATGTTACCCTGTTTCTCTTTTGGAATTAAAGTGCTAATGTTTCTAACCATAGTAGTTGCTTTCCTTAAGTTCTCCATCTTTACTGGCCATAGCCCTGTCTACAGGCACTGCTCCTACTTGGTTGTGAGCCAGCCAAATATTTTCAAGTCTGAAAATAGTTACTGTCAACATTTAAGAGCAAGGGTGAATAAAAATGAAGTTTTTGAAAGCTAAAACTGATTTCAGTTTAGGTACTTTGTTCCTCTCCAGTATCATCTAGACAATTTCTTACACTGTAACTGTGTAAATATTCTCCCTCTACACTGCAGTTTTCATGTTTAGCCACCTTCATGAAGACATACGTAGTCAGCACTGTTAAGGAATTGGTCTCTTCAGAACTTCGTCAGTAATACATAGTGTAACTTTTCTGGCAGATGGACCTAGACCAGACTTTGTGACTAAGGCCTTGGTTAAGAGTAAAAAGATTACTACTAGTTAAAAATGCTCATCTACAATGATAAGCATAGGAACCTGCAACATCTGAGCACTGGCAAGACTGCTGTACAGGTTGAGAAAATTTCCTGTTAAGACAGGCAGCATCTGCATGCAACATAATGACTTCCTGGAAGAAGCCATAGTCTCTTTGCAAGAATGAGGAAGGTGATCTGCTTGAGGTTCTGTCCACAATAAGAGTCTGTTGTGAAACAAACATTTGAACTGCGTTTTACCATTTTATTGTAATAAAAGCAGGCCTCCAAAACAGAAAGCAGAGATGATTTTAATACTTTCTGAACATTTCAGACTTCATAACTATATAGTTTCCTTTTTAATTGGGAAAATTATCTCAGAGAGCTTTGTTTTAATATGACCAATTCAGACAGGTGCTTTTTCTTATAAGGCTCTTGGAAAATAAAAACCTTAGCCAAGAAAAAAGGTACAGAAAACATCTGAATTGAAAGGATTTCACTTTTAAAAGAACACTGAACTATTATGTGAGTTCAAGTCATTTGATTCACACCAGTATGACAGTGGAAAGCATGAGTTTTCTGAGATTGTGGAAATCTCTTCCAAATTATTTGAATCCAGATATACAGGCTAGTGCCATCATCCATCTGCTCCAGTCTCCCATGAGCAGGAGAGTTGCAGTGGCCAGCAGAGACCCTGGTAGTGACCCTCATCAAAGAGTATCTTTGCTGTCACTGACAGTGTAGACTCGTTATTGAGCCCCACTTTGACCATGTGTTTTTTAGCTTTCCCTTTCCTGCTGCTCTGGAAGAAGTCACTTGTCAAGACAAGGTAGGTGACACAAGCTAACCAAGAGATGCTAAGTTCTAGTATAATAGTGTTCCTTTCCATGTAAAAAATTAACCAGTCCCTTTGTTACTTACAAGTACAACATCATATGAATTTACACATTTTTAACTGCAGAAAAAAACCCAACAAACCATCATCTCATAAAATTAACAATACTAACACATACATACTTTTCAGTATAACTTACAGAGATGACAAGTCTGACCTAAATTTCAAAGTAAAGCAAAACAAATTAGAATGGGTTTTATGGCAGGAAGTAAAAATATGAAAAGGTCAATCTAAAAAGAGAGACAGCCCTTTAAAAATACAGAACTCTTGACTTTTTATTAGCCTCCATCAGACTAAAGATGATTGCCAGTAATACCCCTATTTACATAATAGACATTTTTAAATCACTGCAAACACTTTCACATTTCAGAATCTAGGTGATCTGTTATTGCATATAGCAAAAAAGGCCAGACTTTACATTTAAGTCATCATTACCAGAGCAAGTGAGCTTACACAAATGTTTTATACCTATTACTATTCTGTTTCATGTTTTAGTACAGCAACACTGCTGGACACTCTGAGACTAAAATAAGATGTTATTCTGAAAAACTAGAGTAGGTCTTCGTGTAGGGAAAGGTCAAGAAGAGTTGGTTACTGTAGTCCTAACCAGCTTTGGTTGATCTTGTTCAGTGTCCTCCACCGGTCTTTCAACATGACACTTGTTCGGTTGTTGAAGTTACCATGGGCTAAAATTTTAGCCCAGTTACCCACTCCAAACTCCCTTACTCCCAATTTCAGCTCCATGTCTTCTTTGTGAGTCCATCGCTAGGGCAAGAAAAATACCACATATATGAACACAGAAAGGTATTAATCTAAGAGCTTATAGCAAATATAAAAGCAAGTTTTCAAACAGTTCTCTAGTTATTAGAGTACAGATGTCAGAGGGATTTTCTTGAGCACCTTATCTTGAAACTAGAGATAAATGATATATTTGTAACTGAACCTGTAGAGCTTTATGGGGGCTCCCAAAGGGGACCTGTGTTAATAAAACCTTGGGTTAATTGGAGTAACTGGATTGGAAGTGAAAAATGTTTATAGAACATTACAAGAACCATAAGAATTGTAAATGGCTGAATCTGAAGGCCTAAAATTTATGGCTTGGTGGAAGAAAGGTTGGTTTCCCAGAGTATGTATAAAACCTCCTTGTGTAAATAACAGATCACTTCCGACTATCAAATGGATAAATAGTGTTGGCTATAAAGCAGAAGGGAACATTAGAGAATCATGTTATGGCTCACCTTTACAACTGAAACCTTCAAAATTATAAAGAACTGGGCAGAAAGGGAAATGCAGGTGCAAAGGAATAGCCTCAACTTAAACCCGACTAGTAGATCAGATAAGTGCAAGGAAATGTGAATTACATCGCTTAATTCCAAAAATAATGTACCCAATGGAAATGTACATCTTATGGCTGCTGTCATTACATAAATGCATACCCTCCTGCTTGTGCACAAGGGAGGATGAGCAGCAGGAACACCCAGCCAACATGACTGTCAGTGGCAAAAGAACCCACATCCATGGAAATAGGAAGAAAAAATAAATTTATTCCTTAATGACCTGGAATCCTTCTGGGATCTTTAAAAGATTCTACTCTTGTAAGCATCATCAGTACCATCTCTGGCCAGGTGACAATTTTGAGTGCTATTCTGCATGGTTCCAACCTTCTGTTAAATTTAAACTTTTAAAAGTTGCAGCAGGGCTCAGACATGAAAGACAAGGGGGAGTCTCTGAGGGGGAAGGAGCTTAGATAACATTCAGCCTCAAAACTGTATCAGATCAAAACTGTATCCTGGTTATTCTCCAAAAAGGGAAAATGTGGCATCTAAACAAAGTGCAAGCTGAGGTGTATAAAGACTAAACTTCACATCTCAAAGATGGATTTATTCCAGCTTAATGCAAGTATCAGGGCCTCTTCAGTAAATTCTGATCACTGACAAACCTCACTAAGCAGTGGAAGAATTACAAGTAATAGTACTTCAACTGTATTTCTAAGCAGTTAGGAACCTAAAACTTCTCTAAAGTAGCTTACCTTTTATCAAAAATATTTCCTTTTTCTAATTCTTCCTGTTCCACAGATCTTTTGCAACATTAGCAGTGAACAGCCTTTTTCTCTACTATTATTAAAAGGCCAGAGATTCCATTGGAATCATGCAGTTCATCTCATTTCAGAGCATGCCAGAAAACTCTACTAAATAAAATCTTTATTCAAGTAACAGTTATGCTTGACCTACAGCGCCAGATAATTCAAATACTTTCATCAAAGAGACAATCACAACCCTTGTTATTTGCAATGATTAATTACATTTGCTGTTAAAGAGTTGTTTTTAGCTTGTTTTGATTTTTAATTGCTTACATTGAGCTTTTTTTAAAGATAAATTGCTTCCACTTATTGTATAAATGAGGGTCTGCTTGACAGGTAAATCATGGACTGACTCATTTACTTTTCACTGAGGAACAGAACAGAGCAATAACTTGCCCCCTGCCCCACTCACTGAAAAGCTCTCTATCCCCTCTGGGACAGAATTTATGTAGATTCCAGCTTTGTATTGCTACAAGACTGGTCGAAAGCCTGGACATAATACAGCACTACACTTGAGCTCACATCAGCACAGTTCCTGGTCCACAGCAACATGACATCTGGCCAGCTCTGAGCACCAGCAGAGCAAGCTTGAGTTTGCCAGGCAGAATGTGAAGACATTCCCTCACAAACCCGAAGATCTTGTTACTCCTTGAGTCAGTTCTGCTCTAGTAATCTGTTTTCATTTATGCATTATGGGACTCTGCTCTGAGTTTTCTCATTCAGCTTTAAATATAAGGATTTTTTTTTCCATACAACTCTGACAAAATTCTGAACACTCAGATTTTCAGACACATTGTTTAAGTTAAATCAAGTATCATCCATATTTTGGACAACTCAAAGGACTTGCCATTTAATTATTGGATATAAAATTGAGTACAAACAGTTCCCTAAATTCTGTGACACTTGCATCCCCTAATTTAGGAATGAGAAAATAAAGTATGTGTCCTTTCAATAGCATTGCAGATTGTTCTATGCAGCTAACTGAAAACACTGAAAGGCTGAAAATGGGCACTGAACCATTGCAATGAAATGCCATTTACAAAACAAGAGCAAACAATGCCAACATTGAATGAGGGACTACATGGAAAAGGAAGTTCTAGAAGTCAACAGCTCTGACATTCATTGCATTCTTTCATGCATGTGGACAATTTTATAACCCAGATGATTAAGCAGAGGAGCAGATTGTAAAAGGCCAACTATGATTGCTTTCTATAAAACATTTATGAGGTTTTAGTGGTATGGAGTAAGGCATAAATATAACAGAGGGAGCAGATGCCTACAAATTTTCTAAGTGTAGAAAGAAAAACAGTTCTGAATCTTAAGTTTCATTTAAGTTCTTTTAAAATTTTCAATGCCCCTGTCAGATGCAGTTCTCTACAAATCTAGTCTTTATATTTCAATTAAGGTTGAACTATAACAACATAATTAAGCAAACAACTCCTATTTCTTTCCTAACAAGATGTGTAAGCCCTAGACCTAGACACAGTGCTTGTAGGTGACCCCGTAACAGACTAGCTCAGCATAAAAATATGTGACTACAAAGCTTTCATTAGCTCTGTGTCATTGTGGTCCAAATAGTTTAATTCTTGATGTTGAAAACAAGCTTGATGGAAGTGTTCATGCTTACCAGCAATTGGCTAACAAGGTACCTATCCAAGTATATGCTGGAATAAAGTAAATTTGACTTTAAAGGCAAAAAGCAAATCCAGTAAGTGCTGACATTTTTTTTTTTTTTCCCTTAGGGCACTGGTTTTATCTGCAGCTTTTAAGGAGATTGTCAGTGATCTAACTATTCCCGAGATTTGTGAGAAACTGAAAAACTCTTTATAGGGGCTTAAACATCAAGAATGAGGTCTCATTAGGACTTCAGCCCATTTGAGGACAGCATCTAACTGAAGATTTAATCAGTACATCAATGTCAGTAAAAATGCTTAAAGAAGTAGGAGTAAGTACAACTCTCCTCTAGATAAAAAAAAAAAAAAAAAGCAAAAAAAGCACATTTGGTCTTCCCTGTTATATGAAAAATGAAATATCAAAGTGAACACCAGAAAAAATGAAACAGCTCACATCAAAAGGGATATATGATCATAACTTGTACTATTATCTAAACTGAAAGACTCCACATTGCTTCCTAAGAGATATCATGAAGAGGAATCCAACAATGGCAATATACATATTTAATGTTAATTTCTTCAGTTACCATGATAAAATGCTGAACACTTATGAAGGATAATTGGCTATAATCAAAAATTAGCTTGAAAGACCCCAACATCAAATCAACTTCAAATTGCGTTCTATTAAGGCACACACTTCTGCATGTTCCACCAATGGGAATTCTAGCATTAGTGAACACAGTAGGGTTATTTTAATGTAACTCTACAATGAAGTAGGCTTACTCATGAAGAGTGCACAAAGGACCATTTGAAATGTAGCAGTATAAGAGGACCCTACCATTTGGTTTATAAAAACTAGAGTAGTCTCACAGGTAAATGTTTTTACATCACAAAACAAAAGTATTGAATTATCAAATTGCTAAATCTTTAACCTTCCAAGCTGGAAAACAAGTTGCCTTTGATATTTGCCCAAAATTCTCACAGGCAAATGACATCCTGAATTCTTTAATCCAAACTGTGGAAAGAATATTTTATTTCACACTAAGCTTTGTTAATGGTATATTTCAACAAATAAAAGCCTTGGAAGCAGTAGCAACAACAATATTTGAGACAGTAAAAATATGTTCTATTTCCTGTCTTTAAAAAGAAAGGGACTGTAACAATTTCAGGAACTGTAGCACTTGAGTAATTTACATAATCTTAAGTCTGAGCACTAGATTTAAAAAATAGATTAAAGTCGAGAAAAAAAATTCTGTGCATGCAGATTCATTTTATCTCCATTTAGAAGAGAGAATAGGTACAAACCTGTCTTCTTCGGCTACATGCCAAAGAAACTCCATTTTGTTCCACATTTTGCATGTTGTTAAGACCTAGAAGACAGTTAAATCCAAACCAACGAGGAGTCAACATCAAGGCAGCAGTTTTGCATTTTACCATTTACACCTGACAAGAATGTACACTATTTTGACATGCTTTGATGGATTGGGAAAATTTCAGTGTCTCTTTAGATATAAGTATACTTTTATAAATGAATACACATGAATCTTGCTAAAATACAAGGGCTTCAAAAAATAGGCTATTCAAAAAACCCACTGTAATTTTTATACAGCAGAGCTCACAGGAGAATTATATTTTAAACACTTGGGTAAAAATTGGTACATAATAACAAAACATTTCATTTTGGTGAAAACATTTTTACAATATGGCCTACTCTCATTTTACATAGAATGGGAAGTAACAACCAATCAGAGCTATGATTCTTTGTATACAAATTCCATAATTTCCAAGTACATGTATCAGGTGTTAACTGTGGCAAGCATTCAAGGCATCTTAAGTGTTTGTCTTTCCATGTACAACTTGGCCACGTGCAGGAACTATAACATCATCTCGCTGTGGTAAGAGGGGGTTAATGGTCTTAAGAACTTACTTATAACTATATTATCTGTGTTAGGGTTTTAAGAAGTAATACCAGGAAATCACACAAACATCCTGACTTTGTACATTTGACAGTACAATTTGTTTTTCCAATCAGCTAACTTCTTTAGTTCCTTCCCAATCAAGGTATCTAACACAGAATACAGAAAGAAATGAATTTCAGTACTCTGTCCGCTTTCTTTTGCACAGAATACCCTAAGTCCTGTAAACCAACCAAGCAAACCAGAAAATAGTGAAAGACTCTGCAAGTTTAATTGCTAGAGAACCTTAAGCCATTTCACAGCTTTTAAAAATGGCAACCACCAAGTTTGCATTTTTGCAGAAACCATACAAAACTTGGAGTGTTTTTATCCACCACAACCATTTCTGCATTAATCCAATCACATTGGATAGCAGTTAGAAATAAGTGTTTGACATGACTGTTTTGAAAGTGTAAAAATAAACTAATACTCACTCTGAAGAATTCTGTTCTCTTTGGGTTTCGCTCCTGAACGTTTCCTGCAAAGAACATAGAGCTGAAGTAAAAATACAAAGAACTTGATGGTCTGTGACTAGAGTAGTAACAACAAAATTTTTTACCTTGCTATGCCTGCAGATGACTGACTTGTGATACACCGTTTCTCTTTCATCAATCTTAAAAAGAAAAGACAAAAAAAAGATTTCCTAGGCAGCAACTTGTCATTTATATGATTCAACAATATTTAAATGAAAGAAAATCCTAAGACTTCTCTACAGAAGGAGTGGCATACAATCACTAACTGCATCAATGAATTCACCCTCTTAACCTTGCCTCCCTATACCTGGAGGAGAAATACAGAATCTGTCGAGTTGGAAGGGATCAGTGAGTTCAACTTCTAGCCCTGCACAGACAACCCCAGGAGTCACACCATGTGCCTGAGACCACCGTGCAAATGCTTCTTGAACTCAGTCAGGTTTGGTAATGTGACCACTTCCTTGGGTAACCTCTTCCCAAGACATTTAAATTGAAGATAAGAGGCATTTTGCACTTCTATTTTTTCATTAGGAATTATTTCCATAGGTTTTTTTTGAACAAGTCTTTCATCATAACTCTCAGATGTGTCAGGAGCTGTCCTTCTAAAAAAACAAATTTAAAAAAATCTTACGACTTGTCTTCCTCTATACTGTCTGCATCAGCGTTTTCTTAACTAAATGATGCCAAGTATTCCAAGTACAAAAATGAAGAAATACAGATTCTATCCCAGCTAGAGCCAGCAACTTATTCTCCCTGAACAAGTGGTGATAAACCTAGAACATTAGCATCTTCCAAAATAATAATGTAATTGTTCTGAAGGCTTGCACTGTCAGAATCATGAAGCAATGTAACTATTTCCCTTCACACTAGTATCATTAAGGGGTCAGCTGTAAGAAAAATGTAAGACTGATTCCATCTCCTTATTCTTTTTCTTCTTGAGATGACCTATAGCCTGAAATTAGAAATAAAAGTTCAATCAAGCATTACAAAAGCAAAGTCTTTTTCATGCTTATATTTTTATAGACTGACAGCTGTTTAAACTGCAAATTGTGCAACCTCACAAATAATTAAACTTAATGACAAGCTTTTTCATGTAAATGCCAAAAGTAACAACCACAGAAGAACACAAATTTAAAGAAAATAGGGAACATGCTTGTAGCTAATTTTCTATTGGACAGCAGTTTGGAATTTAACTTCCCCCCTTTTACCTACTCTTTGATCTACAAGTTTCATGTTACTGTCCAAGCACATCCCTTAGCAGTATAATACTTAATACAAACCTTTGTTTTGTTTCCAAATCGCTTTTGCCGTTTTCATTGACTTCCACAGGTCTGTTTTGAAATGCTGTAGCTCCCAACCCTTTAGATGCCACATGTTTTGTGGCTTCCTGTGAGAAATGTAATTGATAGCTTAAAATTAAAGCCAGGCAGTACCTAGATAGGAGTTTGCACTAAGATTAATATGCATACTTTTTATTAGAACTAACAGTGCTTATTTGACAGACATTTCAGTGGTATTAACATTAAAGTAAGTAGTTTTAAAACAACTTTAGCATGTTAAGTTGAAATCCATAAAGATCTTTAACAACTAATATCTTGGAGAAATTTTAGTCATAGCTGCAATTAATTTTTACATGGACACAAAGAAATGCAACAAATAGTTGCATAATGAGTGAACTTAAAAATGTGTTAAGTAAATTGCAGAACTTAACTAAGACTGCAAATATTATCAAAGTACTCCAAAGTCTGGTTTTTATAACTAAGTTAGAAACTAAAACTGGCAGGTGTCAAGTTAATCCAGCTCTGCAGCACATGGCAGGACAAAGCATACATGTAACATGTTCAAAATACATGTCTAAGCAGACCTTAGGCTTGTAATATAATCTTTTTTGCACTGGCAAAAAATATTTCTAACATCCTGCTCAAACTTTCAGCCACAAACTAAGATTATTTCTCCTCCATTGCCAAGAGAAGGAAGTAGTAATTCATCACACCTTACAGGGTACCTAAAAGGGGCCTCCTTCACTGAATAAAGATGGGACAAACTTCTTACCAGGGCCTGTAGAGGTAGGACAGAGTTAATGCTTTTAAACTAAAAGAAGGTAGATTTGGACTAGATACAAGGAAGAATTCTGTTTTGTTTATGATGAGAGTGGCAAAACATGAAACATGCTGCCCAGCAAGGTGGTTGAGGTCTGATTCCTGAAAACCTTCAAGGCCAGGTTGAATGGGGCTCTAAACAACCTGATCTAATTAAACATGTCCCTGCTTATTGCAAGTGGGTTGGACTAAATGACCTTTAAAGATTCCTTTCGATCCAAACTATTCTATGATTATACTTTTACATCTGGTACTAGAAGAAAGAGAAATTAGCAGTTAAAGCTAGAATGTTCTTCTGCAGAGAAGACAGGGTACACTGCTGGGAAACCTGTGTGCTGCACAGAAGTAGGAATCCCTCACAAAGTTGTCTCCTCCATGTGCCAGAATAACTCTGTTCAAAGTAAGATTTGCAATGTGGGTGCAGACACTAGGACAAATGTCCAGGCAGTGGGGATGCAGGCAGTGAGGGCCTTAGGCATGTTAGTATGGAATTCTGGGCCATCTCTGACACCTCCAAGCATCCACTTCCTCTTAGACTCAAAGAAAGAGCCTTGAAAAATAAACTTGAAAACTGACATTCAAGTGAAACCATTAAAAGGTATTCCTTGTATTATACTTTGAGTGTATTTATTAAGTTGCCCAGTCTCTCTGGTAAGAAAATGAAAAACACAGAGGAACTTCAGGATTGTTTATTTAAAATTTGCTTCTTATTACCTTTAGACGTCTGTGCTTTTGTAATTGAATAATTCAATATTCTATTATATGAAGTAAACAAAAGAGAAATTCTTTAAAATCCCTTGAAGATGAACTGAAGAAGGAATGTTTTTCTTTCCAATTTTAAATCACTTTTGAGGAAGACTGTTTGTAAAGAACATTTGTATTTACAGGAAAACAGCAATAATAGTTTTCTATCTCCTAACTCCCCTGAAATTCCTAAAGCTTTTATCCAAATTAACAGGTCTTGATTTTTTATTTTTAGTATGGGAAGTCATGTAAGCTTAAATAAAATAATCATTAAATATAAAGCTACATTTTTAAGGAGTCCTATATCAGAACGGCATCTCTTAAACAGATCTTGTTTTAATTACACTGTTGTCCTAACTATTTTTCTAATCAAAATAGTTGTGGGAAAAACATTCATATAAGATATTTAAGAGCAGTCTCTTTCCTACTAACTTTCTCCAAGACATATTAATTAAAATAAAAAGGTTGAAAATAAGACAATCCAAAGAAGGTAAAGTTTCCTTTTCATCTAATACAGTAACTGAATATTGCCTAAACAACTCCCTTGAAAGGATAGGTCTGTTTAATTGTATCAGGTAATTTTTTTCAAAAGTTTTTAAAATACTTTCGACATACCTGTATTAAGAAGTTAGTTTCATTTTCTTTCATGAAAAGTTCAATGTAAGACTTGATTTTACTTATCAAAAGACTGTAACTGAAGCTTTGGAGAAGAGGAACATATGGATCCTTGGTTTTAATTACGGTTGCCAGCTTCACCCTTAAAGGCTAAGAAAAGCACAGCTTTATACAACACAAATCCTGCAGCAAACTTGGTATCTATGCTAAACAGGAAATACAGAAAGCTAAACATGATGATTATACAGTTTCCTGAATATCCCTATACAACTTCCTGCTGCAGTTTGAAACTGTTTTAGAGTCAACTAGACATAATACCAGGTATCTATTTACCTTATGTGCTCAGTAAATGGTAAAGTGTAACTGACCAGAGATCTACATTTTCATTTCCTTTATGAATAACACTGAAAGCAGGATTGTCAGTGGACGAAACACACCCAGAAAAAGCCACCCATTACTCGGTCTTCTCACTTGCTGCCTCAAAAAGACTGCCATTGAAAGGGTTGTACAGTGTTCAGGAGAAGGATAACTTAGTACAGCAGCACTAAGGATACATCAATACTGATAATTAGAAATTCACATTTTGTCTACCAATCCCTCTGAATTTTACAGAAGCCAATATAGCCGGAGAATTATCTTCTGTGTATAGGCTGCATTTTTATTTATGAATTTGAGTGTTATTACCACAATCTACACTTTCCAAACATCCAAATCCTCTGAATGGAAGTGTATCTGAAGAGTAAGTTATACACAGGCTACTACTTTCATAGGACATGTATCCTAATATACCAGCTGAAGATATAGGAGGCATTTTTAACTTCTTTTCACCTATAGTCCTTCTGTTGTTGTTTTTCCCACTCCAGCAAATTCAAGCATGTGCACTATTATATTAGAGATCTATTCACTCAAACTTGCAACTCTGTGAGTGATGCAGTCAACTTCAAACCAGGAGGTGGCCTAACACATATGTTGTCTTTTCCAGTCAGAGGCATAATAGCATTCAGTCTGTACTACAGAAGCTAATAAGTTTTCCTTCCCTGGGATGCTTTTGTACATAGAACACTAATCAGAGGTGACAGAGTCTACTACAATAGAAATCCGCAAATTGGCTGTTAGTAGTCAGCACTATCAAATTCCCAGAATTTGTAGTGCTATCTCACTCCTCATATGAAGTAAAGAGGAGATGAAGAACAACTGCTGCTAAAAGCATTTTATTCCCACAAAATTTGTCCAGCATTTCTATCAATCTCCTGGCCACAAATTTCCTTTTGCATTTTAAAGTGACAGAGGTATGAAAGTGCACAGACAATAACGAGATTGAAGTTACGCAGGTAAGATTTGCTAGCTTTGCAAACCAACTCCCCTCCTTCTCCTCTGAAAGTCAAGAGCTTTTAATGCAATTTAAACAAGTTACTACCTTGTCTGATTCAGAGTCTGTGAACAGCCTTTCAAGAACTTCAGCAGCTTCCTTGAAATATCTGTTTTCCATATGGACTGCTACAATCTACAAGAAATATAATTAAACAATATGATAAAATACTTTCCATCCGAGATTCAGAAAAAGCAAGAGAATTCACAATTCTACAGCTTTCTAAGACTCCAAAAATTCAGATGATTATATATTTAAGGGTTACTGACACTTAGCTACTTCTAACAGTTTGTTCTGAAATTAGTTTTGAAATTTATTTCAATTGGTATCTTTTTCAGATCGGCAGCTTTTGAAACAAATTTGAACCGGTACAAACAGGAACCATATGGGATAGAAAAAGTTCCCCTATACAGATCTATTTACTCTGTACTAAAACTGAAAATTCAGTTCAGTCTGCTAATAGCCCAAGATTTTTGTAAAAAAAAATAGTAGGATAGAATAGAATTTTTAAAGTTGGAAAAGACCTTTAAGGTCATCAAGTCCAATCATCAACCTAGCACGCACCACCACGTTCACCATTAATCCATATTCTCAAGTGCCACATATTTTTTTCAAGCACTTCTAAGGATAGTGTCTCCACTACTTCCCTGGGCAGTCTGTTCCAATGTTGTGCAACCCTTTGTGTGAAAAAGTTTTTCCTTGTACCCAATCTAAACCTCTCCTGGCACAACTTGAGGCCATTTCCTCTCATGCTGTCACTAGTCACCTGGGAGAAGAGACCAACCCCCACCTGGCTACAACCTCCTTTCAGGCAGTTGTAGAGAGTGACAAGGACCCCCTGAACTTCCTTTTCTCCAGGCTAAACACTCCCAGCTCCCTCAGCTTCTCCTAGTAACATTTGTGCTCCAGACCCTTCACCAGTTCCATTGCCCTTCTCCGGACACTCTCCAGCACCTCAAAGTCTTTCTTGTCCTGAGAGGCCCAGAACTGAACACAGCATTCGAGGTGTGGCCTCACCAGTGCTGAGCATAGGGGACAATCACTGCCCTGGTCCTGATGGCCACAGTGTTCTGGATACAAGCCAGGATGCCATTTGCCTTCTTGGCCACCTGGGCACATGCTGGCTCTTGTTTAGCTGCTGTTGGCTAGCACCCCTAGGTCCTTTCCTGCCAAGCAGATTCCAGCTAGTCATTCCCAATGAGTAGGTAGCATCCTGAAGCATTATAAGTAAGTCACACAGACCTGAATTTGAATCAAGCGACGAATTTCTTCATGAAGTTTTTCCAGTTTAATTTCTTCCCTTTCAAGTAAAGTCCAGAAAGACAGAGCGGATTCCAAAGGTGAAATTTTTTGATCATTTTCAAACTGTAATCCTTAGAGGGGGAAAAAACCAAAGTACTTATAAAAATTAAAGGATAAAGTTAAATAGATTACATTATTTATATGCAGTAAAGTTATATGTATTATACAATTTCAATTCCTTTTTCCTCAATTTTTTTGTGTTTAAGAACCCTGAAGCAACTGTCTTCTTTCCAGAGACTGGTTCTTCCTACCCTTGCTAGTAACATTACTGCTGCATTTTCAGGGGGTATTATGTCAGCTAATTATTGTTCACTTAAAATGCCACTTGCAATTGGGTATTTGGTCTGGCATTAATAATACATTAAACTTAGCATGGGATTCCACAACATTTGATATTGATACTATTAATTTTGTAATATGATCTCCATGCTAAGTAGTTTGTTTTTTTCTTTCTGTGTCTATCACTATTTCCATGTCTTAACCTTCTGTTGTATTTGAAGTGCTTAAACTGAGAGGGAAACTCAAACAGGTCTACACAGGAGCATCACTGAAAAAGCAGAAGCAATCTCCCATGCCAGTGTTCTGCTGTGTCAACACCAAGGTTTGTGCAAACTCCCAGCAAAGGATCAGTGACCAGGTCTGGCAGAAATCTAGTCTAGAAAAATATTCATCCCCTTAACACTCTCAAGTAGTTTCCCAGTCTGGTCACTGCACACCTACACAAGTGAGTGTGCCAATGTAACAGATGCAGGAGGAGCTGGCAGGTGCACAAGTGCTTTTTTCCCATGGCACTGCCAGCTTAGTTCAAGATGCTCACTCAAGTACAGCCTCACTTATGCCTTCATTTTATGGTATCAGCAGAATCTCTCTTAATAAATTACTCCTTTCATTATGTATTTTTCAGGCAGAAGGTAAAAATCTTACACAATACTGAAGAGAGAAGAATTATTTTATATCCACTACAATGTCAAACAGTGAAATTTCAAACAGAATTATGTGCATATATAAACACATAACTAAAACAAAAACATGTGTTTCTCTAATTATTGTCTAAATCAAGTAACATGACACTTCATATTGTTTATTTTAATAGTGTAAAACCAAAGTGTTTAGCTCTTAGAAAGCTGAAACAGATACTCTGTATTATCAGTGCAGATCAAATATTTTAATAACTAGAAAAATAGGAAAGCTATCATATATTAGCTTTCCACGTATGTTGTGCAGCTACACCTGATGTAATACCTACTACACATGTGCAATCTTCCTCACCACACAGATAATTCTCTACTGATAAGATAAAAACACACAATGAAGTAATATTCTCAAGTGTTATATACAATAATATAATTTAGAGCATTAGGACCAAAATTTCATAATTTTTATACTATTTTAAATATTAGAATTTGACTCCCAAGCTAAACTAAATCAGGATGACATAATACCTGATAAGCAACATAGGAAATTTAATTGTATAAAAACAAGACTTTGTGGCATTGCTAGGCTAGAATACACTTTTTTCTTCCATGCTCATGCTTTCAAGACTGCTTCTGAAGTCTTTACATTCCAAAGAGTTTTATCAAACAGTGGAAAAAAAAAAGAAGTTAAAGTCTTCCAGAAACTCAAACACAATCATCTTGGCTAAGCCAACAAGTTGCAAATGCAGCCAAACAGAAGATATGGTAGTGAAGAAGAGCCCCAAGGACTTGCAGCCAGCTGAGAATCTTACACTCTTCTATAGGAAACATGGACAGTCACCCTTTTCATCCATCTTCTCATTCCTGCTGTCTGTCCTACTTTAACCTCTAGAGTTAAATGTGCAAAAAAGAACACAGATCTTGAGTTTTAAATTTGCAAGTATTGCTCACTAAGAGCTAGTCAGTCCTTTCCAGTATATTTCTTTTGTTGATACTACTCTGACAACAAAGTATCAATTTAAGAAGTATATGGTCATTCAAACTCCATGCAGCTAAGTCAGTCAGCACAGAGTAACACCAATCCTGCAGACAGCTCAGTCACATGTGTAATAAAGGCAGTCAAAAATCTGAAATGTATTCAATTTATTTATATAAGCTATATCTATAAAAACATATATAGATCTGCAGAGTAAAAGCTATGTGAAAGCATATCTAATACGCTCCTCTAGAAGTTCATACAACTATCTTTAAACAAGTGAAAAAAAGAACCTGAGTATTTACCAAGATTCTTTCCTTGTGCAATTCTTATCAAAAGCTGGCAGAGATATACTGTTTTTTTCTGATGTGGAGGTATTTGGGAGACACCATTAATAAGAGCTGAAAAAGAAGAGAAAAGTTAAGTCAGTCTTGCTCCAGCACTGCCACAGTGTGGCTAGATATATACTAGACACTGTGTTATCAGATTTCACTAAATTTCTAACTCCTCAAGAAACCAGTGAAGCACACTTAATTAGTATTCTTCCTTGCTAAAACAGCTGAAATAATATTCAAGAGCTTGACCAAAAGAAGATATCTTCTTCTGAAGAAACAGCAGAATTAACCACAGGATTATATTAATCAAATTCAAAGACCATAGTATCAATTTTAGGGTTTTCTTTTTGGTAAGTAGGGTACTACAAAAGACATCTGTCAGCTCCAAAGAACACGTCCAGGGAAGTGTGGGCATTCACTTTCAGGGAATGTCCACAAACCATGAGCCACAGACAGACTGGTAACACTTATATGTTGCTATAGCAACTCACAGAACTAAAGCAGTAAAAGCAACATGGAAAGCTTACTCAGAAATGTAAATTTACAAGAGAAATCCTCCTTGTGAGGCTGGAAGGTCACAAGGATTATCACATATTTTAAAATGGGAGCTATCATGAGTTTATTCCTATCATGCAGGTTACTGTGAATTTCTTATGCTAATGTGCTGGATATAGTAATTAATCTTCACAGCATAATACAGAACCATTCAAAATAAAAAGTGAATCACAGAATTGTTGGGGTTCAAAGGAGCTGCTGGGTATCATCTGGAACCACTGCCTTCCTACCTTTCTGCACTTGCTTCAACCTGAATTGACTTTCTTGTTGACAGCCATTCATTATTTCTGTAGGGTCTCCCTTTGACACATGCAAGAGTCACCTCACCCTGCGCGACGTCCCTCCACCGCCAGAACTCCGCCCCGCTCTGCTCCGCGAAGTGCCGGCACAGGCAGGAGCAGGCGAACTCCAGCATCCACTCCGCGGCCAGGGCCTCCACGGCCTCCGGCGGGGCCGAACTCACGGAGCTGCTGACGGAGCTGCAGCTGGAGCTGCCGCCGCCGTCCGCCACTCCCGGCGCGTCTCGGGCCGCGGTCGCCATCTTCAAACCGCGCGCCAACGGCTGCCGGCCCCGATCTTCGCCGCGCCGCAGCCAATCAGCGCAATCGCCCCGCCCCGCCCCGCTCTCCGCCCAATCAGCAAAGCAGTTCCGCCCGGCCCCGCCCTGCTCACCGAGTCGTAACCAATCAGCGCGGCCGCTCCTCACGACCCGGTCTGTCGTCACCGCGCGCTTGTTTCGGTGCGCAAGTGGCCTTTGGTGGCGGAGCGGGGGGCTGAGGGAGCGCTGTGCCGCGTGGGGCGGCCGCTCTGGGAGCTGCCGTGTCCCACGCTTCCTGCGAGAGCAAAAGGCGAAACGTGGGTGTTTTCTTACATGTGGGATCCGGAGGGCTTCGCTAAGCTCATCTTCATGTGGGCTCTGAAGAGAGGAGGCTGTGGAAGGGAGGGCGGACATACCAGAGCCCGGAGAAACTGAAAAGTGGGAGCTTCGACTGGGCAACGAAGCCCTGGATGGAATGTGAGGAGGGACGGTATTAGCTGGGGTGTGTCTGTCTGAGAAGGCAGCTGTTTGTGCATGTTAAAATGTACAACTCAGGGAGGAAGAAGGTAGTCTGCGAGGGGCTGAATTTAAGGCAAGTGCTGAAGGGCAGAACAGTTTCCCTCTCCGAGATGTGATGGAGGGTCAAGCGATGTTCTGGTAGATCTGGTGAAAGGCTTTAATTTGAGCTTTATTTCACTCTAGGGAGGAACAGGGTATCAGAGTAGGCGGTATCAGCTGATGAGCCTTTACCTCCTTTGACTCCTGTGCTCACGCTACATTGCACCCACAGCAATCTTGCTGTGGCATAAATACACTAAGGTCAAAGAGACAAGAAGACACATAATTTAACTTAAAAGAATCTTCTGCTTAGACAGTTGTATTTACTAATACAAGTGAAAGACTTAGGTTTGCACTTTGGAAGAGATTGTGACAATTTCTTAATGCTGATAATCTCAGGAATGAAAATTCTTAGCATTTGACATGAACCAGGTGGACATAAAATGAGATTATTATGCATTAATGTTTAATTGAGCAGGCATTTTATAAGTTTTGTATTAGAAACTGACAGGAAGGTGGATCAGAGCTTGAAATTACCATGATAAACAACAGCAGGACCAGGCTGCTGAGTGTAAGCTCTACTTAATACTAGCAAAATTATCTTTGCTTTTATCTGTGTGTTCAGCACAAATCCAAAACACAGCTCCTCAGTGAGCTGCTGTGAAGAAAATTAACTCTGGCCCAACCAAAACCAGAGCAACACCCAGCCCTGAGTGTCCTTGAGGAGCCCATAATATGTGGACAAATGGATTTCAGGTACTGCCTAGCGCTTCCCCTTGACAGTAGAGGGAGCCTGAAGTATTTTAGAAAAGATGCCTATCTTGTAGGTATTTTGAGAGCAGATGACTCTTGGGCTGGGTGAGCTTGCAGCAGCATGAGAAATGGTACTCTAGTGTGGCAAAACCCATGTTTTTATTCGTGTGAATGAGGTGGAAAATCACAGTAGGTCAGTGTAATTCGTAAACCAGTTTTTTCTTTCCCTTGCAGGTGTTTCTGCCAGTTCTGTCTGTGATGGTGGCAATATTTATCTTCCCAGTTTTAGCTCCTGTAGCCTTGTCTCCAAACCTGCAACATGTTTAGGCTTTCTTCTTTATGCTGAGAAGTCTTATTGTTCATCTGCCTTTTATACATTTTAAATTGCATTTTGCATTTCTTGATAAAATTACTAACTACTTAGAGCTCCTGCTAGAAATCTCTCCTGCTGATGGATCTGCAGAGGGCAGATGTGAATAGTGTTTAATCCCAGTGTAAACAAGAGCCAACAGAGGATTTTGTTTAACTGGGAGCATAAAAGGTACAAGTTACATGTAATATCCATGTGTGCATGTATGTGTGAGTATGTATATATAGATATAAATGAATGTACATGTATTGCATATCTATATACATGTATAAATATATATTTATAAAAGTATAGGCATTAGCATAGTGAGTTAGTATGTGTATATTTTTATCTCTGTGTATACATACCTATACATAAATGTATATGCATAGCAATTTAATAAGTGCAGAGAGTCTCACCTAAACATGTAAAATCTGAAAAATGCTCTCTCTTGCTCCTAAAGACAATTAAAATAACAAATAAGACTAAATTACAACACAAATAATTATCAGTATGATCATATAATAAATGAGTAAATACATACTTAACAGCATCATTATATAAATGTACTTTTGGGCTCCAGACTCAATCAATGTGGATTATTATTGGTTTGTAGTTGCTCATTTGTTAGAACTTCCAGTTTAAAAGTCTTTAGTCTTCTGTTCATCTGCTAATTTTTTTTGTTTGAATTTATTTTTAATAAGAATTTTTAAGGAGCATCATAAAATTGACAGATCTTTTTTAATCCCCCAAAAACTATGCATTTTATCTATTTTAGAACAACACATACAAATTCACAATGAAACTTTACACTATATTCTTCATTTTCTTTTTGGTTGCTTTATTCTTTATTTTTGGTGTTATTGGGAAGTAGGAGGCCCCTTCCTCGCTATTTTTATTTTGTTTATGAAAGCAAAATACATTATTTTTTTCTTTTGATAAATGGTCCACATTAAGCTCATACAATATTTAATCTTAAAAGCAAAGAACCATTGTACAAGAAACATCACATGCTTAGGTGATTAATATATTAATATATGCTATTATTTTTATAACTGCAATAGAATTACATGTGTAAAGCAGTTTTTCAAATTTGCCAGTGAAAGCTCAGCAATACAACCAGTAGATGGCCCCAGCCTAACATCTTCTTTACACAGTGGTGCTCTGGTTTGCTGGATGGGTGGAAAAGTTCTTGTTAGAATACTCAATGCACTGATGTATAAAAAAATAGGGATCAGAATGATGGATGAAGACTTTATTCATAGTTGCCCAAATTATAGGGTACCCTTCCATACAGCTGGGAAGCAACTGAATGCTAAACTGAACATTTAAGGAGATTTGACTTAACACAAATGAAAACAAGTGAATGAAGAAAGTGCCTTTTCTCCCAAATGGTAATGCACACAGAACGAAAATTTGAAGTAAAATTTAGAACATTTAAAATGCTGTAGGGTGTAAAGTGTGTGTAAGTAAGAAGCTGAGCTGGAGATTGGATCCTGCTGAAAGCAAGACAAGAATCAATCTATAATTTCACTCAATATTGCTATTGGACAAAACATTTCTCTTGCTATTTAAATTTTAGAAATCACAGGAAACAATTAAGTTTTCCAGCAGTAATATTTTAAGAATTGAATTCTACTGAGTAATAAAAGGAAGGAAGGATTTTACTGTGACCAAAGCACCAACTAGGGATTTATAAATGCAGGTGGTGCCTGGCAGTGCCACAGATTTTCAACTAATCTTTATCAAATAATTTATTTAAACCCGTATTTTAATATGGAAATAAAAGTAAAATTTATAGGGAACAAAAAGTGTATGTGACAATAATATTGTGCTGTAGACCAGATGGTTAGAAAAAGCAAGCATCAGGGGGAAGTTGCTCAGTTGGATGTGTAATTTTTTTATCTTGTTTACACAACAATTCCATGAATTGTTGAGTAATGAATCCATGGATTGTTGAGTATGTAGTGAATACATATGTCAGGGTATGTTTGGGTAATTGGAACATGTATCTATCTGTTTAAGATACAAACTTTGAGTTTGGAGATTTAGCAGTTTCAACATATGAAGGAACTAGAAAGTCCCAATAAAATATAATACGAAATAAAGTGCATTCATGTATCCATTCATGCCATGTTTTAGATGGTAACAAAGGAAGCTTAGCCAGAATTATTCAATGACTTTGGATGCCTTGCACCTCGTACTTCATAGAAATTCATAGATATAGACTGCCTATAGTCCTCTAGAATCAAGTTCCAAGAATACTAAAAGAGGAAAGAAGGACAAGTTCTTTCAGTCAGTTTGGTTTAGATGAAGAACAGGTATCCTAAATCTCAACTTCTGACTGTGGATAGCTGCAATTCTTTACGATCTAAAGTCTATGAAATGTTAAATTACAACAATGAGATCTTAAGATTCCACAACCCAAGCTGGGAGGATTTAAAATAGAGTATAGAAAATGAGGAAAACAGAATTAATGAGAATTTTTAAAAATTATGATTTAAATTATTCCAGTATGGTCTTGGATTTTACAGAGAAAGAGAAGTTTGAATTTCTCTGGGCAATACTTGAATTCCTTAATCTGACAACTGTTCTGCAAGTGTTACCTTATTCACAATATCAAATTACTCATCTACAGCAAATGGGGGATTGGCTACCTCACATTTAGCATCTTCTTCAACACAAACTGTTCACTTATTGCCAGATCTAAGTGAAATGGGGATCTTCTGAAAAAAACCCTCTCATAAATGACCTGAAAAGGTATTCATACAGCTGAGATGAATTAACATTATAAAAGCAATCTTAGATGTTTCTGGTCTCCTGAATGAGTCACTGATGTTCTCTCAAACGGCTTTTCTTTTGCATGAGTTTTTTTGAATGTGAAATCACAAAGAAGCAAATACAGAATTAAATTTATAAAGATTTCTTATTATTGCTGGATCATTCCAGATTTTCAAACACTAATTGTAAAGAACAAAATTATTTTAACTAATGTTAATGACTGTAGCCAAGGGCAATTCAATATTTTAATATTACCACTTGTTTCAGTGGCGCTAATGGGTCTCAGCTGCTTTCCTACTTGAACATGCCTCAGAAAATACTATATAGAAGTGTGACTGTTTTAATTCTAGAATACATCAGACAATTTAAATTTTTGATTAATTTTTTTACCTGTGACTTAATAATTCTTTTAATTCATAGTTGCATATTTTATAAGTTCAACCACACAACAAATAAAGATAAAATGTGTTTTTTTTTTCAATACTGTACTGGCCCAGTTTGACATGTAACATCCCTAGCTGGTTTTTTGGTTCCTATCACAGTATTTGTGTGTATGTCTGCATTGCCTTTCTTTTGTCCTTTATCTCCTTAAAAACACAGATTTTAAAAAAGAAATTATTATTAGTCCTATTTTCAAAAACTACTTGTAGCTATACATCATGCTAACTCCATGTGTGTTGACTGCTTTACAAAAAAAAATGCAGTGGCAAAACCCAGCCACTGTACAGAAGAAATAAAAAAAAAATCCTTGGAAAAATAATGGAACAGTTAATATGAAACTAAACAATAAATAATTAAAACTGAATAGCAGAATTAATTTGTGTTTATGGAAAGTAATCTGTATGTGGTCTGTATTGGGTCTGGCTGAGATAGAGTTCATTTTCCCACAACAGCCGTCGCAGTGCTGTGCTCTGTGTTGGTCGCTGGAAAGGTACTGATAACACACCCGTGCTTTGGTTACTGCTGAGCTGCACAAACTTCAGCTTTCCTTTCTTTGCTTGGTAAATGGCCTTATTCTATTTTCTGTAATACTGGTTGCTTAAAGGATGAAGAAAATTGGGATTTAGAGGTCTGTTGAAGCTGTAGACTTCGACAAAGTTTTACACCACTATAAATTAGTCTTTTTTGTTTTGCAGTCTGAGAACAAAGTAATTTGGTTTTTTTTCATCATGCAGAGCTACTAAAATGAGCCTTACTAGCAAGCCTTTGTGCTAGGTATACTATTGGCTAGGGACTTTCTTTTGATGGCAGAAGATGATGTTTTTATTCCTGGCAGCAAGTGGTAAATGTGTGCATTGGTTGGGCTGATACCTCCCTACATGCCACTATGTATACGATAAATATTTATTGTGAGTGTGCTAAAGTTGTGCCGAGAACCTGTGGATGCCTCACCTGTGGAAGTGTTTAGACCAGGCTGAATGGGGCTGGGAGCAACCTGGCCCAGTGGAAGGTGTCCCTATCCGTGGCAGGGGTGTTGAACTAGATGGTCACTAAAGGTCCCTTCTTACCCAGGCCGTTCTATGATTCTGTGACTGCCAAGTGGTGGGCATCATGTGCCAGCCACAGTAAAGTCCCACCAGGGACTTGTGGGTTGGGCATGATCGAGCTTGGAACTTCAAGGGGGCACTGCCAAGCAACCTGACAGACATTCCATAAATGTTCCACTGCAGTTGCTCAGGTAGTGTCTCCTGTTTGTGGCTTCTCTTAAGGTTTACAATTCACAGACTGCACAGGAGGTGCTTTATGTGTAAAGATTTTGGACACAGCCAATGGTTAAAATTGCCCACCAGTGTCTTCCTTTTGGGATTGCCAGTTGTAGAGAGATCTTCACACCAGAGCATCTTTTATACGTGGGCTGGTTTCTTGTGAACTGAAATGTTGTGACTTTTAGTAGATATTACCTTGCCCTCTAAATTGATCTTCTTGGCACCCAGATTGCCTTAATGTTTAATTTACTTTTCTTTCACGCTTGCAAATAATTTTATAATGTCCTGTTGAGTTAAGAAGTGGCAGAAAGTTCCATACAGGCAAAGTGAAGCAGTCTTAGCATTTCTGCTTGTGTGTCTGTGACTTAATTCTCTTTGCCCAAATTGAAGCCCAAATTGACATTGTTTTCTGAAAGGTTTTCAAAGTATATCAGCAGGGAGATACTATTTTTTCTAGCATATATATTCATGGAAAATCAGCATGAGACCTTAATTCCAGTTAAGAGAAGACTAAGCAATCTGTTGTCTGAGGATGACTGTGAGCTAAAAATCACTTAATGCTATAGTGCTGAGCAACTTAAGTGCTATGAAAAACTGCCATAATTTCTTTTTGTTATCTTCATATGATCTTTAGAATTCTTTTTTTTCCTACTAAATGAGATTTTTTTTTGTACTGTGTTCAGCAAGAGGGGAAAATTAACTGAAAACAATGTATGTTGGCAAATCCTCAAACACTTGTTTTTAAACCTCTCTATAAAAAATGGAACGTTTGACCTAATTTTTAAGTAGTGTTGAAAAACTTCGTGCAGTGTCAATGACTCTTGCTTTGTGCACAATATATTAAAATATCGTGCTAACTACTTGTGTTGTTTTCAGTAGGGTTTTTTTTGTACTCACCTGTCTTTGCTCTTACATGTAAACTTTGTATCTTAGTACTGCAGAGGCAGTCTTGCAAAAAAAAGGGATGACACGGAAAAGACACTTAGACAGCAAAGAAAGGGAGGCTGTGAGTATTCCGCTACACAGAAGTAGATACCAAGATAATTTACTATTTTTCTATATGAATAGCATTTCACGTAAAGAAATTTACTTTTAATTTAGCTGAAAACAACATTTTCCAAAGCATAGTGTAATCTAAACTAATATTTTATTCATGTTCTCTAATTATAATTTAACATCTTACTATTACAGTCATGCCACAGCTATGTTCTAAGGTGGAAGAAATACCTTCTTCAGAAGACATGAAAGAGCAGTGATATGCTGAAACATGTAATACACTATGCTTGCTGAATTGCCTTATGATTTTTGAATGGATAAATAAAATCCCCAGCTTTTTACAAATAGCTGTCTCAGGGCTTGGGTTTCATTCAAATCTTACTAAAAAGTGAATTTATTTATACCTGCTTTATCTGTGTTTGTTCTTGTGCCAGCCTTGCCTGTCATCTCAAGTAGTCCCCTGTCCCAAGCAGAACTCATGTTGAAATTATAGAAACTAATCAATAATATTTCCTTGTCTTGGTTTTGCTCTATTAAATCAAGTTAGTCCACCATCCTCTTGAATGCCAGGAACTTTGTTTTCTAAACATATCCATAGCCTGATTTCATAGTTGGTTTCGGTCAGATATGAATTCCTTTGTGGTTTGTTTCAACCAGAATTTACCATAGTACTTTCTAAATCATCTCTCAAATGCCAGTGTGATTTTTTTTTTTTTTTTGCTGAGAATTGCTTTGTCCTGGGTTTTACCATACTCTTGGATAATTAACCTGTGACTAATTGATACAGTCAGTTTTGTATCTGACCAAGTGTTTAAGTTTCACATCTACTAAACTCAATTTTAGAGTAGAAATTCTTTTATTAATCCTGGGTTCCAGAGTGGTGTTCCTATTCCCTCTTACTGTGTGTTAATTTAATCTTTTGCATGTATGGAGTGCCTTGAAATTGATACTATAAAGGCACCAGATATGCCTACAGGTTTTCTGCATGTTTTTGTAATTTTTTCCTGTTTCTTTTAATTAGGAAAATCTAGATATGGAAACAACTGGTGAAGAATGAAACAATGGTGAAAAAACAACTGACAATCCAGGTAGCATTGTAAGCTACTTCTGTTCTAAATTTCCTTGACTATACCCTAGCCAAAAGCTTTTTCTTAAGCAGTTGAGATGGACTGAACTACTGGGTATTTTTCATCTATTAAAAAAATCTGTGTTGCTCTTGACATTACAAGCCATGGCCACAGATTCTAGGGCAGTACTGATAAAGTGCTTATGGGTATTCAGACAGGAAAGTCTCAAACCCCGGTGTTTTTCCAGAACAAGTCCATGATAAAAGGCTGTGGACAGGAGGGTGTACCTGTAGTGTAGGGCATTTTGAATATATCATTATTTGCAGCAGTACTTAGAGTTTAATGTTGTGTGCAGTAATTTCATCATAAGTAAGTGAAGCAAAAGGAAAAAAAACTTTGCTTTGTTGAGTGCTCTCAAGATACACTGGAAACTAGGTTTTAGGCACAGTTTTTCTTAGGAGCTAATTTCTTGCATGGAAGCAAGATTTTTAAAATGGAAATACATGCACACACTCAATTTTAAATTTCTTACCTTCATTCTGCCAGTACCTTTTCTTAAATATCTGTATCCTGTGCACATGCTATGCATCTTTACTTTTTGGGATCCTTACTGTTTTCCAGTAAAAAATATGACCTATCTAGCCTTGAAAGAATAGTAATTAAAGAGACTTTATATTCTTACTCAAGTGTTTTACAGTTCTCGTTAAAAATCAGATGTGTGGTTTTCACTTTTACTATGCATTGATTAACCCCTGTCTGCCTTGAAACTTCCCCTGAACTTAGACATGGGTGATACACATCCTGTTTTCTGCCTCTTTGACTATCCCGCTTTATCTTAAACTTCTCTGTGACATTGTTCTAAATTCTTTGCTTTCAACAGAACCTAGAAGATGTGAGACAGATTCTTCAGTCCAATCTTCACCTGTCTCAGAGAGAGATTCATGCAAAGGGAATAAAAGGTTTGTGTATGGTTAAGTGATAGTTTTTCTGTCTCAATAGTTCTATCACATGACTCAATGCTTTCTAAGGGTTTTGGACTGGTGGCAAATAAGATAATTAGTATTATTACTGTAGTAGTGTGAGAGTATATTATCACTGTAGTAGTCTTAGAGTATAAAGAAAACAAACAGTGGCAGTCTATTCTTTTTACTAGCCATCAGATCTTATTTGAAAATATAGTATTTATGGTCATTGATAAGGTGATGATGAGGGTTGTGGCCAAGATTGTGTAACTGAAATTAATTTGTTTTGTAACTGAAGCCAGAATCTCCCTCTGAAAACCTTAGGCTATTTAATCTTGAGAGATGAAAGTTATTTGCTTAAAACCAAAGACAATTTAGTTACTGGGAGAGCCTGCATGGAAATTTTAATGGATTTTTTTTTTTTAATCACTCAAACACTGATTCTGATGTCTCTCTGGAATCAGTTCATGTTTCTGTATGAAACTATCCTTAAACCAGAAAAATATTAAATGAAAATCTAATGTATGAATTGCAATAGTAAGTACAAAGGGGTGTCAGATTATTTAAACAGAGCACGGAGAGTGCATTCCCTTGCTAGATAGGAAAACTTTGTTTAGTATCATTGAAAACAGACAGTTATGGAAGGAAGGCGTTTTGAAGTCAAATTTTTAAATAAGTTTAAAATGTTGATGTTTCACAGAGTGGCTACATAATACTAAGTGAAACTCGATTTGTGTGTCTGAGAGAGTGAGACTGGACAAAAGTAGTAACTTGATTAAAAAATTTCTTTGCACGCTAGTGATACTTTTACCTTCCTAAGAAAAATTAAATATTGCTGTCGCAAGTAAAATCACATAATGTACTTTGAAATCAGATTAAATTTCCAATGATCTGAAAACTTTGTCGATTTCAAAGTAAACCCTGAGATAGTGTTCACTTAAATTTTGGTATTACTTAGAGTGCATTTTAATTTTTTACTTGTTTGAATGTTTGTAGACAGAGATACAGAGTGCTCAGCAGTGATTCTCTTTCCTCTTCTGATGATGATGAGAATTTTGAAATACAGAAGAAGAAGAGACATTTAAGGAGCTTAATAAAATTAGAGAATAGGGGAGGGAGGAGTGTACCTGGGAGGACTTCGTATATGCCTAACTATGAAGTGTTGCCATCTTCATTTTGTACCCTTTCTAAATTGGGTAATCATACCTTTTGGTATTGGTGACTGTAGTTGGAGTCTCTAAAACTGGATTTTTAGAATTGACTTCTAATAAGAAATTTGATTTCTAGGTGGGAATGGGAGGAAATGTAGAGATACACACTTTGGGGTATTTTCTTGATGTAAAACTTCACTGCTTCTGTGTTTTGCCTTTGTTTTTTCAAAGCGAAAACCACTATAAGAGAAAAATGTTATAAGTAGGGGAAATAGATTTTGTTACTTAACAAATATTCTAGAAATGTTAATTTGATAACAGTCTAACAAATGAGTTTTCAGCCTGACATCTTTCAGATGTGTATCTTCTGGCACACACATTCCGTAGTCCTCAGGAAAGCCCAGGAGTCGTGGGCAGCCATTATAATGTTAACACCCACTGAAATCAGTGTTTTCCTGGACTGTAACTTTTTGAAGGTAAAAGCTAAAACTGTTTGAAAGATGTCAGTGTGTTTGGGCAGGGGAGGAATTCTTCCATCATACTAATCAAGGTCAGCCCATGGTCTCCACATCTGGAATAATTGTTCTAAGGTTGTATTCCCATATGTGCTGTGTTGACTAGCATGGATATTCATAGGTGGTATTGTTAAAATAATTCACTCAGTTTAATGTCTGGAGTGACCATTTTCCTTTATCTACTCATAGCTATTAAATGTAAAATGTTGGAATGAGTATTTGCCTACGTAGGAAGTTCATGCTGATTTATAAGGTCTTCTGCATTCACTTGCTATCATTAGAGAACAAAATATCTGCTATCTGCACTGTAAGTTAGAAAACACCTTTTTTTCCCTCAATTCAAATCAGATCTCTTCTGGTCAGCTTTCAGAAGTGTGCCTCAACAGGAGTTGACAAGGATACCGTGAAAATTGGAGGATGTCTGGCTGGAGTGGAGCAAATGCAAATAGATGGTTCAGTAAGTATTTTTGGTTCATTGTGGCAGTGAGACATTTGCAGTATTTATGAAAGCTTCTAGTAATGGGCCATCTGCAACTCCCTTGGTTTACAGTTTTCTCTCAAGGGCAATCCAGCTTCTCATGGAACCTTATCAAGGCTGCAGCTTTCTTTAACATATAAAATGTGTTCTGTTGACTTCATCTTTAGGTACAGTTTGATAGCGTGGGTGGTCTTTCTGACCACGTTTCATCTTTAAAAGAGATGGTCATTTTTCCATTGCTTTATCCTGAAATCTTGGAGAGATTGAAAATTGAACCTCCAAGGTAACAGACACTGTTTAAAACTCGTAAGTTCTAATTTACCTATTTTCAGGAGAATTCAACTGGGGTATCAGTATGTTCTCATGCTTCCAAATTCTCAGCAGTTGATTTTTTTTTTCAACTGTATTAAAACTTAATTTAAAAAAAAAAAAATTGGTAGAATCCAGTATATATGTAGGCCCAAAAATTTACATTGTGGTGAGACCATCCTCCTTTCATAGTCTTGCCTTTCAAAGGCAGAGTTGGGGATTTTTTCTTTATAGCTCTATATGGAAGAGGACTTGATTGGTTTGTAAGCAAGAAGTACTTTCTACTTGAAGTCAAATGTTTGTTTAGCGAAAGTCCACTTGTCTCTGCAACCAACTTTTTTTGAACCAACAAGTTCAGAATTATTAAATTTCCTGCTTGAAGAAGCAGACAGTGTATTGATAATTGACCTTGAGAATACTAAAAGGTTTAGCAGATAAGAAGAGTATTTGTATTGGTATAAGGGATTTTGTGGGTTTGTGTTGTCATTGTTCTTTTAAGAGAAAACTTAGGGCAAACTGAAATGCAACTGTTTCCAGGCAAGAAAAGAAATTTTCAGAATTCACACACGAGACTGGATCCTGGAGCCATTGGACAACTTACTTGAAGAGCTGGCTGAAGAATGTGTTGGTGAGTTTGAAAACTGTGGGTTGCTACATGTGACTTGAGTGCTAGGGAGCCTGAGCTTGTAGCAGGCAGTACTTGAGCTCTTGTACCTTGGGGCAGAGAGAGGCAGTGAGGAGGCATTTGGCATGGGAGAAAATTTAGGCACTGCTTTCAGTTTTCTTTTTGTCTCTCAGAAAATTGAATGGGTTCGCGACATCTTTCCCAGGAACAAGGTTTTGAGCAGCAGGCTGCTGCCTAAGTGCAGGATATCAGGCTGCGAGCCATGTAACAGAACTTTTCTGCACTGCAGTAACTCTTTAAATTGTCTCTTAGCCTGGTAATTTTTGGCTGCACACAAAGTCTTTCAGTGTTGCTGTTTAGAAGTACTGGCCTTGAATTCTGTTTTGTCTGAGATTGACATAACATTTGATTCTTGTTTTGTTTATTAGGATACTGTGGTGCTGATATTAAAGCCTTATGTGCCAAAACTGGTCTCTGTGCTTTGCAGCATCGCTATCCTCAGCTATATGAAAGCAGACAGAGACTGCAGATAAACATGGATTCAATTAAAATAAAAGCAAATGATTTTTCCATGGCCATGCAAAAGACTGTTCCAGCTTCACAGAGTTGTGCCTTCCCCTGGGCGAGCACTATCAGCTATTTCAAAGCCACTCTTAGAAAACATGCTGGAAAGGATTTTACAAACCTTACAGAGAGTATTTCCCCATGCTGAGCTTGCACTAAAAAAGGACCAACAGCAAGGTATAACATCTACATCGACTTGTTTAAAAAGCTGCCAGAGCAAAAGCTTGTGATCTGTGCAATCAACATACACAAATGTACTCAGCTGTACTAGCAGCACAATTTTATACTTTGTGTGTGCACAGTGCAGGGTGGAAGCTGTGAGTGACTTGCAAAAGTAGTCGGGAACTATGCATTCTATACTGGAGGACCCTGTTTCTGACAGGAGCTAACATCACATTTATCACTTGCAGAGAGGAATCTAAGTTTTAAATTATTAGCACCTCTTTTCAAATAAACGCTTCAAGCAGGAGAAATGTTTTGCAAGTGTCTGGGAGCTATATAAGTTGTTCCTAACCATCTTTATTCAAAGAAGAAAAATACACAAGTTTTTGACAACAGAGAGATAATACCCAATGCAAATCATGGGACACAGGACATCTTTGTAGAGACTTGTACATTCTTTTTTGATTTGTTGTAGAATGAACTCTTCAGGAAATAGCATTCAAATGATGAAATACAAGAGAAGTATTTTCCTGCACCGATTTTGAAGGTGTATTAATGCAAGATAGAGATGGACTATACAAGAAAGTTAACAAACCTCTCTTCTCTTTAAATCCTGTTTTAGGAAATTATGTGATTGACAGTGATGAGGAATCACCATCAATCTCTGAAGAGAAACCGACTTGTAAAATGCCTGATCGCGAAAAGGCAGAATTCCACACTTTCAGCAGGTACATTTGTCCACGTTGGCTCTGGACATGAGCTCGTGGCTCTGTTTTTAAGATGGCTGAGTGTGTAAACTGTTTTGGTGTGAGGGATGCTAGATGAAGGAGTTGAGAGTGTGTATGTGGGGTGATCAATATTTGCCAGACATAAGTGTGAAGGTTCAGCTGGTTACTTCTGTTCTGAGTACACTGCCCTGACCCATCAAACTGAACTGTTGTGTGGGTATTTGGCTGGACAGTCCCACTGTGGGATGTAAGAACTGTTACTTGACCCAGCCAAAAGAGTAGCAGATCTGCTGGGGACTGGCAGGATTTCTAGCAGAGTCAGTGTACCAGTTTGTGAGAAAGCAGGCTTTGGTAGTTTTCCTGTTCACAGACCAGCTTATTATTTTGTGGAACAGAGAGAGTATTTACAAAACAAAGTGCATAGGAAAAAACTTTAATGTCTGTTTTCCTATTCATCACTAATGTTTGGACTTGCTTTCTACTTACTGCTGTAGAAATCCTTGTGACCAGCCAACATCTTCCAGGCCACGGTTCTTACTAATTGAAGAGCCAGGATCTGGACAAGCTTCTGATTTGGCAGCTGCAGTAATAAATTCCCTGGAAAAGTTTCCAATGTATTCACTAGATACACCAGCTTTGTTTGCTAGCACATTACCAGATGAAACGTGTACAGGTAGCTTTTTTTCTCATTAGTCTTATAGGATAAATGTATAAACTAGTGAAGTTAGCAAAAGTCATTGTCAATATAAGTGGCCTGATTTAAATATGCTGTTTTGTTTACTTTTGTCTGAAAATCCACTTTTCCAGTGGAATGGTACCACCTAAGAATTTTATACATAGGCATTTTATCCATTTGAAATGTAACAGGGAGAATATTACTAGCAGCTCAGGAAGATGGGAACTGCTGCTAGTAAACCCCTCTCTGTGGCAAGAAATCCTGCTGGTCTTACGTGGGATTTAAAAAGTTTTTTGTTGCTTCTTAGGAGTCTGTGCTACCAGTAGATGGCTCTGTATCGACCTGACAGCATGTCAATGCACATTCTCTAGACTCCTTTTTAATTATATTTGTAGGGCAGCCAAGGTTTTGAGGCAAAGAATTTTTTTGTTTGTTAGGGTTTTTTTTACATATACAGTTTTTACTGCTGCAGTGCATGCAGCAAAAGTGTTAAAGTTCATGGAATACTTAGATTTGTATGGTGTTGAGTTTTCGTTAACTAGGGAAAGGAAATACAAGCAATTTAGTTTTTTTTTTTTTGCTTTTGGGCAGTAAATCCACTTTGTTTTTTGGCATTACTGCATTAAAATATTTGGTCTCTAGTAGCAGCATTTGAGAGCTCCACAAGTTTGGACAGACACATTATGTGACTGGATACTCATTTGTCACATGGGAGGAGTAAGTCCTTTGCAGATTAATCTGAAATGGTGCATGGAGAAGTTTGTTGTGTGAAAGGACTGTTCCACTTCCCTCATGCAGTAGGTGCATGTTGTCTTCTGTGATTGAGGGGCCATCTGTAGGCAGTGGCTTGTGGTTTTCCAAAGCCCACCTTTGGTAATGAGAGGCAGTGAGTGATTTAGCTCTTCAGACAGTCTAAGGACTGGTCACCTCTTGTAAAATGTGCCTGAAGTTATGAATTATAGCCAGACATCTTGTGCTGTGTTAGCCCTCATCTTTTCACATAGGCCTTTCTTTGTTCAGACTGTGCTCCAGTCTGAATTGGGTGTGTGTCCCTTCTGAACTGGATAATGGTGTAGCTGCAGTTGTGTAGTGATTTCTCTAGGCAAATGCACCTTGCTGAAGAGTTAGTTTTGGGTTCTTTTTAGGCACACTACTACATTGGCCGAGTTCTTAGGCTCTTTAGGAGTTATCTTATACCTAAGTAGTTTTGAAATCAGGCAGAGATTCAGGTCTGTTACTGTCTGCATAGAAATGTCTATATTTGAGTCAAAGTGAAAATTTTACCTGATTATTAAGGAGTCATTTATCCATTTGTCTTCATGTCTTGCATATATACCTCTTATTTCATAAGGTAGTTTGACTGATATGTAGTTATTTAGTAGTCTGTTCTACGTGATGTAGTTTTCTTATCCAAGCTTTCATTTTACCAGTTGATGCGAGAAGCTCAGAGATCAGCACCGAGTATCATATATGTCCCACAAATCCCTTCATGGTAGGAGACCGTTGGAACTACGCTGAGATCTGTTTTTGCAACACTACTGCAAAGCATCCCAAGGTTTACTCCAGTTTTACTCCTTGCAACATCTAATGTACAACTGAGAGATCTCCCAGAAGAGGTATTTCAATCAATACTTTTCTTCCTTCGTTACTCAATTTCTTGTTAATTTATAACTCCCTGAAGCATTAGAGTTACGTGCCACTCTTAAAAAAATTCATAGTTGTTACTCAGGCATCCAAAACCAGTCCCTTAAAACTTGCTTAGACAAAACAATGCTAAAAACATTTGCCTAAAGTGTTTTCTGAGTAAAGATTGATTTTGATCCAGCTTTTTCTCCCTTCAAGCTTTTTCTCCATACTCAAGCTTATTAGACAGGTGTATGGACTTGCTTCAGACAATGGTTTTGCTGGGTTCAAGGTGGTTAGGTTTGTCTTTAGTGAAGAGTGTGGTACTTGAAAGGTAGCTAGGAAAGAAAGACTGTTTTTCTGAAAACATTTTTACTGAAAATTTAGATGTATTTTTGCTGAAAAAATTGCAGAGGTCACACTGTTATTGATGGAATGTAATTTTAAATTTAAATTATTTTTTAAAAAATTTTATTACTTCATCTGGGTGAAAACGCAACAAATTAGAAACCTAAGTTTCAGTTTTTGTTTAAGCAACTTGGAAATAAATTTTTAGGTATATTCTTTAACAAAATTCTTCAAGAGGACATGCTGAGCTTTGTAGACATATGAGACTGTTCATTAAAGGAAGGTGTTCAAAATGTGAATGTGTTGCTCAGATTTTGTCTCAATAACAGAATTTTTCATACTGTTAATAAGTGCCTTCTAAAATAAGGATTGAAATCCCTTCCATAATTTTTGGTAGTAGAAATAGAAAAATGGAATAGAACTTGGAAGTATTCAAATTGAGACACTTCATTTAAATTAATTAAAAATAAAATCAGAGAAAGCCCAATCACCTTACTAAAAAGCCAGCACTTGTCCTCTGAGCCTTGCCATTTTCCCTCTGTAGCAGCCATAAAGATTCAAGCCAAAGGACAGCAAGGCACATAAATGGAAAATAAGCAGCCTTGGGGATGGTGAATCCCCAGTCACCCCTTTCTCAGTTGTTTATCATACAGTTTCTTCATGGAGCTTAAAATCTAGAATGTGATTCTTAGAGAAGGCATTTTAAATTGCCATGCTATAAAAACCTAATCTTTTAAGGCCACAAAGATAACTGGTAATATATATTCTTATCCAGATATGTATTCAGATAATATTATCCAGATAAGTATTCAGTTTAATTCAGAGAGGTGCTCATCTTTTTTGGAACAAAATATAAGAAGTTTGCATGGCCTTGTATAACTGAAGTGTATTTTCTCTTCATGCTTTAGATAAAAGCATTGTTTAATAATGAATTTGAAGAAGTTTTCAGAATCTCGCATCCTACCTGTGCTGAGAGATGTTTTTTTGAGGACTTAGTTATGAAGCAAGCTGCTCAACCTCCAGCATTAAAAAACAACACAAGTGAGGAGGATGTTCTACATACAAAACTTTGCTAACTCTAGGTTAACAGTAATACAGTATTTGCTTGGGTCATAATTTTCTATCAATCATTTTTCATGTGCTTGTTTATGAGTACCATCAATTAACTACAACTTTCTGATTCAATTAAGCTTGCCAGCCTTTGGAAGTGCTGCCTGTAGCACCACCACCTAAGCCTCGAAAGCTGACAGAGGAAGAAATAAGACAGGTGGAAGAGCAGGAAGAGGATACGTTGCGTGAACTCAGGATTTACTTAAGAGATGTGGCTCAAAGACTTGTCATTGACGAACGTTTCAAAGCATTTACAAAGCCCATTGTCTCAGAGGAGGTTAGTATTAACTTATAATACCATTATAGCTGTGTGTATTCATAATTCCTCTGTGTTTATGTTTCTTGGTGTTCTTGTGCTCTTTCTAGGAAGATTTATCTTTCATGTTAGGACAGTACTATTCTGGTTTTCCAAGAAGAAGGAAGTGAATTTTGCTTTTACTTGACTCCTTGAGACTCTCAGATGTTTATTTATTTGAGTATTCACTGAAAGCCCTATGTTCTTTCTAAAAGGTCTTTAAAACTTTAGAATATTTCAGTTAGAAGGGATCAACAAGAATGATCTAGTCCAAGTGCCAGTTACACCAAATACCAACTCAATTTGCCCATGGAAAGGTTTGGATACATAGGTGTGTTACAACACTAAAAAGCAGAGAGATCACTTTATATTTATAACAAGTATCTAAAGGGCTGTTTTAATAAAGTCTAAAGCTCTTTGATTAAATAGTTTCTGTGAGAACAGGAGTAGAAGCAGCAGTATGTCAAATAAATTTTCTAATGCTATTCTCAGTTTCATCTGGGGCTTTTCTCAGTACATAATCAACCATAAGGGCTGCATGTTTCTTCTTGCTCCCATACACTTCCCAGCGAATAAGTCTACGCCAGGAGCATGTACTTCAAAGACAGTTGTAGTTTTAAGATAGCTTTGCAATTCAGCAATGTCCCATTCCCCTAAGCATCCACTCATTTGTCTTTTTCTTTCCTTATAGTTTCCAAGATGGGAATAACCTATAAACACATAGATGTCCTCATCTAAAGTAGTTATTAGGCTCCTTTTAAGCTCTGAATAAAGAAATGGACATTTCTGGGTCCAGTTATCTCATTCTACAGTAGATGCTTAGGACAGGTGCTTCAAAGGTGCAAATCCTGCAATTTTTTTCTTGCTGCCAACAACAAAGAGAATCTGAGGTGACATTGCTGAGAAAGGTTTCTCTGCTGTGATTTTCTAAAAGGAAGTGAAATGCATCTCACCAGTTCCCTTCTCTGCTCTACACATGCTTCTGACCACTCTGCTTCTTTCTCCCCCCCCCTCCACCCCCCGGTCTGTCTCTTCAAAGACACCTAAAATACCTTTTCAATTTTCAAGAAGCTAACTGGTTATTTTCTGCATCTTTGAGGGTGTTATAAATATTTGGGGCTCTTACAAAGTCCTTTATTTGACTTTATGAAAATTATTAATTTTTGTAGCTTAGATCTCTAAGCATGCATATTTGTAGGCACCCAATTACAAGGACACCATTAAACAGCCCATGGACCTCTCAACAGTTCTCTCCAAGACTGACATGCACCAGTACCTAATTGCAAGAGATTTTCTAAAGGACATTGATATAATCTGTAGCAATGCTTTACAGTACAAACCAAATAAAGGGCCTTCAGGTATGGGTGTATTTTTTATCCCTAATTTGGAAAAATTTCAGACTTATAAATTGATAGATTTTGTCTATTTAGATTTTAGTAATCCTACAGTGGATATGGTATCAGATAATTTTAAAGAGGCCCATTCGATAATTTTAAAGAACCCCAGAGAGCATTTCTTGCCAGCTTGTAAATGTTTTAGTGTTGTAGTGTGTTTTCTTTAAATCCATGTTTGCCCCCTGTTCTCCTCCTTAATCCTCTCCTCTCCTGAGCTGCCAATCTTCCCAAGGCCTTCCCTAACCCCCTCCACTCTAAGTTGTCAGTCCTCCCCTTCCCCACCCCTTTCTCCAGAATGTTCCTTGTCAATCCTCCCTATCCCTACCCCTTCTTCCAGAGAGTTCTATGTCTTGTTGCACTCAACACCCCATTTGTTACTTTGTATTATTCCACTCCCCTGTTTTCACTGATAGGTTTGTAAACTATTTGCCCCACCTTAGACTCCTCCCTTACCATATCCTCATTGGTTCACTTTCCTAGACCACTCCTCCTAAGCTGTATAAAATTTCTGTTCACTGCCTGAGTTGTGGAGTCCAGGAATAAATCCACCTGGTTCTACCCCAAGACCTGTGTCAGCGTTATCTGTCCCTGCACTGGACCTGCTGATAACTGGGAGCAGCAGAGCTCACAGGGGGACGGTTGCACCCCTGGCGCCGCCGCCCAGTACACCCTGCTCGGTGCGCTGCTACATTTTAGTATTAGATGTATTGTCTGGGTATGGAATTGTGATAGATGTGTTGATTGGTAACTAGTACTTTTTCTTAAATAATTAACTTTTCTGGTTTTATGCTGAAAATACAGACTGAGGTAACCTTTCAGATCCTGCCTATGAAAAAAGAAAAAATCAATTTAAGTAACCAAAATAAAGAGTTTCATTGACTGATAGAAAATACTCAGTCCTGGCTGTAAAATTTCAGATCACCTCCTGAGGCACAAAGCTTGTAGTTTGAGTGATACTGCATATTCCGTAGTGAGGCATGAAATGGATAAAGGTTTTGAGCAACGCTGCCAAAAAATTAAAGAATCTCATAAGGAAAGAGATAGGCTTTTTAAGACTTTTCTCATGCTTTGTAACCAGCCACATAAGACACAGTACTTGGCTCTGTGGGTGTAAGAAAGCAAACCCAAAGTGTAATGAGAAATGGAAGATGCCTGCAGCGCCTGTGGACACCAGTATCTCCTGCTCTAATGGCAAGTTGCATTTTTTTCAGGCTTTCCTGGAGAAGGTGGTGAAGTCACTGCTATGTTCTCTGTTCCTGTGGCCTAAAAGCAGGTTCCTGTGATGCTTGGTTCTTCATGCCAAAGGCATTGAATTTTTCATTTTGCTGATTCAAATTGTGGGGTAAATCCTGAGGTCATTCATTCAGTATGGTTACAAAGTTGAATGCACTGACTGCATGACATTGTAAGAGCCTAGCCTTGATGGCCCAACTGGCATTTAATGGCACCTACATGATGAAATTCAAAACATTATCTGTGTATGTTTCAAATACTCAGCTAGTTTTCAGTTACATGAAACAGTGTTTTTCCCTTCGCAGCAAATAATATAGAGAACTGATCTCATTAACTTGCAGCCTTTTCTCTAGACACATGTAGGGAGATGGTACTGAAGTTTCTGTGGTTATTTTCCTTGCAAGATGCTGCTGCGTTTTGAAAAAAGAACTGCTTTGGGAATGTTTTGGATTACTTTTTTTTTTGGTATCTCTCTGTAGATAAGTCAAAAAGAAAATGCAAAATGAAGGAAGACTCTGCAAGTATTTCAGTAAAGAGGGAAAATGTTCAGTTTGTATTCTACCAGGGCAGTCCTATGGAAGAACATGGACAACTTCAAGGACAACAGAAAAATGGGACAGAAAATGAGAGAGTGACCCTTGTGGCTAAGTCCCCTACAGAAGAAGAGAGTGTCATGCTTCCTGAATGTTCAGACCTAAGAGAGGAGCTTGAAATGCTGGATTGCCAAATAGTCAGAACTTTTGAAGATGCAGGTTCAAATGATAAGTGAAAGGTCAAAGAGGTAATTTAGCTCCTTTTTGTTCTTGAGGAGGGTTATACTATTTGTTAGGTTTTAGCCTTCTTGAATTTCATTCTGTTACTTCTTTTATGTCTCTCTCAAATCAACACACAGTGTTCCTTGCCTAATGAGGTTGCTCCTGTAGTTACGTTGGCTACAGTCATAGTTTTTTACAGTGGCTGGTTTGTTTTTTTTTTTTTTTGATTCTACAGTTTGTTTTCCAAATGGTACCGAATTGTACAAGTATCTTCCCAGTAATAAGCAGCCTAAGTGTAAACTGTACTGCTGTACTTAAAGCAGTGTGGACCCAGAGACCCCTGTGGAATAGAAGAATTATGTCCTAGTGTTTAAAATGTAAGATGTGTAGATGTGTTTCCTAACCTAAAATACTTTTTTTTTTTAGACCATGTTTGGTTTTTTAACTTCAGGTTTACTGTGCAGTGCTGTAGTGGCAGCATGAATATTGTTTCTTAGTTTTACCCTGCCTTTTTTCTCTAGTGCTTTTTTTCATGTCCAAGTTCCTAGTTTTTATGGAGCAGAACTAGAAAGATAGAAGTCAAGCATTTCTTGGTAAAAAAATTGATAACAATTCTGTCTGTTATTGCAGAGGGCTACTGTTTTCCAGGTACAGGATACTTCACTGATAGTGTATTCGAGATTAAGAGATATCTTGATTTAAAAAATGTGCGTAATTCCAGAGTCACAAGTACATCATACAACTTGTGTGGGACATTCTCAGGTGGATGAGCAACTGCGAGTATGTGATGGGAAAGCAAAGAAAATTCACACACAGGGAGTGTCTGTGGATTACTCTGAGCTCAGAGTAAGTCTAATTTCAATTTTGTTGATACTGAAGTAGGACGTTTTCTTGCTACCTGTATGGTTGTCAATTAAGTCACTTGTTAACCAATGCCAATTCAAACAGTTAACGAGAGGGATATATAGCTTGTGAAATAATTCAGCCTGTAATGACTGTTGTTTCCAGAGCTGGTATAGATGGCTGCTCTTGCTTCTGGCTTTTAGGAGACTGTTTCCTTCCTAATTTTCAATGTAAAAGGGCTTGTTAAATTTTAAGATAGCTCACTGTCAACCTGCTACTACTGTTGGTTAGCAGTTTTTATGATGGACTGGGGAGATGGGTATTTTGGTTTGCTCTTTGCATGTTTTCATTAATTCGGACATGGAAAAGGACCTTGATTTTTAGCAGTGATGACCTGAAATTAGAAGGTTGGCCAAAACATCATCCTGGATAAAATACTAATACCTGCTTTTCTCAAATGCCTTCAAACTTCAGTGCTAAAATTTTGCATCCATATAGTTACAAGCTTTTTCTAGTCCCTGATAGGACAGAAATAGTTGTACTAGGGTATAGTCGGGGAAAGGATCAAACTTGGGCCTATCTGCAGAGGGAAAAAAGGTTCCTTTGCATGAACTGAAGAGGGTAGAAGAGTGACATGCCCTTCAGGGGATATAGCCATAAGAAAAATTCAGGAAATTACTAGGTTGAAGTCCTGGAGGTTGGTCAAAGCAGAGGACGCTGCTGTTTACCTGCCGTGACGAGAAAGGGAGTATTACTTGGTGGTTTCCCTTGTGTGGGGAGAAAATCCCCTTTTGTAGAAGGGCTCACCAGCATAATTTCTATCACATTTTTAAGTGTTGATCTGAACTGTAGAGGTTAAATTAACTTTCCAAGATGGCTTCCTTAGGAAGCAAATTTCAGGGAGTTGTGTTGTTCGTGCCTGCTTGTATATTTAAAGAAGCTACATAGATTTTTCTAGAATCAGGATGCTAATGGCATGTAATCTGAAATTATTGCCTACTGACTGGAGGAGTGGTAGGGTAGACCCCTTACTGATGTTTCTGCTCATGTGTGTTTCAGCTGTGAGGAGAGGGCTACAGTCATGACACACATGTTTTAGAAGACTTGTTTCCTTAACATAGGTGTCACTGGAACTCACTGCTTGTAGCAGAGATCCCCTCCAAAATGGAGATGCTTGGTTTTGTGTGGGGCTTTTGTTTGGTTGATTTAGTTTATTTTCTTGGGAGTTTCTTTTGTCTTCACTTATTGGCTCGATACTAGGCGTAGACCTAAAGTCTTGCATTAGCTGATCAAACGGAGGCTGAGTCTAATGGCAAGCAGTTGTGAGGCAGTAATATTTTTGTTTGGTGTGGCTGCTCTCTTCAGCTACATCTGTACAGCCTCCCACAACACACAGCTACTGAACAGCCCCAGCAGTGCTGCTGCTAGCTTGTTAGTGTTGCTTTCCCCAGATTACCACATTCACATTCTTAGTAACACAAGGAACTGTGTGAGAGATTGGTAATTTCCTACATACTGCTCTGCTAGTTCATCCACTCTTGAGTTGAAAGGTAGGAGCTGGCTGATGTTAGTCACAGTACAGATTTAGCTAATGGGTAGAGACAAGCACCTAAGGATGCTTCTGTTTCCATCTGGCACAGCTCTGTCTGGAAGATCTGTAGGCTTGTTTCTGAAAGCACATTTTCTGAGGCCCTGTATTGCGTTTCTAATGAAATGCAACCATGACTTCCCTGAGGCAGCTACTCTGTGATAAAGTGGATCGTGTTATTCCCCACTGTTCTAGAAGCAGTTGAATCGCAGTTATGATCACTGATGTCATATAGTGATGAGTAAGAAAATACTGTCTGAAATGTAAGCTTTTTCTCTGACATGTGGAATATTAATTTGCTTCCTCCAATTAAATCTTTTGAGATACTTAGTCAGTTTTCTGAAGTGCCACTTCTATTTTACAATATAAGAAAGTAGGATGTATCTTGTGCTATTCTGAATTGCTATTTCCATTTTTCTGCTTCAGCAAGTGCTGGATTTGGTCATTGTGGCAACTGAGAATGTCAGTATATCTCGCATGGAAAGGCTATATGCTCTTCTTAGGGCATTTACCGACATCAGGAAGACGATGACGAAACTGAATTAGTGATTCAGTTCTTTGTCTTGAAGCCCTTTGTGTCACATGCTATTATACATGTGTGTGTGTGTTATGTATGTGTATGGGTGTACATGCTTATTTGGCATTACTCTTTACAGCTCAGTTGCCTGTCTCAAGGCTTTCATTTCATTCTGGAAGACATTTATCCATATTGCAAAACCTTTGTTGTATGTAGCATAATTTTTGGCAGTTTCAGCAGGAAAAGGCTTGAAGGCAATGGGTGCACCCACTCAGGCCTCCCAAACCAGTTAACCTCAGTCTGTCAATAGTCTTCTCCAGAAGCCTTTCAGGGGTGGGAAGCTGTGAAAGGAGGGTGCATCTCTCAGTGTATTACTTCCTCTTTCCCCCCTTGCAGGCGGGTACATGGGGTAATGCTTGTATAGTAGTCATTCCATTCTTGAAAAGAAATTAAGTATAAAGCATAACAAGAAATTGAGACTTTTTTCTAGTCTCAACAGACTTTATTTTTAGCTAGCATGGCCCAAGCATCTTTAATTTGACGAATGGGGAGTTTTCTGCCTATGACAGTTTGCTAATGAGTCAAATTCTCTAATCTGTGCCTCTAAGAGGGGATTTCTGAGTTGTCAGAACTAGGCAGAAATCTTCCACAGGCACCCATGGTCCTGGTTGGGCATTCCCAGTATTCAGTTCATTAAGATAGGTTGGATATTCAGCTTCTTCAGCTTCAAGACCCTTGAATCCATTTGTCTTTCAGATGCTTGTGCCTGAGAATAGATAAAATTTGTTACGCCTCTCAGTCTGCCTTAAAAAAATGAGCAAGACTCTTCTCTTTGGCCCTGGTCATCACTACCTCTTCTTCCACAGCTGATAAAGAGTTAGAACAGACTCTGTTCTGATTGTGCAGGCCAGTCCTGAAAAATGCACCCACCTTTTTCTCATCTAGCATAATGATGTGGTTTGGTGTGAATAGGGACCTGTTTATGTTATCTCAGTGCTTTTGAGCTTTTGTGGCTGGACTTGATTTTTTGGTTTCTTTTCTACTTCTACCTTAACCAAAAAACATCTCCTCTTCAGAGTACCTGCATGAGTTGGTCAGGAGCAACCTTTGCTGTATGAATAGAGAGACTTTAACAAGTACTTAATCAGAGTGCAGAAAAGAACAGTTCCAGCTTTTAGTTGTGACTCTTTGGGAACTGCTTATTTTCTCATTGTTGAAACCATCATTGATAAAGATCCATAGTCCCATAATACAGATTCTTCCAGTCTCTCTAGCTTACTCTGTATTTTGGGTGCCTAAGGCTTTGTTTGAAGCTAATTTGTTTGGGTCTAGAAAGATGTGATAGCACATGTATTGGCTAAACATTACTAACAATTGTATGTATCAAGAGATTCTCAATTCTTTTGATGAAGAAGCAAACAGGGTTCTCTTGCTTGTGTTCACACTGTGACTCCTAATTTGTCTTTTTTTCTTGTTAGGCAATGAAGAAAGAAATTGCAACGTTAAGTTATCTGTGGTACTTGACTTCGGTATATTCTAATGTTGATGTACTTCTCCCAAATGGAAAAATTCTGTTTAATGTCTCAGTAATTGCAGCAACTAAGAACAGAAGGATAGAAGAAAGAAAATTCTCTTACCATATGAAGGAAACCAGACATAACCTCCACTCTGACTATGGATCATCCCCTTGCACAGTGGGTGAAAAGAGCCTGTTTCAAGGCACCATTTTCTTTCCATGGAAACAAGCATGAGATTGTTCTAGAGGGTCCTGATTCTTACTCCTGATATTGTCACAAAGCTTCCGAATATTTTTGTCACTGTAAAATGTGATTTGTTTTTCCTTTAACTTCTTCCTCTAATTTCTAGTGAAGAGAAGAGAACCTCTGGGAGGTTCTGGGTTCTGCACCTTGGATGCAGCAACCTTGTTTGTGTGTACAGACTGGAGAATGAGATGCTGGAAAGCAGTGCCACAAAAAAAGACCCGGGTTCTGGTTGGTGGTTGAATCTGAGTCAGCAGTGTCCTGGCAGCCAGGAGGGCCAGCTGTGTCCTGGGGTGCATGAGGCACAGCATCGTCAGCCAGGCAAGGGAGGGGTCGTCCTGCTCTGCTCTGCACTGGAGCAGCCTCACCTTGAGTCGTGTGTGCAGTGTTGGGCTCCTCAATGTAAAAAGACATTAAGTTATTAAAGAGTGTCCAAAGGAGGGCAACCAAAATGGTGAGGGTCCTCGAACTGAAAGCTGTATGAGGAGCAGCTGAGGTCACTTGGTCTGTTCAGCCTGGAGGAGCTTGAGGGGAGACCTCACTTCAGTCTACAATGCCCTCATGAGGGGGAAGAGGAGGGGCAGGCACAGATCTTTCCTCTGTGGTGCCCAGTGACAGGACCCAAGGGAATGGTCTGAGGCTGTGTCAGAGGAGGTTTAGCTTGGATATTAGAAAAAAGTTCTCTACCCAAAGGGTGGTTAGGCACTGGAATGGGCTTCCCATGGAAGTGGTCACAGCACCAAGCCTGATAAAGTTCAAAAAGTATTTGGACAATGCTCTCACACATGTGGTGGAGTTCTTGGGGCTGTCTTGTCCAAGGCCAGGAGCTGGACTTGATCCTTGTGAGTCCCTTCCAAGACAGAATATTCTGTGATTTTGTGAGAGGCCAGTACTGAGATGAGCCTCCCATCTGTGGCACAGGCTGGCAGAGTCCTGCTTGTGACTCTGTGCCACCTCACAGGGGTGAGGGGAGCACTCACTTGCCCCATCCTTGTCCCCCAGCAGTCCTTAACAACAGCAGTGGTGCAGGCATGGGCAGGATGGGACCACGCTGCTGCCTTGCAGGAGGCCAGCACAAGCATGTTGGAAGTAGATGATCTTTAACGTCCTTTCCAACCCAAACCATTTCACAGAATGTGTGGCCAACTGTGTGTATGTATGTGTGTGAATATTTATGTAGAGATATGCTATATAAATGTGCTCTCTCTGCATGTGCCTACTGAGAATAAAGCTTTTGCATGCTTATCAAGTGAGTATTAACTATTTACATAGGATAAACTCTTTTTTTCTTACAATTCTTTTATGGACTTTAGAGTGAAATAGATAAGGAGAAATGAAGAATACAAATATAGCACACAAGTAGTTTGAACTTGACTTTGAATAGGCCTGAAAGAACTCTGTGCTGGAATACAGAGCTTCTTTAGCAACCTAAAGACTATAGAGTTTTTATATACTATATAAGACTATATAAAGTTTTTAGTCTGCAACAGCATTCGATTAAGTTAATTTTTTATATATATCTTGTATATTTTTTATATATATATTGGAAAATATGCTGTGATCCAATGTAATTTCTCACTACTGCTTACATCACTTATCACTGTTTTGCAGTGCTGCTGCAAATGTGTTTTGGAATACATTCTAGCATCTCAGGAGTTTCAGTCCCCCCAAACATTCTTCATTGTTTGGGTTTTTTTCTCCCACAAACACTACAAATTGCAGTGGCTTCATTTCCTTGTTCTGAAGGCTTCCTTTGCTTTTACATATCTGTATGAATTGGTCTTCTATTATTTTCATATTGCCTCAACTAGAATTAAGAACCCTATTAAAAAAATACTTATCAGAGAAGCTAGGAAGGTGGAAGAAAGAAGTCATCCATTGAAAACTCCAAGGTCCCTTATCAATGTTTTGCATTGTTAGTCCACTTTAGAACTCTTTAGCTGTCTTTTCTGCCTAAAAGGTACACTTTCAAATCTGCTGGGCTTTTTCAGGTGTGTTGAATTACAGTCTTTTGTTGCATGACAGAGCTACTTTTTGGCTCACAAACTGTAATTCCTCCTAAGTGTGACAGCACAAGTTCTTTTTTTTTTTTAATCTTATTAACAGTGCTGAGCCATCACACAAACAGAACAAGTAGACTTTAGAATGAGTTATATTAAAATTCTCACAACCATGAAGCATACATTTAGCTATAATAGAGGTTATATGATATTATATACACTTACTTTGGAACAAAGGGGAAGGAAATTGTCTAATATTCTTGATATATGTGTATGTCTTAGCATCAGCTAAAATTCTGCTCTGCTGTAATTGCATTTTCATATTAGTTAATGGCAATAGTTATGAGATAAAGAATGATGGAAAAATCAAAGTTACAGAACTCAAAGTTCTTTTAAAATAATATTACTGAAATTATTCATCATATATAGAAATACAGGATAGACCAGACTTCTGGTAGAATACTGAGTAAAGTAACAGATTTTGGAAAAATCGCATCTGCCTAGATTTTCTGGCAGTAAATTTCCATTTGGTGAAGAATTTTAATTACAAGTGTGCCAAGATTATGCAAGGATAATACCATGTAGACATTTCAGATTTATGGGTGTTGTTCCTGAGCCAATAATACAGAAGCAATTAGATGCAGTAAACTTCTGAAAAGGTAAAAAGTCATGGGTGAGGCTGGTTTGCAATAGAAAATAGTTGTAGTTTTGAAACCATACTTTTTTGTCGTCTTTCCTTGATCCTCTGGGCATGCATCTGCTGTGGTTTCAAACAGTTTGGACCTTACTAAAGTGGCAAGGCTGAAACAATGACTCCCTTGTCACATTCACAGGCCATGTGAGTGCTGGGGAATTCCCATGGTGAGGTCTAAACACAACATTTCTGTATTTCAGCAGCCTCCTTGGGAGATCTGGAGGTCTCTGCTGAAGCACATGGCCCCTTTGTGGATATTGTTTCTTCCAAGGGGACAGATTTCCTTATGGAACTCTGATCAGTGGGAAGGGAAGAATTTTCTGATTAATTGACTAGAGAAAGTAAAATCCAACATATATGTTCCCATTTTGCTTTTTCTAACTTAGATTTCTTGATTCAGTATTAAAGATTTCAAGTGCCTTCTTGTAAATAAATGCATTTTATGGAATGAAATGAAAGAGCAATTTAAAATAAATGAAAGGCTAAATTTCTCCTGTTGGGACTACTGTTGGCACTTGTAAGATATTTGGATGACTTCTGAAACTCAAACTATAGATCTTTGTGTATGCTTTAAATACTAGACACTTTAATGGCTCATTAAACTAATATAAGTATGAAAGAATAAAGGCTGCATTATTCTCAGTTAATGAAATGCATTTTTAGAGAAAAATGTATCACAGTATTCAATATTATGAACTCAGCAGGGTCTCCTCCCCTTTGCTGAGATTAATTCATACATGGAAAAGGAACTGATAGGTATTTGATGCTGCCCCAGCTGAAGAACTGCATATGAGACTTGAGTTAAAGACAATGTAGTTGCTACATTATCACCAGCCATGTTCATTGGCACATTCACATCACTGAATGTCAAACCATTGTGTTGCCCTAGTGTCTGGGACTCCCCCTAGGAAGAGGACAGGTAAGTTGGAATGCTGTGTCGCACTGACTGGTCCACCTTGCTTACTACCAGAAACAAATACTTCTCACATTTTATCTTTACTCGATGTCTCTTGTTTTAACCAGGGACATGCTCTTAAAACCCTTATGCAAAACTTCTGATGAAGTTACATGGAATTCTCCTTGGCTAAGATCATTGAATGCTTGGATTGGAAGGCACCTTAAAAGTTGTAACCCCCTGTCAAGTGTAGCAGCACCATCAACTAGGCCAGGGTACTCAAGGCCCCATCCACCTTGGTCTTGAACAATTCCAGGGGTGAGGAGTCCACAGCTTCTCTGGGCAACCTGTTCCGGTGCCTCATGGCACTTAAAGAATTTCTTCCTGATGTCTAATCTAAACCTGCCCTCCTTCAACTTACCACCGTTCCCCATTGTCCTATCACTATATGCCCTTGGGAAAAATTCCTCTCCAGCTCTCTGGTAGACACCTTTAGGTACTTGGTGTCTTCTAGAAGGTCCTTAGAGCCTTCTCTTCTCCAGGCTGAAACACCCACTATCCCGGCTTGTCTTCATAGGAGGGGTGCTCCAGCCTTCTAATCAATCAATGCATTTAAGTAAATTGAACAAATCTGTAGTGTTTACATACTTTAATGAATTGTGTTTACTGATTATCTCTTATGTAAATGAAGATTTTCTCATAAAAACACATGGAAAGAGTCCCTAAGTTACTGGCCAAGTACTGACATCTCTGGTATACTGAGTAATGACTGACATTTGGCACCATTTTCTGTGGAATTATACCTGAGATACACAATTGCAGCTTAGGCAACTATATTTCTATGAAATTATCAGTAGGGACTCTCAGAAACTTTGCTTGTTTGGAAGTAATAATTTATTTATGTGTTTGTTCATTTTGCTAAATATGCCAGACAGTAGGAACTAACAGCTTTGCAACTGTTCCCACTGTGAAAATAAGGTCTTGGAAATACGATTCTCTGGCTCTACTGATTAGCTGAGCATTGGATGTATTTAGCAACCTGAAAGAAAGAGAATGAACTTGGAACAATGTTAAATACTGTGAAAATATTAAAGAGAGACACACCTGATTGTATATGTGTAGAAGTATCAGAGAAGATCAGTTGTAGTGAATACCAGAAAATCTGAGATTCATTTGAATGGGTGAAACTAAATCTGGTGCTGTTTTCAACCCACGCTTCCATATGAGGAGGAAGTAATTTGCTGTTTTTTAAAAATGGGAGGTTGGTGGATTTCATTAGATTTCTAATGCTGTGTAAATAGCTATTGTGACAGACAATACCTCTGAACACATGCACAACAGCAAAGTAGTTTGCCTTGATCACTCATCACAGTGAATGTCAAATTAATTTGCAAGATCAGTACACTCCTGGAATTACAGTTTTATTCATTCTGAGCTCTGGATATGTTGCTGACAGTCCCTGAGTTTTAATTCTGCAGAAGTCATGACTAGAAATCCCAAGGAAACATAACATGCTGATTATACAAAAATCAATTTCATTGTTAACTGGGGAGAAACACTGAAGGGAAACTGTACTCACAGAAAGCAAAGCTAGTGGAATATTTATGCAGTGGTGCCTATTTAAATCTCTTTCTTCTTTATTCATTTTATGTGGGTGAGAATGAGATCTCAGACATGAAAAACAGCTACTATTTTGTTATATTTTTAACACTATAAAATTGATTTTCTTTCTGTATGTACTAAGGTCTTTATTTCTTTGGATTACTGGGAATCTTATTTTGTCCTCCCCAAGAAATGTGAATAGCTTTTGACTTAGTTTTGAAATATTTAATAGAAAAGTTGGAGCTTTTCTCCCATCTTGCAATGTGAAACCTGCTTGAAGTTATTGAACAGGACTTGCTTATGTGCTTCTAATGAAAAGGGTGGTCAGGCAAGCAGGAGTGGCTGATAATAAACCAGCCACTGATTGTATTGTTGCTGCTAAAAGGAACTTCTTCTTTTGGAGATGTAACTAGATTTCATACTAGAATGGACTTTTGGAGATGCTTAGTGTTCATACTAGAATGAAATTATTCCAGTCTATGTATGTTTTAATTTACTGCCAGGTATATAAGCTTTGTAACAATCCCAGTGATGTGCACGTATTAACACTTCCATTCTTCTGTGTGAATGGAAAATGGTGTCCTGGATATGCGACTTATTTTGTTTTGAGCGTGAATTAGAGTTGTGAGAACTATGAGATCTTCCTGCTGTGCCTTAGTGAACTGAGAAGTCTCTCTAGATTGTGGCTATATCATAGCACAAATGCAAAGTATTGTAGGGTGTTCGTTTGCAGACTATGGTGCTAAGACAGTGCCACATTCTGTATGTGCTCTGTGCATGTGTGGGTGCTTAGTGTGTGTGTGTATATATATATTTATATGCAAGTGCTCAAGTGGCCAGCAGACTTGCCACTGGAAGATAACATAGATAAGTATAAATAAGATAAATAAGATGTTTCTGTTACCATCTTGCTCTAGGATTGAAGTACTGAAAACCCAGTTCCTTTCTAAGAATGGAACAATTATGCCAGCCTCTGTATATATTAAAATAAAACTATTAAATAAAAACCAGTAAGAGATTAAACAGGAAGAAAGACTGTTTTTTGAGTTCTACTTCTCTATGGATCTGTGGTTTTGATCATTGAATGCCTCAGTGTTTAGTAAGTTAAGAATACTTCCTACAGTTGGAGCATTCATAGTGGCTCTTTCAGCTGTGGATTGTCCAGGGTGTAACTGCACTAAAGTTCACTTTAAACTCTTTTCCATAAGGAATGAACTAAATTGCAAAAATATCTGAAGAAGCTTTTTTAGGTTTCATAATATGGATATGAATAATGTACTGATACTTGACAGCCAACAGCTTGCCTCTTGCCATCGAGTAGAAACAAACTGTTGTGGGAAGATATTTTGAAGAATAATGGCAAATTGCCATTTGAAAACTGCAACATAAGAGAACAAATAATAAAAAAAAAGATTTCTTTTGCAAAGGAAAGCAATAGTTTCATTAGTAGTTTCAATACCAGTGAATGACAACATAATGCAACCTGAATATTTTGCAGTAGGAATACCTAAATTGTAATTTAGCAATAGTTAACTTGTTAACTATTAATAGTTAATAGTAAATATTAATAGTTAATAGTAAATTGTTGCTGTGCTGATTTCCAGTGTGGGAAAAATGATAATCTGTAGAATACATGAGAATGAATGGTGAGAAATAACAAATCAAAATTATTTATAATAATGTAAAAATGTTATTGAATGGCACCATTATTTCTGATGCCATATGCTTGGTATGTCTTTACTTTCTGCAACTAAGACATATTTTATGGTTATGGTAGTTCAACATTATTAAGTACTTTTTGAGACCAAAAATGCTTTTTTAGCAGCATTAAGTAAACTCGTGTTCCCTCTGGGCTCCCTGATGTTAGCTAACAAAACTGCAGATAATTGTTCCTCATCATCTGATTAAAAGTGTCTATTTTTCACTCAATGAAAATTTGCATTCAGAGTCAGCAGAAACATGATTTAAGCCTATACAGTAATTTAAGGTTTAATGATATCCTGAATATTTAGGTTGCTTACTTTCCTAATATTTATATCTAGAAATGCTAGGGATTTTTTCCCCTCTGAATAGATTATGGTGGGATACTTTTTGTGCTAGCCTAATGTTATCTCAGTATTTTGTCAGTATAATCTCTACTGACCTGCTGTATTCCTGGTCTGCCAAGAATATTTTCTTTAGGACCTAATCCCAACCACATATCACACTGCAGGTTGTCATAAAATAGTTTTCCTGCTTCCTACCTGCATTTGTGTTCAGCCATAGGTCAAATTAGCCCCAATAAAATAGTGGATATTTTCTATATTTTATTTTCGCACTAGCATCAAGTCAGTTCCTTTCTTAGACTGTTTTGGGTCTGGGCTGAGATGCTGGGGTTCTTGATATTTTTTTTTAAATGTGCTCCACAAGAAAAAAATAGATGGAGAGGAGAAGAAGAGAAAAGATGAAATGGTTAGAACATAAATGTTTTCTATGTTCATGGTATGATTGAAGAGATATTGAGCTAGGAACTACAGTGGTATATCTTGATGCCTTGAATTCGCTTTTTGGAAAATGCTCCCACTTTTTTTCTTCTATGTGATTTAGTCTCCTTTCTGCACAATGAAAATCTGAAAAGGCCCGGGTCTTGGTGCAGGATGGAACCATGTGGCAGCTGGAATATTCATGTAGAACTGCAGTTTTGCAAATACTCCTGGGTACCATGATTAGGTATGTGGGCTGTGTGGTTATTGAATAATATATAACCCCCCAGATCCTTTCCTTAAAATGCAATTACTCACATGAATGCCAAGAAGAAGACATTTGGACAAGCAATAAGAAAGAAATGTTGTTGTTTTTTTTTTTTTTTTTTTTTTTTTTTTGTTTGGTTGGGTTTTTTTTTGTGTTTTTTTTTTGTTTTTGTTTTTTTTTAAGGAAAAAGGAAGTTGGGAATGTGTTTGAGGTAGAATAGAAAGATGGAACAAATTTAAATTTATGTACAGTGCTACACATTCATAGAGGGAGCCCTTAGATTAAAAGCTGAAAGGGTAGAAGTTCTGCAGTACAGTGAATGGTGTAATAAGAGATGTATAGCACAGAGAGGTTGTGAAAATAAAGCATCTCTATGCTCTCACCAAAGGAATGGACTTGGATTTCCATTTTGCTTCACTGCAGTGATGTTCAGATGTTGATATTAAAATAGCTTTCTAATTTGAAGTTGAGGGCATTATATTCCTAATTTTCTGAATAGTAGAGTTGCTCTCTGGTGGATTTGCAGCAAAACTTTGCTTGTAAAAAAAAATCTGTTATTTTCATGACTCATCTTAAAGGAGTAAAATAATTTCCACTATCACCTAATTTTTCTCTTACAGTTTTACGATGGACAAGAGATTGCTTTATCCACTATGCTTGAATATTAGGCTGAGGTACATAGGTTTGACTAGCCAAAAAAAGGATGCTAAATCTTTCCATGCTTCTGCTTTCTACCCCGCAGGCAATACTGTTTACTCATCCTTGTAAAGTCATTTGAGGTTTTGTATCTATGATAGTGTGATTACCAGTAATTCTGAACAGAGAGGGAAGAAAAAGGCTTAGAATCACTATATTTCTTTTTTTTTTTTTTTTTTTTATAAAAAAGCATGGATTCTGACTTTATTTGCATAGCCAAGTGATTTATTTCTGTACACATTTTCTGTCAGAGCTTCCTGTATTATTTTGTTAAGTAATGACACCTAAAGACACTATGGATTCTAGTTTTGGTATATAAGCAATGTTCAATGTAAAGTGGTTTCATGAAGAGAACTGAAATGAGACATAGATGATTCATTTACACATTTATTTACTATCCTGCTTATTCTATCAGACTGAGATGGAGAACAATGCTTTTATTTTAAAGACATTTGACATAAATTAAACAGGTATTTTGATGTTGAACAATTATACAGACTACAACATGCATATTAATATGTAGATTGGTGCAGGAATACTTAGTTGATCAGCAAAATCTAGTATGACAAAAATAATAATCACATTTCCTTTTTTATGAAGTTAAAATGCAGCTGATATGGAAACATTGATACGAATACCACTAAATATGAGAAGTTATTAGTCTAATGAAATCAAATGGTTAGTTGAAAAAAAAAAGCTATTGTCAAAGTTTTATCTACTGAAAGAAACTAAATCAAAATGTTTCTAACAAATACAATAATAATGAAAAAAAGCATGTTTGATGCAATTACCATTGCAAAATGCCCTATTATTCCCCTGCCCCACCCCCAAATACAAACAATGCATGAAGCAAAAGCAGCATATTCTCCCACAAAATGTCTGGGGCATTTTGTAAAGGCAGATGAATGAGATTAGACAAGACTTATCACATATGCTTTTATCTCCTAGTGACAGTACTTTTAAAGAAAGATACGTCATTAATAGAGCAATGTATGATGAAATGTTGCTAAATCTGTAAAACTGAACAATAGTGAAGACACTGCTATTGCCCCAAGAGAACTTGAAAAAATACTGTTGTGCTTTTTTTGTTTGCAGCATTCAGAGCATTCACAGAGGAATACAAAGTAAAGTTCATTAAACTCCATAAAACTAATAATAGTCATGCTACTGTATCTATGAAACTAACACAGTAATAACATAGAAACATGAATTAGTACATATTTAATTTGATATTTACAGTGATCTTAAAGCAATAGACTATGTATTCAATGCTCAGCTTCTTTGTACACTAATCCCTCCATGTTTCAGCTTATCAGCATGGCTCCTTTGATTTTTGAGAGTTGTACAAGTAGAACTCTGCAGAACTCTAATGATTTAGGCATATAAATCCAGAACTCTGCATCCTAGCAGAAGTACCCATGATTGTCCCCAACATTTTTTTTTTTATTTCTTTTTTGATGTATTTAGTAACATGTTAGAAACTGTTTCTTTTGCTTAACACTATAATATATTGCTCCATCCTTCAGTTTTATACAGGCAGAATTCCCACTGGCATTCTGCTTAAGGACTTCAAGGACAGGCATAAATGTTTTATATTCTGAACCTTCACAGAGAGATGCTATCTGAGCAAAACTTAGAGCAAAAATATCACTACAAGACTTTTGTCCTCCACCTTGAAATGGTTAAATGCAGTAAGATAAGGAATAGGCTTTTTGTTCCTTGCATTACTGTACAAGGTATGTCCCAGACATCAGAGCAACAAAGCACACAACCAAAACCCTACTAGTTCCTCAATTTAAATAAATTTCAGCTGGTGATCCAAATAGGAAGATATGTAGACATGGCAAATCGGCACAAAATAGTCAAGCTGGGCTTCTGATCCTCCATCAATGCACAGCAATTTGCTTTTATTCATACTAGTAAAAAGTAAGGGTTACTGTTAAGTGAAATAAAGCTACTTGCAATCAGTTTAATCATTCTACTGATTTTGGAGTAAGTCTAGTGCTGTCTGTACTGTCTTCATCAAATGTAACACCAACTTTAGAGTAAATTCACTGTAGAAATATGCAGTATATAGAGTTTGGTCCAAACTATGAAACACAACTATTCAAAGGTTATCAAGAATTTATCCCTTAAATGATTTTATGTGGGTTGACTTGGGGAACGCACTGGGAACAATTTAATCTTTGGCTACATACTGCTTTTTTATGCAATACCACTGATGAAAATAGCAAAATTTGCTTGAATAAGTGATTTAGCCAAGAGCTACAGTAGCCATCTATGTCTACATTAGAAAGTTGTACAATACCAGGATATTTGTGGAGGGCAACTCTTCATACTGACAGTTTACACTATTGGGGTACAATTTTTGGACTTGCTGTCATCTGGTATCAGGGCCTGAATGCTTTGTCCTGCCTGCAGCATAGCTGGTGCCCTCATGGAAGAAGTTTTCTTGTTCAACTTCACCTAAGAGTAGTTTAATTTGCATGGTGCAGGATTGCTTTGTTGTGTGAACCAAAGCATAGAAGTGGGGATAGCTGAGGGATTCATGTCAAGAGATCTCTCCTGATTTTTGCTAAGATCCCAGTGTAAACTTAACCATAGCCTCCCAGATTTACAAGTGTACATTTTTCCTGATGATGCTAAATATGTATTTAAATAGTTATTTGAGTTTAAAAAATTGCCCTAATAAAATTAATTACAGAGACTGCTGTTAGATTCTTGGTTTGTTAATCACAGGGCTACAGTCAATGTCTCAGGTAACGACAGGTCACCATTCTGTTTAGTTGATAGGTATAATTCTTTTTGGATTAAATGTTAGCTAATACCATGTTTTTAGTTACTTTTAAGTAAAAAGAATAGTAATATTTGTGTGCTACTTCCTTGTTCCACAGTGGTATTCATCAGAATCTGCGTTAAGTGTCAAAAAAGAAAACTAAATATCAGTCAATAATAATACAGGATTAGAAAGTATCACTGTTGTTTTGGAAGAAATCTCCACTTTACTAAGGGGTAATACTTCCTAAATAAGTCAGCATTTAAAAGAAATACTGTTTAAACCTGGAACAAAATAAATACAAAGACAAGTACCCCACCTGCAGATGTCCCGTGGTGTATGATTACTGAACAAGAAATCATCACATAATGCAAACAATTTTTTTTCTTTCATTTTTGCCTACCAGTTACCTAAACTTGCTTTGTTAAGGAAACTGACAGAGGACCTGCAAAAGGGTTGACTCCCAGAACACCTGATCTGTTTCAGAAAGCATTTCAGCTGGAGTTAAAGCTGAGCACCACTAATAAAACCAGGGTGGACAAAAGACAAATATTCACACTTAGACCAATGGCTCTCTTAATAGCATTTACCAGTCAACTGCTTTAAGAAAAGTTATTGCAAGAACATTGAAAGCTCTTGCATGAAGGATGGGTACGCTGTGGGGACACTGGAGAATTCAGAGCACTTTGCAACTAGAAAACAGGGAGAAGTGACACTCAGTTCTTGTTCCTTGGTTCAAATGCAGCATCTGGCCATTAGTACCACACTACCAAAACACTTTCCTGACAATTAAGACACTCCTATCATCTTGGTGGGTGTGTTGTCTTCTGATCACTCCCAAGAAGAAGAGAAGATTGATATTGGGAGGCAAATGGGAAGTAATCCAAAGATCAATAAAGATACCAACATGTGATACCTTATTTTTCAGGAAAGTCTTCTGAAAAATGATTACAGATCAGATATTCATGTGGCAGGTGAGTGCGTAATAGCATCACTGAACCTGTTGGTTCTATGTTAAAAATTAGGGTGGAAGAGTGGAATTAAATCTTTTGCTACTGGCATTTTTACCTCATTTAGTGTGAACAAGGATTCTTTTACATATGTTTTATTATGTCTCTTTTAATATAGTACACTAAAACATGCCTTGTTTACTTACAGTTTTCTGCCCTTCTTTCCTCCTTTGTTGTGTTTGCATTTCTTGCTTGATCTGTGCTGGCTACTTAGGAAAAAAAAAGGTGTATTGCATTATTTTGCTTCTAATATATATTTTTATGATCAAAATATATATTTGCTATCCAAGTGATTAAAAATGTATTCAAATAAAAAAAGCCAATCAGTTAAACCCTGGACATTTTTACCAGTCTTGACTATGTGCAATAGAGCTTCAAGAAGACAACTGTCTTTTTTACTGGACTGTGGTTTAGAGATGAGGCTGAAGCAGTTAATTAAATAACTTGAAGGTAAACCTTGAAGGAAACAGAAGCTCAGTCAACATGGAAGGGAAGAGGTCTGCTTTTAAAAGAACTCATTGTTTTTCAAGGAATACAAATACATTGCCTAGTATTACCTGTTAAGAAATGACTCATGAAGCCAATTGTCATTTAGATTTATGAATGTTATAGGCAAAAATACAACTGCCAGTACACATTTTGAGTTAAATAATCGTGTGCTAAAAGGCTCTTCATGTCCATTGCTCTACTGTTAGATCAGATATCACCTCTCTAACATCACTAATGTTTGAATTTTGAGACCAATTGTGAAGTGAGGACACAGTGCATTAGATTGCTGTATTAGCACAGAGGCTTCTATAGTCTATACAATGTAGCATTAAAAGGCCTTTTGTGTTTTCATTTAAAAAAGTGTATTTTATATAAATTCCGTAGTGCAAAAACTTCCTACACCTTGTTACATTCTTTACATTACATACTTCTCCTGTAAACAGCTTTCCTGTAGGAACTTCATTTGCAGTTTATGCGAGATATTATTCCCCCCTACCCCCCACCCAGAATTGGATTAATGTGACTATTACTCAAAAACTCTTCTAATTACTCTGTGAACATTTTTAAAATATGTGCATTTTGTTTCATCATTGAAAAGGAATTAAAACTTTGATTCACGATTCTGCAGTTAGTAAAAAATATAAAAATTAGATCAATTGCAAAACTATCTCCCTGAACATTCTTAATTTTCCAGTGATGCGAGGAGTCAGACCTCTTTCAGATGCACAAAGGAGTTACTTCTTCCTAAGACTCCTTAAGTTGCACAGCTGGCATTAGAGACTGACCCCAGAACTCAAACACATTCTCCCCCTTACTGTGGTGAATGGGCATTAAGTCCAAAATGGCTTCAAAGTTTTAGAAAACCAAAAAATAAACTTGTGTAATTTTGCATAATTTGCTGCATATCAATGCATGATGAATGAAATTATCCCAGCCTGCATTTCTTACACCTGCTGTACTGGATAGAAAGCTAGATCCAGTCCTGCAACTGCTCAAGGAGATGTTTTAATCAGGAATTATACAAGTTAGATGTTCAGAGGTGGATTCTTAATATGCAGTCAAGACTGGAAAAACCACATGTCTAAACCTGTGCTTCTGGAAATAGTCTTCAACATAGTCAAAAGTAGATAGCAAAATTATACGAAAAGCACTTCTAAAGCTTAATCATTTTGCTTCCAGTATTTCAAAAAAATATAGCATCTGTTAATAAAGTGAATTACATTTCTTTCAAAATAAATGTGCTTCTCTGAAAACATTTAAAATACAGCAGCAAATAAGGGCCTGGTCTTTCATCTGATTTATATAGTTAAAGCTTCTGCTGATTTTCATCAAGAGGGAGAGACTTCCGTTCTTCTCATTTAGATTTCAGTCAGTCCCTTTTTCCACCAGACTTCCATTGATTTCAGGGGAAATTCATTTGTGCAAGAATTGAGGCCTTGACTTTACTTCTTTTAAATTTGTAGTGATTTTAATAGGCCAGAATCAGGTTTGCATGAACTTTATCTCAGGAGAGCTTTAGGAATTAAATCTCTGTTCCTGCAATAGGTTCCTTATGGCTGGACTCCTCCCTTTCCATCAAGTAGCACAGGTCTAAGGGGCTTTTCCAAAGCATAAGGGTCACCTGGGAGAAAAAGCACATAGAAGGAACATGACAGAGCTCAGTCTTGCCAGAACAGCATCATTGTCTTGAATGGGAATTTTCTGTGCATCTAGAGCATGGAACCAGGTCCCATTTGGTCTTAATCTGGACTTCAGTAGTTCACTAGGATGTAAAGGCAGATCAAACAGGCCCATGTGATTTCATGAAACTGCACATAGAAAATACAAACCAACACTTCAGGCATATAAAAATTGACTGGCATTTAGTTTTAGTCACCAAAAATATCTAGAAACTAAAAAATAAATGTAGAAGATTAATGACTATAAAATATTAAAGAGCTAAGTTTGGGAACAGTGAGACACAACATGATTGAAAAGTGCTATGCAGAATACAATATAAATACGTAAGACTGAATGCAGCAACAAGTTGAAATGAACTGCAAATAAAGACAAAAAAAAATCTTTTTTATTTTGAGAATTAATGACCAGACATTGTTTGAAAAAAAAAAAAGACATTATATTCTCAGTTATTCAAATGACTGAAGAGACACCTCAATATTATCTTGTTACAGAAATAAGAAAACTGATGGAAATATAGAAAACTTTTTTTTTAAAAACCCTCCTAAGTGATTCTGCTGTGCTCATTTTTGGCCCAGATACCAGGGTCAATATTTGGGGGCTCTTCAAACTTGCCTCTTTTCTATGTGCCAGGCTTGAGTGAGGTCTGTGGCATTGGCCCAGCCATTTAAGCAAAGGGCCGTGTTGTAACAAAAACGGTTGTTCCTTTACACTACATGCACTAGGTGCTTGGTTGTTACATATTCAAGTGACAGAAAAAGACACAAGTAACCTAGCTCCACCATGGTAAGTAGAAGCCTGCTGTTCCACACCATGCATTGATTGAACTGAATTCATGAACTGAATAAACTTTTTATGATATAGGGAATTTAAGCACTCTAGAAGGTTTTTAAAAAATATTTTTTATCATAAGAAGCTATGGATTCTGGATAAAATAAAAATAGCTTTTTCGAGACAGTGGTGAGATGAGTACTTTGTAATGAAGGCTTTGGTTCAGTGTCTTTCTTTTACAAAGCTGGAGAAATCAGTGGAATGCTTTGGCAGTTGTCAGTGGAATGATTGACATTTTCCTTTATTTAAGTATAGTGGAAATCCTGTACTCCATTTCAGAAGGATGGGTTCAGGCAAAGTTGGTGAGTCAAGTGGTATCTTCTGTCAGTCCAATGATTGAACTGAAAAACACAAACAAGCTTTGGGGTATGGAAGACCTGAGGCAAATCACATGTACATGAAGCCTTTTTTTCTCCAGCTATGATTTATGATAACAAAAGGTACCACTTTCCCCTACAAACCTTGTCTCTTATGTCCTTACACCTTAACGGCTTCAACAACATGCCATTACTGAAGTATGTGCACTGCATGGGGAACAAAAGGTAGAAGATCAAAGATCAAGCAAAGAAGCAAATAGCATTAAATCAAAGGAAAAATAAGAATGTGGGAAATATTTTTTTTAAATACCAAGATATATTCTATGAGGTTGAAAACTTTTGGATATATCTAAATAGACATTTGGCACTATTTATTGCCACAGAAATAACTATGATTTTTAAATTTTAAAATGGAACTTTTTTTTTTCTCAGTTATGAAATGTTGGCAATTTTTAATAAAAATATCAAATGCTTCAAGTTCTGGTCATTAAATCTTTGCTTTCCCTCACAGGATCATTAATTAAACTGACAAATGCAATAACTGAAGTTCTGCAAATTTAAAAAAACCCATCATGATTTATAGCACAGATAAACTAAAATACTGTAGTCCTTAATTAACAGATATATTCATGAGCTTTTAAACAGAAAGCAAGATACGTGAGATGCTTTAAGTAGAAGTTGCAATTTTGCAACATAAGTCTGTACAAAACCTCCAGGCAGCACGCTGTGAAGGAAGTACCTGTGTCCCAGGAAATGCTTTTTCCATAAATCTTTGTTAACAGTAGCTTTCCCCCCAACCCCAAACTATTTACAAGTATATGCATTTTGCAAGCTCAAAGCACCTTGTTTCACATCCTTATGAATGCATGCATTGACATTTCATCCTTTCATGTGCAAATTCTAAAATTCATTGTAACTGAGGGAAAAAAAAAGTTAAAAGAGTTCAAAACCTGTCTACAATCATAAGTGAAAGGATCAAAAATGTCAGATGTTGCAGACCACTGGCTCCTAATAAAGCTCTCTTTATTGTATTCACCATTCTTGAGTAATTTTTTCCCTGTTTTTTTCAGTTTGTTACAAAAGCAGTCTTTTTTTTTAATTAAACAGTATTTAAACTAAACAACTCTTCATGCCATGCAAAAATAACATTTTATGCACTTTTGTTGAGGCTTTCCATGTTTTAGTTCATAGGCATTACTAACTGTGTTTTAAGAAAAGATATTTTTATTGCTTCTGTAACTAGTCACATGCTAGTTTCACGTGTAGGACAATAACCAGTTTCTCCTGGACTTGAATGAATTTCTGGAGCAAACAAATGGTTTTCCATTTTGTGGCCTTCTTGGTTACTGTCTGGTTTTACCTCACCCACAGCATGGTAAATGTCTTGAGTACAGTTGTGGCTCATGCTTTTGGGTGAAGAGCTGACCTGTGGCTCCTCTGTTAAATTGTTGCCATCACTGTGTTTATCCCCACAGCAATTTGTCTTGATATCCTGTTTTTTCTCATGTTTCATACCATGTAACTCCATAAACTCTTCTTCTTCTCCAGTGTCTATTTCAGTGAAGCTCCTCCTCTCTTTGGAAGGGAAAGTGAAAATCTTTTGTTTGGGAAAGAGAGGGGATGATTTTTTAGCAGGTCCTTGACAAAGTGCAGGTGCGTCAGCACCAAGTACAGGCCGTTCACCTTGGGGGGAATTTTCTTCTAGGAGAATGGTGCTGATGTGCTGAGGAGTGGCCTGGGTGAAGTCTGCTCCTGCTGTCACTGGCAGTGGCCTTGCGGTGCTCGGTGGAGTTTGTGGAGCACCACCTCTATTGTCTTTAAAATTAACTTTAAGGGATCTAGATTTTAATGGGTTGCTACCTTTCAGGGAGCTTTTGGGGCTTTCCATGGCAGTGTCAAAAGGAAAATGACCATGTGAAACAGTTTGGGACCCACTGCCATCACTGATAACAGCTCTGTTGATTGGATTATAGTCAAAGGTGACATCAGTTGGAGAAAATCCTCTGTCTTTTGCAAATGGTATAAACTGAGAACTTCTTGGTCTTTGGTTTTCTTCCAGGTTAACAGCATCAGTTGGAAATCTCATTTGCAAGTGAGAGCCAGGAAACAGAGAGAGCGGAGACCTCTCTGTTTCCGTGAAGTCAGTTGCACAGCTGGCAAAACTGTCGATACTGGATGTGCTTCTCATGTCCATTACGATGTCCGCAGGCCCCGTTGGCAACGGATCTCTCTGACCTACAACTTCTTCCATTTCTATTTCTTCTTCATAACTGGGTGGCTTTGCTGACTGGTCTTGGTAACCAGCATTAAGATTAGGCTGAGACTGGGTTTTAGTAATTTCGTTATACAGCATTTCCAGTTTTTGAGCACTCAGGTGCTGTGGGCTGGAGGATGCTGCAGCATTGTTTAATTGCTCATGGGAGTCTTGTTGACTAACTTCTTGGTACTTGTTTTCATAGGATTTGTTTGAGCTTGTTTCAGACATTGTCCTTCTGGCCCATTTCCACCGGCTTGGGGACAGGTGGCTGTTATCAGGTGTCTCCTTTGGACTGAGTGGTTCTCCAAGCTTTCCTGAATCTACTGCTACGTCTATCATTTCCATACTGCGAGCAAAGGCATCTTTCAGATTCATGGAGACAATACTGCCATTTCTTTTAGCTCGCTCAAGTGCTTCTCTCCTCTTAATTGCCTTCTCCTGTCTTTTCTGCTCCTTATAAAATTCTGAGAAATTGTTCACAATAATTGGTATAGGCAGGGCTATGACCAGCACTCCAGCAATACAGCAAAGTCCTCCAACTATTTTACCTAATAAGGTCTTAGGATAAATGTCACCATATCCTACAGTAGTCATAGTGATTGTTGCCCACCAGAATGATGCAGGAATACTTGTAAATTTTGTAGCATCCTCATCCTTTTCAGCAAAGAATACAAGACTTGAAAATATCATTATTCCCATGGCTAAAAATAATATCAACAAGCCCAATTCATTGTAACTCCGCCTGAGTGTAAAGCCTAAAGACTGAAGACCCGTTGAATGTCTGGCGAGCTTAAGAATCCTTAGGATCCTCATAATTCGAAATATCTGAACCACACGTCTGACGTTTTGGAACTGCAGGACACTTTTATTGGACTCTGTGAGGAAAATGGTGACATAGTACGGCAGGATAGCCAGTAAGTCAATGACATTTAATGGGCCTTTGAAGAACTTCCACTTATTTGGTGAAGACAGAAAACGCAAAAGATACTCCATGGTAAACCAAGCAATACACACAGCTTCAACATGTGCTAGCTGAGGGTTGTCATTTGGCTGCCCAAATTCATCTATTTCTTGAAGTTCTGGCAGTGTGTTAAGAGACAAAGCAATAGTGGACAGGACGATGAACAGAATGGACACAATGGCCAAAATCTGTAAAACAAAATAAAAAATGTTTTGGTTAGACTGATAAGAGTGTACTTTCAGGGTTTGATTAAATCCTTTCAAATGCACGTGTGTCAAACACAAAATGGTGGAAGCTGTTTTCGCTGCTGCATTCATTATTTTGTTTTATTGTTTTGAATTTTGCACAGACAAAGCATTAGACTCATCTTTGACATGGTCAAAACCTGATTGCTTTACTGCCTGCAGTAAGGCAATTCATTTCAGAAAGCTGGCCACGACTGGTCTTACCATTTTTAAATTATAATAGGAGGTGATGTTTATTAGTGCAAGTCACCAAGTGGAGATATATAGTTCTGCTAATGTGCAGAACATTTTGAATTTTCTGCATTAATTGTAATTATGTAAAGCTTTGCATAAAGTGTGGAGAATTGATTGGGGAATACCATATGTAAGACGGTAATTCAGTACTACACAGTGCACACTTTCCTAGACAGGCATAAATTTATGAGCTGAAAAGTTAAGAAGCATAAACATGAAACACAATTCAGGAGACTAGTCCTGCTGAATTTTCATGTCTGAACAAATTTCATGTGCTACAAGAATTGAAGTTATTGGTCCTGAATTAGGTTGAGACCATGATTTAAAAAAGTAGGTAGTATGAGGGTGAACCAAGTTTCGCATAATTATTAAAACGTGTAAGTAGACAGTGGCTTCCAAGAAATAAAGTTTTGCTTTCTGTCTAAGGAGATACGTTTTATAATATATTCCGTCACTCACTTGCACAGAATCTTAGAATCACAGAATGACAGAATCATAGAAACATTAATGTTGAAAGAGATCTCCAAGACCCTCAAGTCCAATGTTTGACTGAACACCACCATGCCAACTAAACCACAGCATTAAGTGCCACACCACTTTCTTGAATGCTTTGAGACCTGCTGATTCCTTAGGCAGCCGTTCAAATGCCTGACAAGCCTTTGAGTGAAGAAATTCTTCCTGATGTTCAACCTGAACCTCCCCTGGCACAGATCGAGGGCTTGAAGCCAAATCCTTTCAACATGCCACTGGTTGCCTGGGAGAGCAGGCTGACCTCCACATGGCTACAGCCTCCTTTCAGGCAGTTGTAGAGAGCTGTAAAGTCTCTCCCGAGCCTCCTTCTTTCCAGGCTAAACAACTCCAGCTCCCTCAGCTGCTCATCATATCACTTGTGAGGGTCTGTGCTCCAGACCCTCCATCAGCTTTGTGGCCTTTCTCTGGACACACTCCAGCACCTCAAAGTCTTTCCTGTAGTGAGGGACCTAGAACTGAACGCAGGACTTCACGTGAGGCCTCACCAGTGCCAAGTACAGGGGGATGATTAATTCCTGCCCTGATCCTGCTGGTCACACTATTTCTGATACAAGCCAGGATGCCATTGGTGGTCTTGGCCACCGGGGCACACTGCTGGCTCATATTCAGACAGATGTTGAGTAGCACTCCCAGGTCTTTTTCCACTGGACAACTTTCCAGCTATTCTTTTCCAAGTCTGTAGCACTACATGGGGTTGTTGTGACCAAAGTGTGCAGGACCCAGCACTTTGTCTTGTTGAATCTCATACAGTTGGTCTTGGCCCATTGATTCAGCTTGTTCACATCCCTTTGCAGAGCCTTCCTGCCCTCCAGCAGATCAACACTCCTGCCCAACATTGTGCTGTCTGCAAACTAACTGAGGCTGCAATCAATCCCCTCATCCAGGTCATGAACAAAATTGTTAAACAGGACTGGCCTCAATACTGAGCTTTGGGAAGCCCCACTAGTAACCAGATGCCGGCTGGATGCAGCACCTTTCACCACCACTCCCTGGACCCAGCCATGCAGCCACTCCTGAACCCAATGGAGAGTGCTCCTGTCCAAGCTGTGGGCTGCCAGTTTTGGAGAATGCTGTAGAAGACAGTATCAAAGACTTTACTAAAGTCCAGGTAGACAGCATCCACAGCCTTTCCCTCATCCACTAGGCAGGTCTCCTGGTCATAAAAAAAGATCAGGTTGGTCAGACAGGACCTGCCTTTCCTGAACCCATTGTGGCTGGGCCTGATCTGATTGTCCTGTTTGTGGTGTGTGATTGCACATAAGATAATCTGTCCCATAACCTTCCCCAGCATCGAGGTCAGGCTGAGAGGCCTGTAGTTCCCTGGACCATTCTTCTGACCCTTCTTGTACATGTATATCACATTGGCCAACATCCAATTGTCTGTTCTTGAGCTCCACACAGTTGAAACACTTCCTAACGTACCCACCCCAGAACTCTCTCTCCTCGTCTGTTCCTTCTGAAGAGCTTATAACCATCCATTGCCACTCCCCGTTCATGTGACTGTTCCCACCATGTTTCCGTGGTGGCAACTACATCGTAGCTCTCCTGCTGCACGATGGCTTCCAGCTCCTCCTGTTTGCTACCCAAACTGTGTTCAGCCATGTACAGGCACTTCAGGTGGGCTGTTGATTTCACCCCCAGCACCGGCGTGCTCCCCTCAGGCTCATCTTTAGTGAGTCTGGTCCTATTCTTTCCCCCCTTCAAACCGAATTTAAAGCCCTCTCAATCAGTCCTGCTACAATCCTTTTCCCCCCTTCCCCCCGCCAGTCTGTCTCCAGCAGGCCTGCTTCTGTATAAATTGCCCTGTGATGGAAAAAAGACATTTTGATAACATTCAGGCATCTCTGTACCTCACAGCCTTCCACTTTGCCTGGAATAGCTGGTCATTGTCTTTTACAGAACTAATATTATGAGAAAAAAAATGAATATCAACAAACTTCACGGCTTTACCAGAAAGTTTATTTATTTATACTCTAAGCAATATGACCAACTTTGAGGCAGTGAGCAAAGTGTTAAAATGATAAAAAAAGTATTATAACACTTGGAAAAAATATATTGTTTTGGTTGGAAGTCCAAATTAAATCCAGGTTTTTATTAGAAATACTAAAATAAATTGTTTTCTGCTTTAAAGATCAGTTTAAGCTCATTCATAAAAGCATTTACTTTCATTTCTCAGAAATGGAACTGTTAAGTCCATTTGGTGATGTTCCAAGGACGCGTTAGGTCTGACAAAATTGCTGGAACACCCAAGAAGAGTGAAGTGAAGCTAAGAAGAATGCAAGTGTGAAGAGTGTATGCAGAGAGACTGGTCACAGTGGTGATAGAGGCTCTAGGGATAGAAAGGCCACCTCACTGTAGCTTTGAGAAAAATAGCAATAAACTTTTTTTCATCTGTGGGTTACCAAGTGGATATTCAGCTCTCTAAACACAAACAAAGATTGCTCACGGTGTGGTGTGTATTTAGCATCATGTTGTACTTATGTACTATCTTTGGCCTTTTTCAGCTACTAATAGTACAGAAAAGGTATACAGGTATCACCTTTCATATGCTAAAGTATTGAAACATATTTATTTGAATTTTTCTCTACCAGTGCTGCTTCTGTCTTTTTTTCTTGGCAATTCTATTTATTGGAGAAATAAGATCCATTCATTTCTCCTGCCAAATGAGTTACGGACCATCTGTCTTCATCCTTCGTACAGTCCATTCAGAAAACATCCTTAGGTTAATCTATCCTATTTAGGTGGTCTATACATTCCTTTAAAACTTCTGTTACCAACATCAGCAAAAGAAGCCAATCTTAGTAAAGAATGAGGGCAATAACAGTGCATATGTAGGCAGGGCTGATTAATGAAATTTGTAGCTAGGACTGAGGTAGACAAAAGACAACACTATAAGAGAGCAATAATTACCTTTCAAACTGTGAAAGTTGCCTGTATCAGATTTCTGTATTAAAGTTGGAAACTTAAATAAGGTGTACTGGGTTATCCACTTCACCTAAATGACTGTGAAATTGCTAATGCAGGCTTGACTTCTCTAAAATACTCAATAACATAATTATACTTTCAGAATTTACAGAACAAATGAACAGGGCACAGGTCTGAATAGTTGAGCTTGCAGTTTCTGTCAAGCTAATGGAGCCTCACTGGGCCCAGAATCAGAATGCAAGTAACAAGACTGGAAAAAGCTGTATAATACCAGGACCCAATTACTTGACATGCATTGTTCTTAAAAAAAAAAAAAAAAAAAATGTAAGAATGTATCTGCCCAACTGTCATCAAACTGATTTCAATTAGGAAGCACTGGCATTTCAGTCTGTCATAAGGGATTTATTTTATGCCTAAATATCTACCAATATACAAAAGATCCTAGAAAAGAGGTGAGTTAGTGAATAGCACCCTCTCTTGCACTATGTGACATTTCTAAAACTACATGCATTTTGTAGGCCTTGGGCACAAAACTTTCCTGTTCCCAGTTGCCACCCAGGGTGTTTTATTGAAAACAAGCATCTATGTGTTTGTTCCCGCCATTCCTTCATGTGCTGCTAACAAACAAGCCTGAACTCTCCCAGCTCTTTTAATAAAATATGCACTACAGCAAGCCTGGAACCTTAAATGATTTATACCAATAATCTATAAGCATGAGTCTGTTCTTTGTGAAAAAAAAATTACAGCAAAGTAAAGTTGTTTAGTTTCTTCTAATGTAAGAATCTCAAGCTTTTATTTGTTTGGGACTTTGTTATGTAATTAAACCCGTGCATCATTCCACACAGTATGTTTTAGTTATTGCAATTGATTAGATTTCACAACTCATTAGACAAAAAAATGAAAACTTGGAAGAACAAGAGCAGCTATGAGAAAAAGAAGAAGAAAAGAAGAATTCCCTGTTCTGAGTCTACATAAAGAATGCTTTGCAGATATAACTATACTGGTAAATCCTCATAGAACAGATGCAGATTGTATTAAGAGAAGCACAGAATTTATAAGAAAGACTTGTAGCAAACTGCTAGGCTGTTATACAGAAGACTAAAGAAACCACCACTGACTGAATCTTTCCCAGCAGAACTTCCTGTTTATTATATAATATTTCTAAACCATGTTCTGGACTGAAATGCCTGGAAAATTTGCACAGTGCATGTAATTCATATATGACCACAGTTCTTGACATAATATTTTAAACCCGAATTTCAGAATATACTTTGTTAAATGACTGATTCTGGCAGGTTATGTCATTTAGCTATAGTACTACAAAAGCACATAAAAATCCAGATCTTCTTAATCTTTAAAAATATTTCCTTTTAAATAGCAATTTTTTCTTAAAGAATGGACAGAGTTAGATTTTTTTTTTCCTATGGGCTGGATATGAGGTATTTGAATCTGTTGATGCAATAAATAGTAAAACATTCCTTGAGTTAATGATGCAGTCTTAGCCTCTGCCAGATGATGTTGTTTCTAATTTTTGGGGTGCAAGGACTGGTAGCAATCTCCTGAAAATGTAGTTGTTTCCCAGTATTAAATTGCCACTAAAAATGGCTTTTTTTCCCTGTGCACCACCTCATTGCTTATTACTGCCAGCAGTGTAAGGAATTCTGCATAAAATGAGCATACAACTGAGGCAGAAAATAAAGGTGTAATGGACTAGCCTTCAAATTGTTCCTTGCTATTCTGCAACAACTGATATGATATGTGAAATTATATTATATGATATGATGATATGATATATGATATGATGATATGATGATATGATATGATATGATTATATATGATATGATGATATATGATATGATATGATGATATGATATGATCTGTGAAAAGGCTTCTGTTATAACTGACAAGGCAGTGTAATTTTTATGTGCAGCAGAGAAAAAATTTGCATCAGGTTCACATTAAAACGTGGCTGTGGAAGAGAATTTCAGTTGATCCCTACTGATCAACCACTACAGTATGTTTGATTAATATAGGTTTCAGTCTGCAATCAAGTATGACTGTATTAGCAATACTGTTTCCTTAGTCTTTTTTTTTCCCAGGGTGAGATCTAGGGTAGGATCTAGACCATTTAAATAATAGACAGCAGTATAGTCTCATACTTTTCAGATTTGTAATCTCCACAGTCGCTGAAAATTATCAGCGTTGAAATTTGTGATATTGTCTTCACATAAGACATACTCTGGCAGTATCTTTAACTCTGCCTTTAGAAAATCTCAGAAAAAAATGAATGCTGTTGTTCACCTTTTGAAAGGCTTCTGGAGAACTGTATCAACTTTCTTGGGCACTTAGCTATATATTCTCAGAAGCATCTGCTCTTGGGAAAGAGGTGTCTTGATCTAAATTTGAGCAGATAGGGGGTTGGTCTAGGTTCTTCAGATCAACCTGAGAGCTGCCAAGTGCTGCCAGTGTGGCTACACCAAGTGTAACCTGCAGGTCATGCTGGCTCTTGCATGGAAGTGTCCTTAGCTTGTAGCACAGAGCTCCCAGCTCTGGCCAGACAATCCACAGACTCACAGCCACAATGGCAGGAGCAGAAGGTCAGATAATGAATGTTTTCATTTTTCTGAGGGAATAAGCCCATGAAAGTGGTAGACATATTGGTAGGTTTGATAAGAAGTTTATAGAAATCAGTTTACTTCAGCAGCATCCTTTACTGTCAGGTGTCTTCAGATTGTGATATTGAGTTTGCAACTGAATGGACAAAAAGTCTTGCTCAGTAAGAGTGCTATCTTGTACATCTGTCTATAAATCTGTGTGCATTCTGTTCTTGACATCTGGGACTATCCAAATGAGATGCACACTGGAGAAGCAAAGACAACACTACAAATTGAGTCACCTTGCAACTATAGCTATTACCATATGAGGAATTTTAAGATTAGTCAGGACATCAGTCTGTAGACATTTAGAAGAAGGGACCATTAAAATATTCTTCTGTGATACAAAGGACAAGAAGAAGGTCATGATACAACATCTCGCTCCCTGGTCACTACATTTTCTCCCTCCATTGTGTCCCTTGGACTTCCCAGTTACAAGTGTCACCTCTTGCCTCTGACCCACAATTCTATCTCATGCTGCTTTGCAGAGGGGACTGTGCTCAGCTCACACCCGTAATTCTGCATTCCCATCTATCAGTGTGCCATAGATCACATCATGAATAGTCTGACAGACTTAAAATTATTTTGAACCTAATGTTTCAACAGATCACACTGAAAAAGTTCAACAAAAGGCAAGCCATTTTGCTAAAGTCCTTCACTGGCTAATGCCCTTTTTTAACATATGTCCTTGGCCATGGGACATAAAAAAGGAGACAAATAGAAGCAAATCCTACTTGGATTTACTCCAAACTAGAACACAATGGAGCTATGGCAAGCCTTAAGCATGCCAAATCTAACCAATCTCAATAGTCCTGCAACATTGAGAATTATCTAAGAATAGAAGTATATGTTTGCAAATGCTCCTTGTTTTAAGTGATGGAAAAAATCATTTCCAGTTATTAAAAGTTTATTTTTTTTTTTTGAGAATAAGAGAGGGAATAATTTAACAGAACAGCATAAATTTAGTGCACCTTACAGCTCTATCACTGTTGCCCTTTCAGGAACACATTGGATAATAACTCTTGACAGCTATGTGATCACTGAACAGCTTCTCTCTGCTGCTCTCTATCTCCTTTCCTTGATGATATTATTGAGAATTTTGACCTTTCATTTTCCTCTTTTTCCTAGATTAGTATTATTATTAATATTTTTAAGGACTTGATTTGAATGTTCTTCATTGATCTTTCAGGGATATTCATTAAGCCTCACATTAACTACTTATTAAGGTTAACTTATGAAGGTTAAGCTCTCAGTGTTGTATTTATCTGGTGTCTAAGTGATGCACAGTCTTTTCTTTTGGTCTCTTTACACTGGGATGACTCTCACTTAAGAAGCTTGGTTTAGAAATACTCATTTAGGAGGTTTTCACTAAAGATTTCATTACTAGCTCCATAAATAATCATAGTTTTTTTAGATACGAGAATTATCTACTAGTTCATCAGTAGATGAAAAAGCTCTGTCTCCAGTTTAGCTTGACAGACAAGTTCCTATAAAGACAGTCAGCTCAAGTGCTTCTAGATGTTTATTCATGGTCCTATGAAGTTCAGTGGTGATTTTACCTAAAGAGTGGCATATGTCCAGGGATGTGCTGTCCTATCAAGCTCACCCAGAGCTAACATGTGGGACCACCTTTGTTTCTGTAATGTGGCATCCTTCAAGTCCCTGTCTGAGGAGGTTTAAGGCAGGTAAGAGTTCGCTTCCAGTGTGCATGGCAGTTCCAGTGTGCATGGCAGACCAGTGATGATAACATCAGCAGGATCATAATCATGCTAATTATAGTGGAAGGCATGATAACAGGTAGTTAAAGCTCAGGTTTTGCCACTAGTTAATTCAAACTTCTCCAAGCACAGCTGTAGTCAAGCAAGGTGTTTTGAAACTGGCTAAGGTAGGTCTATCTGACTGGAGAAACTGCTTCTGTCTTAGCAAAACCTTCACTTCAGAAGTTCAGTCATAAAGCCATTCATAAAGCTGATATACTTCCTGCTTGAGAGCACTGTATACATTCCATTTTTTTCACAAAGCCTTTCCACCACCTTGTGCTGACCTTCCTGTTCCATGGATGAATATTTGCCTTAGAAGACCTAGTATCTTAGAGGGAATAAATCTGCCTAGAAAAGGATATTTTGTTCTTTGAGATTAGCAAGCATCCTTCTGGTTTAAAGTAACAGTAATAAAATGCATCTCTCCTGCATTTTGTTGCAGGTAGACGACTGTTTATTGTGTTTATGCTATTAGGATAACAGTAATAGAATGCACCCCTCCTGCATTCTGGGGTGAGCTAACTTCATTTACTTAATCACTTGATTACTGCTCTATGGAAGGGTGGCCTTGGGGTTTGTACCACCAAGATTTTCAGCATAAGAATTTAGTTTGGGTTTGAGAATTTGATTATGGCTGAGTATTAAGGTGGTTTTATATAAGGCAACACCATGGGTAATATGGCACATGAAAACCCTGGGAATGGACTGAGTCTCTGTGAATCTGAACACAGGAACCACTCAAGTCTCTTAGAACACTAGGGGCACATTTGGTACACAGTAGAAAACTAAGTACAACACTGCAAACATGGATGTATTTACTAAATATTGCAACCAAAAAGTGTTGTTGGAGACCAGAGAAATTGCAATATACACAAGTAAGAGGCAATAGATTGCAAATGGGACTATCAGCTTGATATTTAGCACAGCCCTGGCGAAACACGCTGTGATTCATTATAGGCAAAAGCTGAGGTTAATACTGAGGCCATCTGTTGGACTGGCAAAGATGGGGGGCCTTAAGTAGTCACAGATGAAGACAATCTTCATAGTTTGGAAAGAGACAAATGTATTTGGTTTAGCATCAGTGGAGGCACCCTCGAATACTGAATCAGCACAGAGCTAATAAGAATGGGTTTTTTAACATATTAAGATCCATATCAAGTCAGCTCTAATATTTTTTTGCTGTTGTTCAACAGCAAAAAGCTATTTCAGCTGGAGACATGAAATCAATTATTTCATGATAAATAGCAAACTGTCCCCTAGGAATTAATGTAGAAGAAATGGCAGATCCAGAGTAAATGTAGGTGAATTACTTTTTTTTTTTTTTTTTCACTATGAAATTGGATAAGCCCATGCATTTGGCTGTCATATATTGACAGAAATAGAGCTAGTACCTGCTTGAAATTATAGTGTGGCTAGTTTAATCAATTAAATAATTTAATGTAAGGTAGTTTACAGTGAAAATAAAGAATTTATCTAGCTAATTCTTTCTTTGCTCTATGACAATGTGAGAGATTTAACTGCCTTACAGATGATCACAAAAAATTAACTTAAAGAGTAGTCTTAAAGGCTTTATTTATATATAGCTTTTTGGCCTCCTAAGTATTAATTCTAAATGGAACAATTTGCTTATGTGTGCAAGAACAATTTATCAGAAATGAATGAGATGTCTTTATTAAAGCTCCTGCCTGTGATCGTTCAGAAGTTTTCTAAAACTATTTCTAAACATATTTCTTACATTTAGGTTGTGTTTTGTACTAGCAGTCTAATTCTTGGGTAGTGAAAGCTGAGTATTATTACTTAGATGAATGTACTAGACTCTTCAAAATTTGCAGTGAAGTCATGACAAGGAGCTTGCAGTTTCCAATCCTTTTGCATAGCAAACCATATGCAAGATCTGTTCTGTGCTACTTCGCGCACAAAAACATTGGCTTCATTACAGGAATTTCATTAAAAAAAACCCAAACAAACAAAAACCCCACAAGCAACACAGGCCAGCCTCCAGACACAAGCAGAGAGGTCGTCTCCAGCAGCAGCTGGGCTGGCTGTGAGAGGCCAAGGGAGCGGGGCAGGGAGCGGGGCTGGATCGGGCGGTGGGAGCCGGAGCTGTCCCCGGCCCGGTGCTGAACGCGGGGCCGCGGCAAAGCGGATGCGGCAGATGTGCTGCGCCCACGTTCGCTCTAAACCCTTTTTTTTTCTGTCATGTTACTTACATGAAGGTGTGCAAATTATGCAGTCTAAAATGATAAGTCTGGGAAAATAAGGATAGCTCTGGCACAATATTTATTTCTTGGAAAAAATACCATTGAAGGCGGCAGGAATCTCGCCAGAGGTGAGGTATTTCTTTTTACAGCTTGCCATTTAGTAAGTTATTATGAACACCCAATAAATCACGGTGGAGATAAACAAGCAGGAGTAATGAAAAATCAAACCCCAATTGTTTAGCTCTAAGGAGTTTTAGCATAGGCTGTTGAATGGTTTTAATGGGGGAAATCAGCACACCTGATATACAGATTTATTCTGACGCTACCTATTTTGATATTGACATTCAACTTAAAGCAGAAGGCTGTATGTAACTGATTTTTAAAATGTGGAAACTGGAAATCAAACTACTTGGTTCTCACAGTTTCTATTTGTCATTTAGTTTCAATGGAATTTGCTTTCACTTGGGACCTCAGGTTATTAAGCAGGACTGTACAATTGAGTCTAATTTGCTGAAGAACACATTAAGATTTTTGTTTAACCTATTCACATTTTATAATCTTATTACCATTGAATAAGACTATTTTTTAGTCATATGATACAATGAGTAGGTATGGTCTTCCTGAAGGCTGATATTATCTATCAGACTTATTTGAAATTATGACAGGCCCAAAATCCTTTATTCACATTTTAAAAATATTTTTTCTATCTTGGCTTCATGTCAATTTCTATATAAATTTCAGAACGAAGGTTCTATATAAAATATCTATATTAATCTATGGTTTTATGTAAAGGTTATGCCAGTATTTCTCAAACTTGCAGAATAAGAGAAATTGTTAGGGAAAGGAATCCAGCCTGCTGTCTTTTTTACAATATATTAGTTAAAGGTCTACATATCTTAAGTGTCATTTCCTTGTGTTAGCTGTCACTCCAGGATTACTTTTGAAACTTCATCTGTAACACTGCAGTTTCAAACCCTTTTAAGGTGTGATGTATGCTGTAACACATACACAGAGTACCAATGCTCTTCAATAAATACGGAAATGTCCTCACATCACATTTAGGTAGGTCAAATTGTAATTGATGACAGATCTGATTCACAAAATATATTATCCATTATTAACATACTATTAAAAGGTACTGCTCATGCTGCTGTGATCTCAGACTAAGAGGACAGTATATGAGAAAATGCCTGTAAATGATGGGAACATCAGACTTTGCTTTTAGCACAAATACCTCAGACAGGTGCTGAACAGGATCTTCAAGGAATTTCTGTTTATCCCCAACTGTGACTTGGGCAGAAGAAGGGCTGACTATTCCTTGGTCTACAGAAGACTGATTTTGTTCTGTCACAAATAAATGTATATTATGCTTATAATCTATTAAAATTAGGGTCAATCAGTGCCACATATTTTGAATATTTTAGTCAGCTGTACTGGGAAGCAAAGGAGGGCAGTCTGACAAGGCTTTATCTAATGTTCTGCATAAATTTTGATATTTTTCCTATTTTAACCAGTAGATGTCTCTGTTTTATCATGCAGCTGTTGACAAGGAGACACTGTTCCTGGTGTCACAACACATATTTAGTAAGAGAACTATTTGTTTGCCATGGAATGAATACATGTGAATGCAAAAATGCCGATTTAATGCTCTCAGCATACTCTAACCAACCTAAGCCCCCAGAAGCTTTGGTGAGAGCTCTGGCTGCTAAGCAATTTTGAAAATCATCTTTATGGAAATGTCCCATAGGATTTTGAGAGGGCAAAAGGGGAATTGGTGAGATTCTATTGATATTAATCTAAAAAATGTAATAAATTTAGTACTTTTTTTTATCCCATGGGAAGGCTCATAGAAGCAGCTTACAGAACCGTATTTGAGTATTTGATTTCTACACAATGCCTCAGGAAATTCCATGTTGTGATAGATGAATTATCTCCTCCACTTCTTGCAAATGTATAAGATGATATTTTTTCTGCATCTATAGGCATCAAGAGTAGATTATTTGAAACTCTTGCACCTAACTGAAAATATAATTGTGATACAATTCATTCAGACTTCTGTATTTTCCAAATTTGAAAAAAAAATCTAGGATATATACAGTTTTTCTAAAATCTCTACAGAAGCTATCAGCAATTTAAAAATTATATTCAAATTCTGTTATTTTAAATAACAGAAAAATGAAGATATATTATTTCAAAACAAACAATTTTGTACAACATACTTTTTGATTTTGATTGTCTAAGAATGTGATAGGTTTCTATCAGTTATTTCCTGGCCTTGTTCTTGCTCTCCTAGGACAGTTCTCCACACAATTAAAAACTTAGAAGCTATTTTTTTTTGTCTGAATTTTCCTGTATATATTTATATTTGAGATCCTCGATTCAGTCATCAGAGAGAAAAAATACTGGACTGGATCTACACATAGCCATGAACTGCATCAGAATTTTTGTTTGTGGGTTGCTGCATCTGGTTAAGATGCTCCCTTTTAGAAATCCCTGCAGAAACTGTTAGGATCTGTTGTGCCACATACTTATTAAAGTAAAAAAGCATATAATCTTAGAGAAGAAAAAGGTCATCTCTTTTAGATGGCAACTGTTCCCACATGAACAAGCAGCATGTTGGGGCTTTTTTTTTCCCCATTAGGACTCATGTCAGTGTTGGAAACAGGACTCCAGCTGGAGGGAGCGTGCTCCTCAAGGAAAAACGCATGTCACAGACTACCCCTGTGTGTTCCCACTCCCACCCACTGTGGCTGTTTCTCCTACTGTCAAGTGGAACCAGAGGCGAGCTATTTTTTAGCCCACATTTATGCTCCAAGTGCATTGTGATGAGAGGCATAGATGGCCAGTCTGAGTCATCAGTCCCGTGTCACTTGTTCCATCAGGCTGGCCATTTCTGGGAGCCAAGCAGAACACTAAGTAGCAGAAATATTAGACCTTACCCTGAAATGGTTTATTATTAAATACAGCATTTCCCCAAATGTCTGAACAATGAGGGGTTGACTGTAGAAGGGGACAAGAGTGTTGCCTAGTTTCAAAAGAAGGAGCGAATTGTCTGTCAAATCATCCTGGTTGTCAAACCAACGGCCAGGCCACAGAAACTCCATAGTTTCCATGACGGCAGCTACAGCAGAGTTTCTACAGCTCAATCAGGCTTAAGACAAGAAATAAACCTGGAAATAAATTTGTTGGGTACAAACAGCTATAATGCAACTGTCTGCAGCAAGCCTATGGACAATAAAATTCATCTTCAAAGAACCCTTGTACATGGAACAAATACATTATACTCTGGCTATGCTTCAGGAAGTATCTTTTATAGCTGACAATTTCATAATACATATATTTTTTTTCTTTTAACTGCCAACATCTGGCAATTTATGATAAAGACTTGGAACAGAGTCTTTGGGGTATTTACAGTTGGTTCTATCTATACACTGATAACATATATTTCTACTTCTGAAAGCCACATAAAACCCCCACACCCACCACCAAAAACTCAAGCATTTGCTGGAAGAGTGATGTGATTCTTTATTTCACATGATATTTATGACAAGGGATAGAACTGCATGAATAACTAAAGAAGAAAAAGGTTTGTGTTATTATTCAGTCAGAAGTGCTAATCAAAACAAAGTAATAGTTTTGGAAAATCTCTTACTGTGGGATATATATGATAAAACCATATGGCTTCTAGTAATTACAATAATGGCAGTACTGGAAGAAAACAATATAATTCAGGTACCACCTGGAATAAACTGGAACCACTTTGTATAAAGAATATATATAATACTACTATATACTGTAGTATATGTTTTCTCTGAGATGTAAACACACAGGTATTACTTTCAAAAGGATTATTAATTATTGCTCTTGTAGATTATAACTGCTTCTGCTTTATTCTGTGTCCTTTATGTCCAATTATTTTTCTATGAGCTGTATAATTAGAAACACATTTTTATGGAGAAATACCTGACTTACTCTACCAAGGAGCTCACTGACAGTGAAGTATTTCACTGCTATTAATAGAAACACCGCAACGACACCAAGGCTGAGGTTTGTTTTTTTCAAAATGATTTCTCTTAGCAGTCATGGAAGTGCATGCTCCTGTCATTGTCCCATGCTACTTTGAAGGATAGGAAGTGGGACAGAGGTGATTTGTTGCCTTCAGTGCAATACATTTGACATTGTAACAGTTAATGTTAGCCTGAAAGGAAATAACTGGCACTACTGCTTTTACTGTTATATAAGATGGAGAAATGGATGTGAGGTGGAGATTAAGGAGTCAAAGCACAGGAATATTTGGAGTGTTTTGCAAAATTTGGGATCTTGACTTCTGAACTGAATTTTCAGCATCTAAGAAAACACTTTTCTTCTTTGAGGTCCTGTTTATATTACAGAATGTTATCCTTTTGAAATATTTCCATTAAGACAGAAAATGAGAACCTAGTTTGACACAAAAAAAGGATTTAGAAATATGGGAGTATATTACAATGATTGAAGGAAATACAACATCCTCCATCAGCCCTAACATCACCATTTATGGATACATTTCTGCTCAAACAATTAGCTCCCTGCTTCATTTCCATATCCAGGTTCACTTCTAGGTTCTTTCTGGAGGCACATAATCACCTCTGTGTGAGATGAGATCAATATTGTTGATAATATACTCCAGGAGAATAATATGGCAGAACAGTGAAGTCTAAAAGCAGGAACAAGGATGTTTAGACCAGATTTGCTCATGACCTCCACCTCTGCACAAGTGCCCCTCCTGACACTTCTGGAATGGGAGGGACTTTCGAGTAACCTGTCTGTGTGCTTGGACTGAGCCAGAATAGACATTTTCATCACTGTCACCAGCACGCTTTCAAATGTACCTTTTATAGGCACAATCTGACACCGAATCTGATGTACAGGAGAAAGCACTCATATTGCTGTACATATCTAATGCTTCTGTTGGGGGAAGCCTGCTATATGTAACTCAACAAGATAAATAGTAATTTCTTTGGATTTTTATCTGCAGGAGGCTTGTTTCAGAGCAGCATGATTTGGGTAAGAGAGTCCCCTAAAGGCATGTGAAATCGTAAAGGAGGAATAGTTTCCAAATCTCTCTCTGTGGAAATCAGAGAGCCAAACAGTGAAATGGTGCCAGTAAAGAAAGTGAGGAACAGATGTACTTTCATTGTGTGATCCTTCCACTTACAGTTAGTCTTTCAATTCAATGTTACATTGCTAACATCAAAACATAATAATAAAGCTGCATTGAAAATGTCAAACATCAGCAGTGTTAGTAGGGTCACTAGTTTCACACCGATTTGGAAGCTGGGATGAAAAGGGCTTATGATTTTTATCTTTACACCAGAGGAAAATATGTTCTGAAACCCCTTGTCAAAAGGAAAAGATGAAATTCCCTCTCCATTACAAAGCATTGGATTTTTATTAAAATTCATTTAATGTCTAACTTTGTAGCTGGAAAGAAAAACCATCTTTGTTTTGGAGTTGCCAATTGCTTTTGATTTTGACAAATGACTTAAATTATCTTCTTATCAGATTTACTTTAGGAATGAATTGTATATTTTTTTCCAGAGGGTATTACAATTCCTAAAGAGTTTCATCAATTTTCCATTAATGTGCCAGTCATTCTTAAGCAATAATTACAAAAGCAGAGGCATCATATTAACCTCTTGATACCAGAAGTTGGAATTAGCATATTAGCACTTAAGCAAAGTAAACATTGGCCCGTTGGTGACAAGGGATTAAACTGCAGCATGCTGTGTCTGCTGGGAATGAATTCACTACACCTGGCCTAGCATATTTTCCGCAGTGTACAAATCCTTATCCAGATGCACGGAACTCACTTGGAATATCCTCACAACTTCAGGAGCCAAACACCGATGTAGAGCAGGAGCCAGGAATTAAAATTCTACCTGGGTCTGATGTATCTCAAAGCAGGTCAAATGAGTGAGCCCTTACTTTTCTTACAATTTCTTTTCCTGCACTCTATACAGTAATTACTAGGGGCTTTTGCAGGGAATATGCTTGTGCATACTATCAGCAAACATTTTTGATCAGTAATTTATACATCAAGATATACTTCAAAATCTGATCACCACAGTAATCCTAGATGTTAGAGCCCCATTGCTTCATACTAAAACACTAAAAAAATGACATGGTGGAATTATAGTATCAGTAGTATAATTTTAAACAGAAATTTAGTGACTGAATGATTTTTTTTTTCAGTGAGAAATCTAGCTCAACAGTTATAATTCATTTTTTCTTCCAGTAATATTTATCATATAACAGCAAAAGAAAAGAAAAGAAAAGAAAAGAAAAGAAAAGAAAAGAAAAGAAAAAAAGAAAAGAAAAGAAAAGAAAAGAAAAGAAAGACAAGCATCAAACATATAGGCATAGTTACTTTATATAAGAATTTCTATTATTTATTAAGCACATCAGAAGTTTTACAGGAATAAAATTATGAAAGGAATTTGTTGTTCTGCATTATTATTGCCTTAAGCTTTGATGACTTGTGAGTTATCAAAACTTGCAGGTACGTCCTGAAATTGTAAGCCAGGTGGCCTTTCTAGATAGAAGCTGTTTAATTTTCAAGACAAATGGCAAAGAGCTCCAGGGGAAGACTGGAATATCATGCTGCTGGCCTCACATTTCTTAACTATAAATTTTCTTTTGTATATAACTTCAACATAAAACCTACTGTAGAGTAGGTGTCAACTTTACATTGGTAAAGAAGGATCACTTAATTATGTCTGGCATTCAATAAACTTTCAGAGATCAGTTCCCATTTAAATCACAGCATCTTGCTGGCTCTCTTTCTTATGTAGAAATGCAAGATGGGGTGGGTTATTTTTGGTACAGCCACACAGGCACTCAGGGTTTGCTGGCCATAGTAGAAGGACCTGCATTGATATTATCAATTCTTAAATGATCCTGGAAACGATATCACACCAATAGTCAGCACTAACCACAGATGTGCTGCCTCTCCAAAGTGCCCATTTGCATGACGTGATTTTGGGGCATTGGATAAGTTGTTTTCCTTATAATTAATCATTTACTACTGTTTACATTGCATTGCTGGAAGAATGCAGTTCCCTTTGAAGTGGGCTCTTTACAGACAACTGGCAGACTCTTATCTGCATCTAGATTAATCTTGATACTAGATGAACACAATAAATAAAATTGAAAGATAGGAAGACAGGGACACTGTCTTTACCATTTGAAGCTTGGTATCACATATTATTTACTTTATGTGTTTTTTATGAGTGTCTTTACAGGGAATGGAGGCCTTTATGAGTTCAGGACATTATGTAGCAACAAGTGCTCTTTAGGTGGTTAAAAATATGATTTATTATTTCCTATGACAATTTACTGTATATGTTCTGTATATGATTTATATATGTTCTTTATATGATTTATATATGTAAGATTTTTTGCAACAGTAAGGAAGACAAAAAAAACCCTTAGATTCAATGAGAATTGTGTTATCACATTAATAATAATTTTCATTTCCTCATAGTTAAATAAATGAAATCCTTGAAGATAAGGGCAAGATTTGAGATGAGTAAATTGGTCTAGAGGCCCAAAGTTTTTATAGGTCAATTGCTTGGAGTGGCTTATATAAATTCTGTTCACCTGCTCCCACATCTCTAACAAATATCACATAGTATTTCCAACAGATCATTGACTTTCCCTTCTTTTCCATCCTGAAAGACACTTGTTTGCAGACATTCTTCCAAAACCACGAAAACATGACTAATGTATTTATTTTATACATCTTCCATGCCAGAAAGGATTTGAAAGGATCCCATTTGATGAAAAACCTATTAGGAAACTTGAAATGGAAAAAAAAATTCCTTTTCTTTGCTCTCCACTAGTCTGTGAAGCAGGAAGATTGACATTAATTCTTTTCATTGGACCACCTTCTCACTATATTTTGTAAGTACATTACAATTCCTGTTTACCAATTTATAAGCTTCCACTTCAGCAATTTAGATGAAGAAATAACCTGTATGTGCATGCGACTGTGGTTATCTATCTTAACTACATCATCTGCAAAAGCACCTTAATGCAATCAGGAAAGGAACTTCTGAGTCCTTTCAATATAAATGCCCTATTAATGGCTTTTACAGCTGATCTTCAGAATGCTGAGTTGAAACATATGGGAACAGCTGATACTATGCTGATAGACAAGAGGTCAAATCTTTACAGGGTCACATATGTTACTGCTGAAAGCTTAAGCAATTGCTTGCACGCAGGGTTATTTATAGTGTTGAAGAGTGAACCAATAGTATTGGTATCTGATCCATACTTCATATAGATAAACCAAACTGAATACCAAATCAGGGAACAGATGTCCGTGAAACTCATCTGGTTGACAGAGGCCATAAAATTTATTAAATATTAAAGGCAACTTAAGCAGATTTTCTCTGCTAGTTTCTCTCTGGAGCAGTCACAAAATCCCAAATTATCTGGACTGCATTATAGTTCATGAAATATGCTACTTCAAGGTCTAGGGAAAGTTGCATCTCGAGGGCTTTCATCAAGAACCTTCTTCTTTCTGTATCCCCTACAGGTGTCAAAGTTATCTCTCAGTTGGAGCAGGAATTGTATTGGTTTCTCTTTAGCATATTTTTAGGTTTGATTATCCTATTTTAAAAACAGTTCTTGGATGCAAGCATGCTGCTTGGTTAGGAATACAGCAATAAACAAGAATACAATGCCACAATAAAACAACAGTACAAATGATATGTCTAGTTTATGAATAGCAATAAAATCCCTTTGCTTGGACCAGGGATTCTTAAACTGCATAACACTTAACTGCCATGAAAGATGCATAAATAATTCCTAGGAAGCCAATAGCTTCCTTCTGAGCAGAAATGTGACTGGGAACTGCTGTCATTGCTCCCAGCATTAGCACAGAGACAGTACATGAGAAAAATAAAGTTGGGCACTTCTGGAACCTTTTGTGTTTTGCAACAGATAAAACTGTTCAGGTCAGAACAATGAGCAGCTTCTCTCCAGGACACATGCAGGAGGCTGTACAGCACAGAAGCAGAAACTTTATATATAATGAGCCACTTCACAGAGCAGATTATGTGGTAGCTTTTCATAACAGAGTAAAATAATTCCCTGGTGTGAGCCTTATTTTAAAAGACATCTGCTTACAATTGTAATGGATAATATTTTGCAGTGATAGGGAACATTTGAATCTCGAGCAAGAGACTGGAGTATTGGCTGTGACTACCTACAATTACCATTTCAACTCTCTCTTACAAAGATACACTTCCAGATCTCCACAGCTGTTCATATATTCATGTACTGCACAGATGAGGAGGACAAAGATATCTGCTCAGACTGCTTACCTCTCACAGACTTTTAGATACTTTGGGTAATCTAAAATGTACAAAGTGTATTTCTAAAACAGACAGAAGAACATTGTCTCAAGATTACAGTCTCTGAAGAAAAGGCACCAAATCTCAGATTTACTCTTACTCAAAACTGCCATTTACAAATCTCTAGATTTCATGAGAGCAGCAGATGGTGAAAATACATTTTTAACTCATTTATGCTCCATGTGGTGGGATGAATTCTTTTCCTCTTCTCTTAAGTATCCTCCCAATACAATTCTAACATTATTTCCAAAAGCTGAAATTGGTTATGAAGTTGGGTTTTTTTTCTCCATTTCATTTTGTCTGGTTTTTGAAATGACAAAGAAGTAAAGCCTCACTTGTATTTCAAATGCAACACCTGTCAGCTTTCATATATATTAGACATATACACACATATGTTCACATTCACACACACATCTACATATATATGTAGATGTATAAGATAAGTATGTACACTTATGCCTAGAGAGATCCCTGTTAAATATTTACAAATCTGAAAGACAAAAGCTTAATTCAGGAGCATTTAGGGTTGCGGGCTACATTGCTGGCATAGTGCTCAATTCAATTTACTAAACCCTTTATGCAATGTTTTATTACACAAAAAAATTGTAGATATGCCAAAATTAACAAAGCGGATTGGTGTGGAAGATTTAATGAATTTGTGTCACTCTGGAAGCCTGAATCAAACATGATATTCCTGGAGCTTAATTTGGATTGCTAGTGCTTTTTAAAGTAATTAAGAACATGCAGTTAGGAGACATTTGAACTGGGCTGGAAATACTCTCTGGAAAAATACAATTTGTTGCATATCTTTTCTGCATTGTGTTATTTTGTGTTCCTTTCTATTTTTAGTGCATACTGCTCTGTCCAAGACTTTGACTTTCCATATTTCAGTTCTCAGTTCCCACCAATTTCTGCAAGAATTGCACCAATGGAGAGTGGCAAGAAAGGAAGCTCAAAAATAACAATGGAAGTGCTTATGTACCATGGTAAAATTCCTTGGGCTCTGAGGATTGCAGGTAGATACTTGTGTACCAAGTGCATACAAAGTGATTTTTTGTTCATTCAATATGATGAGATAGCTGGAACACCCTTCTCCACAGGTCTTTGCATTTTTTGAAAATCAATTCATAGTATTTCCTAATTTGCTTCACCAATTTGATCTCATTTCAACAGTTCTCTTTGTGAGTAAGATGAAATGGAGAACATCTAACACAGTCAGTTCAGTTCAAAATTCAGTTACACAGAAATTTTTTTAATGTAATATTGTGCTGTGATTTATATCCCTTTAACAAAGCCAAGCATTAACAGACTTGAGAGAAAGAATAAAAGAATTAAAGAATTGCTGGACATTACACTAGACCTTTTCTTCACAAAGAAAAAGCAAAATGAAAGTGTCTCTAGACTGACCTGTATATTAGAAGACACATAACATCAATATGTCAAAATTAGGAGTATCTACAGAATACTGAATGAATCCTGGAGATACTTCACCAGTAATTTAATTTTCATTATGTATCATAAATATTGATCACTAGAACAGATGGGCAAGGATTTACTGAGGAAAATTTTGAGAGAAATGAAAATGAATAAATATTTCCTCCATGCCTTTTCTTCTGTTTTAATGGTAAAAGTATTTTGTTTAGAAACCAAAATGTCAGATATCCATTAAAAATGTGAAGATTTTTATTTAGAGGGAAAAGCTTCTCTAAACAAATTTCAAGCAGTAAATTTCTGACTCTCTCCATTGCAATCTATGAATTGAGCCTTAAGTGCCTGGACAAAATATGAGAATATTTCTGGGGGTATTGCATCACTGTCACTTGTGATCTGAGTCACCTGTTGGAATGGTCACATTCTACCTTCCCAGTTTAACTACTGCTTTGTCTCAGGCAGGTGAATCCCAGCACAAGTGTTTAACAGATCCACCACAATGGTGATGTGTTCCAATGCACAGCAAAATACCCAAATCCTTGAAAACAAGGCTGCCTCAGGATGTGCAGAACATCACCTCCTGGGGCACTTGCACATGCTCAGGCACAAAAGGGTGCCTGGGAAAGAGTGCCCATCTTTCCTCCAGTCTGATTTTAGTGGGATGACATTTTGACAGCATTATTAAATGAATCCATCAAAGCTAAGGGTATGAAATTTATCTGAATTCTGATGTTCATGATATTCCCTGATACTTCATAAAATCAGTAATTTGTGTATGATTCTATAAAGAAATTACGATTAAATAATAGGCACAGCATATTAACCTTCTTTTACCCTGTGTATAATAGAATGCAATACAATACAATACAATACAGACTGATATGTATGGTAATATGTCTGGGGAGAGTAAAGTTCACTTTTTTAACTGCAAGAGAACTCTGTATTATTCAAAGGGGTATTCCATACTATTCGTCCTCAGGCTAGAATAGTGGATTCTACTATTACTTCCTTCCCAAAATGCTATTTACAATCCTTTGAGCCTGTCAGTTCAGAAAATTTTCAGACCACTTCACTGCCCACTTATATTTGTCTGAGAGAATGTTATGATGGACAGAGTTAAAAGACTTAATAACATTCACTAATCCACTCACATCTACCAAGAGAGCCATATTATTACAGAAAGGTATAATGTTAGCTAAGCATGATTTTCCCATTTGTAAATCCATCTCTCAGTCACCTTTACATCTTTAGTATAGCTGGAAGCAGCGTCCAGGATGATTTGTTCCCTGACCTTCCCAGGGACTGAGGTGTGGCTGACCAGTCTGTATTTTCTCCTTGCCCTTCTTGAAGTTATGAGTGACATTTGCTTTCTTCCAGCTCACATGAGCCACTCCTGTCATCACAACTTTTTAAAGATAACTGAGAGTGGCCTTGTGGTGGTATCACCTGACCCTTCATCACTTGTGGGTTTATCCCATCAATTCCTATCAATAACTGGATACCCAGTTTGTTTAAATGTTTCTTAACCTGATTCTCCTCCACAGAGGGTAAATTCTCCTTTTTCCAGAACATCCCAGATTTCTCACAGATTTAGTATTACTGTATCTTATCAGTAAAGACCCTCTATGCTGGCTCAGGCTGCAGCTTCAACACTGCTAATGTGAATTATATGATCTTTCACTGGTAATTATATGATCTTTCACTGGTAATGGATGGGTTAGAAATAATTTTCTATGACATTTATGTTCCAGGCTCATTTTTTTAACAGCCGTTAGCAAGAAAAGCCTTATTTTCCCCTACTAGCAGAGATTTGCATGTAGAACTCCATTCATTGTGGTGAAGATATGGGACTAGAAACCTCAGGACATGCAGCAGCTTTGAAGGAATAACCCTTTGGTGAATCTAATAACATATCACTACTTCAATGCTACTAGTCCTGAACTAACTAGATTAAAACAAGCAAGTTCTGTACATGCAAAAATAACTCCTACTATTTTTTCAGAATTCCCCCAATAAACAGAGAAAAGGCGTGGAATGGCTCATAAATAAATAACCCACAGAAACAGTTGCCATAATTTTTTGTTTTATTTTACTGCTGAAAAATTTCCGCTCTGAAGACCAGTTTTATGTTCCATATAGAAGAACATCTTGTTACCACAAAATACTGAAAGTCACACATTCTGACTTGTTAGATATGGCAGAAATTGACCTTAGCCTAGAAAGTAAAAAGCCACAGCAAAATTTTTATAACTATAAATTGTGTCTGAAAAGCACCATTGCTTTTCTGTGTGTGTGTTAAGTGGTAATGCAGACAATAAATTCAAACACATCTTGGAATGAAACAATTCAGCAAATAAGTAGGAATTGAAAGAGTTTCCTGGAACTGAGAATGGCCAGAGTGAAAATAGGAATGAAACACCATTATAATGAAAAAGAATACTTGGGAAACACTTATTGTTTGGGATTCTCTGAGACTGTTTTTTAGTTTTTTTCCATGTTGTACTAGCCTGATTGTGAACGAATTTTCTCTTTTACAGACACCTTTCTCTCACTGTTGTTACCTGAAAATTGTAAGGAGAATATATTATATCAGGCAAGGAGAACTCCCTTTGCCAGAAAATACCTCCCATTTGTTTAGAGCTTTTCTAAGTTTAAACAAGAGAATTCCCATCATAACACAATAAACTTTTGCATGCTTATTTTTGTTTTATTGACATAATAGAAATAAATCACTGATAGGGAAACCTCAAAAAGATTTAGAGGCCATATCTAAAAGGATACTTAGAAAGTCACAAGGAAATCAACTGAAAGCAGACATTTGCAGTGGCATGGATCTGGGGGAGCTGTGCTGACAGTGCCTGCACAGTGGGGTTCACTGAGTGCACAGGCACAGGAGGAAGGAGTGGGGTGCTAGGCTTCTGCACAGTCACAGAAAGCTTTTCCCTTTCAGCCCTGCTGTCCAGCTGTGGTTAATGCCAGCAGATAACAGCTACTAATGCAGCCTGGGATGAGCAGAGGGATTGGCTGTGTTTGCTGAAGGGCAGAGACCAGTATGAGCCAGGAACAGTTGAGGCTTAAAAGAGAAAAAAATAGCAGGAAATATGCTGGGGCGGAAAGATAGCACCTTTTAGAACACTATGCTATTTTTCTTGGCAATACAAACAGAAGACCTGTTAGGAAAACTGGGGGCTTGATTACAGTACCCTGTTTCTGAAGCAGGGCTAAAAGCTACTTCCTTACCACTGTATTCACTAAACATCTCCATTTAGTAACTACATGTTAGCAAAACATATAAATGACATTTCTGAACTGTCATTGGTGCAATGTGATATTTCCCCATAGCATATGGAATTAGAAATTATCTTCCTTGCCATTGGCTGGAGCAAACACTTTATTTCCCGAACCTTTGGATATATTTACATCGTAGGACTGTCACTCTACAGCCCATACCTGAAGCCCCAAGGTCATTAGTCATCATCAAAGATATAAAGCTACTGGAATAGAACACTGTCACCAGACAAATTACAGTATATTTCCGACCTTGTGTCTTAAATATTTATCATTGCTGTAAGTAGATTTGTGGGGCTGCTCTTTTTGAGAATCTGAAGAAAGCTGCAATGAAGGGAAGCTTGTCACTTGTTCTATGAATAAATGGGGCACTTCAAGATCCATCAATCTGATGCCTTCCCAAAGCAAAATAAATTCAGCTTCAAAAGGGAAAAAAAAACTTCCACCTTCAGCTGTAGATTTAATTTGTCATTATTGTATGTATATGTTTCTTTTGATGGTTTAAAAGCAAATTCTTAGTGACAAAATTTGGCAAAAACATGAAAAGATTATCTTTACAAAACATGATGTTGTGTTTCACTTTGAAATCTATGTCATTATGCTCACATCTATTTCCAGACTTTATTAGGGTGTGTGGTAGAAAAATCCCATCAAATCAATCAGAACGTTTGAAGAAAGGTTTTTCAAAATTGTCATTTATCCTGCCTGGTTTTTGACTCCGTTTCAGATAACAAGGAGAATACACATTTATCCTTCAGTGAAAACACCCTCACTCTTCTCTTGGTTGCTTCTTTCAGAAACAGGAGGTATCTAACACTTTCATGCCCCATTGTACACCTCAGATATGAAATACAGCTATGTCATGAGACAATGCACTGCAGCACTGCAGAGGTCTGTTCCCACAGGAAAGAAGTGGTAAATTAACTAGAGACAAAGAGACAATACAGGATTTTTTTTTCTTTTCTTTTCTTTTTTTTTTTCCCCCCAAGGAATTGTCTGAAAGAAAGCAGAGGAAAGCAATGCATGAATCCTATGAGATGTTGTGTTCTCTGTGTTGAATGACAAACTCTTTAAATAATCAGAAAGCCTCCTCATAGCCTTTATAGCTATTTACATGGCTATTTGAAGAACATAATAAATATTTTCCATAGGAAGGGAAGGGAAGGGAAGGGAAGGGAAGGGAAGGGAAGGGAAGGGAAGGGAAGGGAAGGGAAGGGAAGGGAAGGGAAGGGAAGGGAAGGGAAGGGAAGGGAAGGGAAGGGAAGGGAAGGGAAGGGAAGGGAAGGGAAGGGAAGGGAAGGGAAGGGAAGGGAAGGGAAGGGAAGGGAAGGGAAGGGAAGGGAAGGGAAGGGAAGGGAAGGGAAGGGAAGGGAAGGGAAGGGAAGGGAAGGGAAGGGAAGGGAAGGGAAGGGAAGGGAAGGTGTTATTGTGCAGCCAGTTACCTGGGTGTAATGGACCACATATGCGTGACTTTGTAAGACTGATGATGAGATCAAGAGCAAAAGAAGACCATAAATATTTGTTTGTTGTTTTTTTTTTCATAGTCTATTGTGGTTACAAGCCAAAGTGAGCAGTCATGAATGAGAATGTTTCCTCAGGCTTTTGCCTGATGATCGGGGTTGTCTATGTATAATTTCAGTTCACATGCACTGCTCACATCCCTGCAAGGGCAACTTTCTTTGCTGCCAGAAAACCTGTGCAGAGTGGCAGCAAGTGTTTAATGCAACTTATGGTCCTGTGAAGGTCTGGAACTAAATCTTGACTGGCTACAAACATGGAAGAGAAACTGAAATGGCACATTACCATTCACACCAAAGAGATATTTCATATGATTTATAGGTAAGTGATGGAAGTGTATTCTATTTTGATAGTCCATGCAAATCAAATGTGTCATGTGGTTTGCTATTCAAAACCACAAATAAAGAGTGTAATATTAACAGTCCTGAAATAGTATCATGGAAAGGACAGGCATGCACAGCTAACATAAGGCACTGAGTTTCACAGAGCAACTTTCTGTTTAATAGCATGTACATTTGCTGTCTCAGACTTTGTTTCCTCCAGGCTTGCACTAAGCACACCTGCAGCAAGGATTTAGTTGCCAAACTGATAAGCTATGTTTTCCACATCTTCCAGAATCAGAAGCATCATCCTGTATAGTATAATACAATGACAAATTCCCACCCTTCAGGTCTTTTGAGTATTCCCTTGGACAGCTCCCTCCACTGCTGAGAAGTATTCACAAGCACATTAGCCAATGCATTTCTGTATGTCTGTGAGAAAAAGTAGTCTGTAAGCTGTATATTACTGTGCACTGACACCAGTGAAACTCTTGTCCTCCTCTGCTCTGTTCTCCTGTGCTTTATCATGGCTTTAGGGTGCTCATTACAATTTTAGTCTGTTCAGAGCAGCAGTTGACCTTTCCCTTTGTTATGGAAAACTCCATGCATATTCCTGGAGCTATACAAATGATAAATAAAAATCACCTAATCTCTAGCTGCATCACCTAGTCCCTAGATGGTGTGCACAGAAACTCTCCATACTGAATTTTCTAACATCACTATCTGCCCCTAGGTATTCATTACTGTGAACAGCCAATGATCAGGCTATAATCTGGATAAGTTTAGTGGAAGGACACATTTGAAGCAGTTCAGAGTAAATACATAAATAACTCAATTTCCAGACCTGTCCAGTAGAAACAAGAGTCTGTACAGAAATCTTGTTTTACCTCTCTCTCTCTACCTCTGTACTTTTAGGCTCTTTTTCTTGAAGTTTTAAAGTTCAGCCTCATATACATGATCTGTTTGTTTTAGTGCCCTAGTACCTAATGCATGACATTTAATAAACTAATGAACTACTAAAGCCTAAAAATGGTTCTCTTCTAAAATACTGTTGAAGAAACATCAGATGGTTTGTCATCCTGTACCAGGAAAGAATGAGTAAGTGCTAAAAGTGGCTTCACATCCTGTCTATATATAGAAATCCTATTACAATTACCCTTAACTGTCCTTTGCCTTGCTGTAGTAGTTTCTTCTGCGTCCTCTGTACCTTCATAAGTAAATACAATAAGATGCCAGGGTTTGTTTGTGTATATAAAAAGAAGAGGCAATCCTGATCCACTTTTAGTGTATAGCTAATTTCCAAGCAAATGTGTGGTATCCTCATCCTCATCTATCTTCCCCTTTGTTTCACAGTTTGTATGTGCAGTAACAGTTCTTGATGCTGTATCTATTTTCACATTTTGAGAATTAAACTGTTTCTCAGAGTATCTCCCATTGCCACTTCTTGTGTTTGGAGTACAAAGAATTCAGAAAAGAGTCAGGCAGCATTAATAGCTTCAGGAAGTAAATCTGTGCAGAATTCATGGCTTGCCTAAGGAATGAAAGTGGATTTTAGTGAAGGACCTGCCACAGATGGATAATGATTATAATAATCACCACTGCATCTAATCACTTTTTTAGCAGTTCTTTAAAAGGCTTCTTTGTTGACAAAATTTTTTACTCCCATTGCTGTCAGTGCAGAACCTGTTTCTTTCCTTCTCAAGATTAATGGTCAGTTAGCTGCTCATGGCTGAGCAAGGATCATTAAAGGAATATTGTCTAATCATCTACAACACTGCCTGTCTCTCCTTATTCTAAGCATATCATTTTGCAGAAACAGGATCAGAGATTAATTGAGTCAATTAGCAGCTAGATTTGCAGGCAGTTTGGGAGACCTAAGATTTCCCACTTACCATATTGATTTGTGTGCAAAATGGCATCTAATTTTCCACACTTCTAGGACTGGCAGGCATCCAGTCTGTTATTTTTCTATCCTAATGGCTAAGAAAATGCCATGTGATCTTTGCCCATAAGTTGCATTTCTTTAATCTTCCTTTTAAATGCAATCATTCTATTTAGGTACTTGAAGGGTTGTTTAATGCATTTTCCAAAAATCAAGCAATGTTGTTAAAATACAGGCCCAGCCAAGCTTAAATCTAAGACATTAGCTCTAAATCAGGAGTCTCAGTGCTTACCTGACTGAAAATGGGCCAACTTCTGTACTAATTGATAACCTGTAGATTTATGGTGAATCACTGCTTTTCACCGAAGAGGACAAACTAACATTAAATTCCTCAGTATGCACATAGTTTGAAATTTTAGGCTGCTCTCTCTTCCCACATCTGGTCTTTGTCATTCCTTGTCTTAAGGCAGAGCTCATGTAGTTGGTGGATAGCTTCTGGCCATTGATCAGGACCCCAGAGTGGGTTTCAAGCATTCAGAAAAGCACTGCTGCCTTCTTCCTGAGTGTGCTTAGAAGTACATAAGGACAATTTCATGAAGTTAAATACTTCTGATTTACAGGTGAAAACTCTAGCAGAGTTTCTATTTAATCTTTTGTCTTCCATCCTAACAGTGCTGAAGTACTTCCCAATCATTCGCAGTAAAAGACACTTTATATCTTTACAAGATGCAGAGGAAACCAATCATTTAATCTGTAGTTCTGTTTGTGAAAATAAATTATGAGGAGCTTTGACTTGCAAGAGTAAGTGGTTTTGTCATTATCTCTGCTGAGGAAGACCACCCCAGCCACACTGTATTCTCCTCTTGCACCAGCAGGAAGCGTACACTTACTGCTTACTCTCAGCATTTCTACAGACTTGCTTGACCTAAAGTTTCAGGAAAAATTTCTTTAGAAACAACTTTTCCTATAAGCAGTGGAATATTGTGAAGACCAGCTTTTACGTTAATTAGAAAAGGAGTGGAAATTCATGTGTTTTTATGAATGACTGTCACACATTTATTTCTGTCTAAAATAGAAATTAGTAAGATAGAAGTGAAGAAAGGAGAAGAACAAACGTCAGTATCTAATTCAGATAGCATTTAAGTCATTGAGAAGTGGGTGACTGATTTGAATGGACTTTCACAGGTATGAAGGGACCTCTACAGAACTCAAACACCTCCAAAGTCATAGAACATGATCACCTGCTACACCTACTGAAATTTACTTGTGTTATTTCCTTACAGATAGCCCCGAGTCTGGAAGGTTAAGAAAGGCTTTTGGAAGCTCTGCAACTCCTTTAGTGTCTTTCAATAGAATAGGCTCTCTGTTGCTGAGAAGACAATAGTAATTCTTTGCCCTTCCTTCAATTACTCTTCCTTCAGCAAGGAATCAGATCCTCAGTGTCCAACATTTTCACATAGTTTTTTTGCTGTTCACGTCTAAAATGAAATTGAGAGTTTTAATCTGCTTATTTACTAAGGTTCCTTAACAGCCTTAATATCCACCTCCTTAGTTTTCCATCAGCAAGTACCACTGTTCAGCAGAGTGAACAGACATAATTGCTTGAAAGACAAAAACCACAAGTAATGCAAGATTGCATGAGCCAGCTCATAAGCAAATGTACTCTTCACTTCCAAAGTGCAATTTAAAGCTCTGGGCCAGTTATACATGTAAATTTTCATTCCTGGGGATTATTTAGTGAAGGTGGTGGGAAATGTGCTATTCTGAGAAACCACAGCTTTCATTTACTTAGTGGGTGCAACAGATTCTCAGCTACTTTGTGTAATCAGATTTACTTCTTTAGCTAAATCATAGTATCCTGTCAACTTTAAAAAAAAATACAGGAAACCTTGTTTCTAACCTGGCAGGTTTTTGCCTCTTCCTCATTGTTAGACCACATTACCTGCTTGCTGTTTTCCTTTCAGGACTCTGATAGGAAAACATCTTTGCTGATTTCTTTAAAGGAAATGTTTGACATTGACTCTTTTGTCTCTTGTTTTCCTCCTGCTGTCAGCTGCCCTCTTGCTCTGTGGCAGGTATTCTTGAAGATGAGAAAGCACTACTAGGGAAATGGGAAATTTTCAGTGGGATCAACGAATCTGAGTCTGGTGTGACAGAAGTTCTGGTGAAAGTTGACCCCACTGTTGCCGTAGGACAGACTGCTGAGTAGCCAGATAATAAAAATTGCTATTAGCCCCGTCTTTCTCAAAAGAGAACCAGCAAATTTATGAAGAAGGTATCTGAAGTCTTGCACTATACTGAAAAACAGCAAAAAAAGCAAGCCTTTCCAAATTTTGCCTCTTGCAATGGAATTAGGATTCTTGCATCTAGTACTCTCCAGTGTTTTTGTTGCATTTTTCACTACGATATTAAATTGTTTTACTCAGTGAAGCTGGCTATTTTAGCCAAGATTAAGGGTTCTAAGGATCATGAATACTAAATTCTATTTATATAATACCAGAGTCACAGCGGATATACAATATTACAGGCAAAGAAGAGAACATCCTGTAGGTAAAAGACCTCAGTGTATGAATCAAATGTTCTAAACAAAGTGCAAACTCCCCTTTCAGTTTCTTTAAACTACTCACATCCTCCAAAGCTGTGGCAAAAACCATAAACCTCAGGTTTCTAGCTATCTCAGGAAGTGTTGTATTTTATTTCTAAGAGTGGATATTAGTTGTGACTTACAGCACGTGGCCAAAGCCAAAGAAACCCCACCTGCCACTGGATTTAGGTAGATACTTAAAAAATGAACAACTTAAGGAAGTACCTGGAGGGACTTTTTGCTACTTTCCCTTCCTAGAAACCAGAAAATATCTGTCTCTTGTGATCTCTTTGTTTAAGGGTCTCTTTTTAGAATCTGACAAAATGGTTTGGGGTGCTTATTGCACCCCAAATTTTGTAAACCAAACCAATGTCTTAATAACACAATGGACTTAAAAATCCCACTGTACTTATTTGACCAGCTCAAAAGTATGCTGCTAAACACACTGCAATGCAAATGAGAGGCAAATTAGCATATCTGACCACAGACAATCATTCTCTGAAGAGCAGTGTGTTTAGATATAAATGATTACCCAGTAATGAAATAGCAGCAGCAGTGATGAACCTATTTCCTCAGCTCTAATTACATAGGCTCCAAAGAGGTCTAAGCTATGTTCCCTGAAAAGCTAATTATTCTACCAAGAACACTTTCTGCATTACAAATAAATTAATCCCCACAGGAATAACTGAGCTGAAGTAAATGTGACAATGTTTCTACCATAGGGAAAAGCATTTGCTCCAGAATTTTTAACCATTCAAATACTAGAAAATCTCTATTTGCCCCCTTGAAAATAAATACATTTTGATAAACAGTTCAGATTTTGCAAGGTTCTTGATCTCTCTATTTGGTTATTCATGGCAAGGACCACTTTAATCCCTCCTACATTTTCCAGAAGACATTACTTCTGGTTTTCTATCTAAAGTTAGTTACTCATTACCTTTAAATCACCTTAATAAATGCTTTAATATGGGGCTTTAATAAAAGGATGTTACAAAAAAAAAAAGTTCTAAAACTGCAACAGAACTGAAGATATCTTCATATAACCTTAATGTAGTAATAAAAATTACTAAAATAAAATTGATCCCATATGTAACAGCCTATTACCTTGAAGTAAAAGGAATGCTTATTAAGAGCTCAAAGGCTCCCTAAAATCAAAAAGTACAAAGGAGAAATTGGCACTTGAGTTGAAAACCCTGTGTTTAGAGACACACACTGCTTAACACTAGGCAAAGCTGTAAGACTGCTACTTTCCAAATGCCACTATTTGAAAATAAGCAAGCTAAGTTGTCTGCAGCTTTTCTTCCTGGGGTACTTTGTATCCTTTCTCTTCCTCACCTCTTCCTAAAATTAGCAGCAACACAGGTGGAAAGGGAGGGAAGGGGCAAAGCCCTTGAGTTTCACAGTATCTCAAATTTCCAATTCTTGCCCTATTGTTAGGAAGATCATGTACCCATGTATCTAAATGGAGGAGCCAACAGATTCTAGCAGGGTCAGAGAGAATTGTCATGTTCAGTTCTTGCAGCACCTTGAGATCCTTTCCCCTTTCTAATTTCTGTTTCTTTTGTTTCTCAGCTTTGTGCATGGAAGAAACGCAGCAGTTCTGGATGAATTGAAGTATGAAATTCATAGATACTAAATTCTTGTCTCTAAATGTCTGGTTTATCTTAAGATAAGCTTAAGAAATTTCTTAATATAAATACCCACCAACCCACCCTATAGCTGAGAGCAAGGGAGTGAGAAAAGTGCTCTTTTGGCTTGTTAAAAAAACCAAAATATTTCCATAGAAAAGCAGAAGCATCTAAAGCAATACTGTGCTTCAATAGTTACTCACTAAGGAGCTGCCATAATATATTTTAACTGGTCAAGTTATAGTATGATCAGAATGGTAAATGGATTCAAATATTTAAGTTTCAACTGACACATTGAGGAAGAGGGCTTATATTCATTGCACATGATTTTATAGATATAATTTTTGTACTTAGCATTGCAATGAGGATTGATAGAACTAATCCAAACCCTTCACATAAAATGAAACAACATGAAAATGAGAGGACATATGATTTATAAGTTATGAAATTATGCATAAGTTTAGAGCTTTATGCCTATGGTAATAAGCAGAAGAAATATTTAATTTTATAATTTAATTTAAATATTAATTAATTTATTTAAATATTAATTTATTTATTAAAATATTTAATTTGAATTTTTATTTAATTTTCCTCTGATGCAGAGTCATTATGGATCTGTCTGGGATATTTGACATAAGAATAAAGAAAAGAAGCAGTTTGTTGAGAGGTTAGAGCCTTTTCATGATATTGAAATGCTGAACCCAGTTTTTAGTAGAGCAATTTGACTAACATAAAACTTGAACTGAGATGAATGAGACTTTCATTATGTTTTCTCTTTTAAAATCTGATCTCTGCTTCTTAACTGAAAACCAGCAAAAATAAAGGAAATCAGAAATGCAATTGTTTTTCAGTCCATTAGATAAAGAAATGTGAATGTCATTGACTAGGTAATAGCTTTCTCAGAACTAATGAATACTCAAGATTCAGCCTGGTGGTGATGCAGCACAAAATTATGGCAAAGAAAGGAAATACAAAATGCCATGTAGAAATCAAATATTTGAGCTGAAAGCAAAGGGAAATTTAAAAACATTGAATATGCTAGAGCAATAGCAGAGGCAGTCTCCTGCAAAAACAAACTTCAACTGCTTAGATTTAAGATTAAAATCACTTTACTTGAAACAGGGAAAACCTGTGAGGAAAAACATACTTGATATGCTCCAGGCTTAATCCAAAAAGCCGTTTAGTTAAATCCATGCAAGTTTTTGACAGACCTAACTGCCTTGCCTATGATTAACAGTCCACCTTCAGCTTTCAAGCCTTCATTCCTCACAGGCTCTGACTATGGAAATGCCTGATACCTCCAAAAGAAACTACAGCACTGAGGGATGCCAGGTAAAGCAGGGTGCAGAGGCATGTTTTCCTCAGCATCACCGCCAGCCACTGCAAATGTGTCAAGCTTGGTTGCTGCACTTTACATTGTTCCCTGTGCAATGCAGAACCAAATGAAGGTCACAGCCTTCATCTTCGAGGTATCTCCTCACTGAAACAAAAGATTTCATTAACAAGGGTGTAGAACACATCTGACAACACTTCTCAGGTGGAATGGCATAATATGGCTACAGCTCGTCTTTACAGAGAATAGGACTGGCACAATCTGACATTTAGATAAGAATACCAGACACAAAAACCCAAAATAGAAAGCTCATTTCTTTTGCCTTGTCTTCTTACATGAGTATTAATGATGTTGCTTAGTTAATGTATATGAATTTTCAAAACCAGACACTCAAGTACTCACTTCTATGTCTGGGGAAAGGGTGGGAGAACAAACTGCCTCTCAGGCATTAGATACAGTGCTTAAGCAAGATAATAATGTCCAGTTCTAGGCTCCTCAGTACAAGAGAGACACGGAGTTCCTGGAGCTGGTCCAGTGGAGGGCTACAGAGATGATTAAGGGACTGGAACATCTCTCTGATGAGGGCAGCCTGGGAGACTTGGGCCTGTTCAGCCTTGAGAAGAGACAACTAAGAGGATACCTCATAAATGTGTATAAATATCTGGAGGGAAGGTGTCAAGAGCCTCAAACCAGGCTCTGCTAGGTGATACCAAGCAGTGGACGAGGCAATGGGCAGAAACTGATGCACAGGAAGTTCCACCTCAATGTGGGAAAGAACTTATTTAATGTGTGGATGACCAGGCACTGGAACATCCAGGTTGCCCAGGGAAGTTGTAGAGACTCCCTCACTGGAAATATTAAAGAATTATTTGGATGTGCAATCCTGTTCCATGTGCTCTAGGATCTCCCTGCTCGAGCAGGGAGGTTGGACCAGATGATGCCCTGTGGTCCCTTCCAACCTGACCCATTCTGTGATTCTGTAACTGATTTCAGTTAAAATGAAAAATACAGTCAGAAAACAGAGGAGGTTAAGATGTAAAACTCTTGGAAGAAAATAATACACAAAGTTGTTGGGATAGAGGAGGAGAAGGACAGGGAGGGAAGAAAAGGTGTGAAGAAAGGGATTGACAAAAGCATTTAAAATATCTTCCTTGTATTTCTCTGATTTCCTGCTTTCTGCATTCATTCGCCCTTCTTTTAATAGACATAAGAAGCATTTGACTTTGTACAACATGGAATGGGAGGAATAAATAGAATTGCCCTTGAACCATTCTAGATGCAGAAATCACCTCTGTCTGTCTTCTGTTTTTCAGTAACAGTTACCAAAATCAAGTAAGTAATTTTTTGCTATCTCTGGTTAAAAATTCTCTCTATTAAAAATATCTTTCTATTAAAAATGGCTTCCTTTTATAACACATAACCCACTTTCTAAAAGAAAGGGATGGATGGCTCTGAACAGTGAGCAATTCCATCTTAACCTTGAATTTGTTTTGTTCCTAGGACGAGGCAGATTGCTAGTCCAATGCTGCAAGCAAACAACAATTGTTTGATAAAATAAGTCCTCTCTTTTCCATGGTACTTACAAGGTGAACAGGTTTGATAGTTAAGGAGACAGAAACTATCCCTCCTCTGAGCTGCTGGTGGAATTTCTCCCAAAATCCCAGCTTCCGTATGGCTATCCAAGAGCATGCCCAGGGGCTGGATCCTGCTCATCTGTGCTTTGGTCCTCTTTGTGATGAGGGCAGATAAGGCGATCTTTGGCTTCACTCAGGGCAGACTTAGAAACTGATTCTAAAATTACTGATAATGACAGTGAACGCATGTATGATTTATTGCAGATCATTAATTCGCTTATATATGACTGTAGAAAGGTACTCAACGTTTTTTAGGACAGGCTTAGTATCCCATTATTTGGGAAGATCTGTGGCATTACACTGTGTCTCTGAAGCCTGGACAGATGAAATCTAAAGTGATGAACATTTCCCAACAAGAATTTATCACCTTAGAGCAACAGTTACTGAAGAGTGAATGAGGCAAGACAGAAAATTATGCTGATCAGTGAAGCAATGTCTTTGGAGGAACTTGTGATTCTTCAGAGGCTAAATCAATCAAGTGACAGGGATCCTGTAAAATCTTTATTTCAAGTGCTTGCTTCCATCAAGTTATGATAAAAATCTGATAGGTGAAAGTTTACAAGGATAGCTTTAATGGAGCATTTCTTCAGATTTTTAATTCTCAGATTTGAAATTCAAATTCAGCAGTATATAAGACAGAAAATATTTACTTGCCCATCCTTCAATAAGCTTACATTATACTGTCAGTATGGCCAAAATGAGAATCCAGTTGAAGTACACATTGAATTCTGGATAGCTTTAACCAGGTTCAGCAAACATTTTAGTCCAACACTTTCCAAAAAGTAGCAGCAGAACTGGGAATAAACAAAAGCAGTAGAAATACTTCATAGGCATCACTTTTTACGTATTATATTATTGGAAAAACATGGATAGCAGTTATGTGTGGAAAAAGAATAAGCTATGGATTTGCTGATGTAAAAATCTCTTTTTTGCCCCCTTTGCAATTTTAGCCTGCATATACTTTCCACTGTAGTAGCTGGTTCTTTGATTAATGTCAACAAAACTAAGCTGCCAGTAACTTTTTCTCAGGTAACTGAACTTATTTCAGAGCGGCATTCATCTGGTCACATCTGTTCTTTTTTTTTTTTTTTTTTTTTTCTTTTTTTCTTTTTTTCAGAGGACTGGTAGGGCCAAAAAGCCATGGGAACACCTGGGAGTAGCTGCACCATGTTGCCTGGGCATGTTTTCTCCCAGTGCAGCCTGCTCCGGGGGCTGTGCTGGCTCCATCTCTGATCACTCCTGGTGAGTGTCCCCAGAAATCCTCCAAGCATCTCTGCTAACACCAGCTGCTGGGCAACCAAATAAATTCAGGCAGTGTGTCCTATTAACAGAGATTATGATTAATTTAAAAGCACAGAGGTGAAAAGCAATTAGTATTAGTGATGATATTAAAGTAAAATTCTTCTGGAGAGGAAAGACCAGGAGAGAGAAAAAAAATTTCCTGATGTTTTTCAGCCACCGAGAATATTTCTAGATAAAAATAAGTGATTCACCCTAAGCATTTTTGTCACTTGTTATTTCAAGGGAATTATCATGGCTTGGCATTAGTTCTGAGGTATAATTCACAGTGTTTAAAATAATAAATATGTAAGATTCTCTTGGTAAACAGATCCACAGAAAGGGCAGGCAGATGGAGGTCTGCATGCTGTTTTGTTATACATCCAGCATTACTTACATTTGGTAACTACTGAAACCCTTAAGCTTTAAATCTCCTCTTTCTCTTATAAAATACTGTGAGATTAGGAGGTCTGCACTAATCAAGTGCCAACAATAAAAAAACCTCAAACCCATTGTGAAGCAGCCAATGCTAGCCAAGTCAAAGGTGAAGGTATTGCCCAAGTCCTCAATGACAGACCTTAAGTATATTTTTTTCTGCTTAATATAATTTGTAAAATACAAAGGTAAAGGTATTTCTCTGTACCTGATTATCTGCTGAGAATAATACATTAGAACAATGAGCATAAAGAGAATAATGCATTAATTAACAGGAACAAAAATACCTTGTTAACTTGAATGCTTCAGAGTCTGACATTCACACTCAGATTATCTCTAATCCATTGTGAAAACAAGTATTTGTTTTCTTTTTTTTTAAAGCTTCTTCATCTTATAGTTGGGGTAGTGCCCTGGGTGTAGATGCAAATAGAAGCAGATAATAGCAGATGAATGTCTGAGTTTAAAAGATATCTGTTATAAGCTGAATTTCAAGTTGGAGACATAACTTGTTCACATTTTTTAAAAAAATCACAAAATATTTATCTAAACTCCTCTTTGCCTAAATACATTCCCCAGTTTTCTTATTTGCCAGGAAATATGGCAACAAGACTTGTGAAATATCAATTAAATTAATACAAAAAATAGGGTTTCATTTTTTGAAAAACTTTATTTCTGGCATTTTCTAATGAAATGTTGATTTGGTATGTTGAAGATGCAATTTAAAATAATAAAAATATACAATGAGGTACATCTTTCCAAACTGAAGAAAGTGTCTCTTTCATTCAAGATGAATTATTAAAGTTTTTCACTTTCATAATTTCAAACATGAAATTGAAAAGTCTACAGTTATTAAATAAATAAATAAATAAATATTCAAAATTTACCAGTGACTGTATTGATATTTACAGTTCTAGCTTTCTTAGCTTAGTGCCAAATTTATGTTCTTTTCTAAGAGATAAAAGAGAACATTTCTTAGAGAAGTGGTAATGTCAGTTCATTAGAGTCCTGTGACTGAAGGCCTTCAGCTGAATATATGGTACATTTTACCCTTAAAAAGATTACCCCCATATTAATTGAATTTCCCAAACATCCTTTAAGGAATATCACTATTATCTTATTTCTCTATTGAAGGCAAAACCCATGAGTGTTTAAAATGAGGCCAGTTTTGCTGCATTAAAAATAATAATTATCAGTTATATTGAAGATAACACTATATTAGCTACTTGAGAAGGAAAAATAGAATTAAAAAGGTCTACTCTTTTCTGAGCCTATGTCAGTATGATAAAATTTGATTTAATTTTTTTTTTTTTAACTTATGAGCCAGAGGCTGTCTGGATGCTTGAAATTTGGAAGAAAAACTTAGTGCGAGGTATGTGCACTGAATGAGATGTGCTGAAGCCAAAAATTCTGTAAGTGACTCAGCTGAGTAGCATGCTCCAACTGTGAATGAAGTTCAGGGTAGTTTACTTGCCTCTTGACTAGTAAACAAGAGATGGATTCTGCCACGTAGCAGGGCATAATATTCAGAATACTACAGAAGTCATCAAGGAAAAGAAGTACAGCACAGGTCATTGACTGAACATTCATTTCAGTTTTGGTTAAAGTATGAGCACAATTTAGATGCATTTATCAGAACAGCTAGAAATGGATCCTGAACCCCTCTCATTATTCTTCTGTCCACCCCACACATCAAAACATTCTTGGGCTGAAATTCAGCTGTAAGCAAAAGCTGCAAAGCAAAAACTAGTTTTCTTTTCAATGTTATTATTTCCATCCCCACCACACTTATTTCAGCAGAATGCCAGAGGGCACAGAGAAGATGGAGGTCAGTGACTTTTAAAACCTATAATAGATATTCTTTTTTTTTTTTACATTGAAACAGTTTTCACTGGAAACTTTAAAAGCCAAGAGTCATCTGAAAAGCTGATGGTTTGAAGTCAGGACTATCCATACAGTATAGCATATTAGAATCTGAAAGTGGAAAAGCTTATTCTCAGTCCCCCACAAAACACACATATTTTCTGAGGTACAAGCACTTTCATCTTGCCCTTGCAGTTAGGAGATCTTGTCAGTCCTGGAATTCAGAAGAGGGGGTTTTGTCTTGGCCATGAAACATACAGCACACAAACATTTAAAATGAAGTTCAGAAAAATATCTCAGTAGGATTGGATCTGAAACCCATTTACATTAATTCCTGATTCAGAAATACATCTGTAAGACTGTTCTCTCATTTAAAACTAAGGATTTAGATGCAAGTATATGATGAATATACCACATGAATAGTTACAGAAAACTTTCCAAAAAGGTCAGCTTTTTGGTCTATCAATCCTCAAACAGTTGCTTTGAGCAGCAGGAATTATCAAACATCTCCAGATATTCAGTGTAGAGATGAAGCTTTTGATGCCAGTCAAATAAATGCAAGTGTCAGCTTCCACTGGCTTATAACCTTCACAACTGTAACAAGCAGCTTGGAAATGTGACAGTCAGAGCGTGATCGCTGACCTAAACACAGGCAGCCAGTGTTACTTAGGATGCCCTTCTGGACCCTGACTGGCATCCAGCTGCTCCTCCACAAGGGCACGGGTCTTCTATTGCTCTAATGTCACATCTGCAAGACTCATGCAGATGACCTGGATACCCCACCGGGGCATCTCAAATGATACTTGGCTACCTACATTGAGGCAACTGAACGAATTTCTCTGTGAGAAAAGAATGAAAACAAAAGGATCCAAAGCTGGTATCTCAGATCCATAATTATTTTTAAATTGTTATAATTATGAGAAGCTCACCAGTGATTTCAGAATGCTTCAGCTGGCAAGTATTCAACTGGAATATGCAAAGTTATTTTTCACATGTCTGCAATTAATTAAGCACTGGAAGTATTCAGCTAAGTGTTCCCTCAGATGAGCATTTATAGAAAAGATAACATTTTGGTGCAATTCTTTTACTAACAGGCTGCTTGGGAAACTGCAGTGTTTTGTGAAAATTTTGGACTGACTGCTTCAAAACCTTGACAATATGTTTAGTCTGCATAAATGAGGGAAAACATATTTTGTTTTGTTCAGCATGCTCTGAACTTTCACAGTTACATAATTATCTGCTCAGATGGTCCCACAGTCTTATTTTGACTGAAAGGGAAATTGGAAATGTTGATAAAATAAACCCAGGCTGGAAGCTTGGCAGCTCTGCCATTTGTTGGAGTGAAAAAGACCGAGGTTCAGGACTTTCTTTTTAGCATGTGATGTTTTTCACTGCAAACCATTCCCTGACATGGTGATAGTTCACTTCTACAAGGACATAAAAAATGGCTGGATTATGCTTTTCTGGTCTTCTCCTGAATAAAGATATTATGAGAGTGTCCAGTTGAATATTGTGGGACAAGCTGACATTCTGGCACTTCATACCACCCAGAATCTGAATCAAAGTACTTGATCTGATTTTGAAATGAAACAGTCCAGGGTTTTGTTTCAAAACTTTAAATTCCCAGGAAGCCTTATTTTTTCTTTTCCAGTACCCTGTGTGCAAAACTAAGGTGTCAATTATTTCCTCTGCAAAGCATTTTGGTGATACCAATGTTATGGGTTGTTTAAAACGCAGTCCTGATGAGTAAAAGAGGACAGGTATGATTTTAGTCACAACAAGCTGGTAAAAATAAAATTGAATGAAAAATTTCAGATTATTTATTTTCACATATTTTAGAAACTCAGTCCTTGACCAAAAAATGGATTTCAATGTGGGAAACTTTCTGCTGTGAATTCTCTGAAAATTATTGTCATTCTGCACAATTATTGTCATTCTGTGCAAGCCCATAAGTTCAGGTGAAGCTGTTTAAAGGAATGAGGAACTTTTCCTTGCCAGCTCTTTGCCTCCATATCAGCCAAGACAAAGATGGTCCAAAAGTACAACTGTCCTGCATCTTTAATCATCGTCTGTGCTAGCAAAGAGTGAAATCTGCTTCTGGAGCTCCTGTTGTTAAAGCATCTTACATCCCTTGTCCCTAGGCGTAGATGCCATCATGGCACCCAAGGCAGCTGAGGCTTGCTTCATTAATTTTTCATGTGTGCATCAACGTGTCATGTTTTTCTGCTTACAATTTTGTTGATTGGTTCTTGACAGACAATTTTTTCACAGAAAAATCGGAACTGTCTCCTACTGCTGCAGCAATACTGAAGTAGGCTTTGGGCATATCTAAAGGGAATGCAGACAGTTTATGTTCTCTTCCACACAACCTGTGGTGTGTCTGCTCAGTATTCATGAATATGTGCAAAGTACAACTTGATTTCTTAATTTCTGGGACCGCTAAAGAAGTGCATTGTTTTTGGCTCCTTGCATCTTAAGTTTCACAGTAAAACTTCTCTGTTTACTTCCATTCCGTTGGTTTCATACTTTCGTCCTTATCAGAGAGGCTGAACAAAACTGCCCAGGCCATGAGGCACTGTCAGCCTTGCTCATCCCTGCCCAGCCTCCCCAGGAGCCCCCTGCCCATGGAGGGAGCTCCTGTCAGGGCTCTCTCCACTCTGCTCAGGGCACAGGATCCCATGTCAGCCCAGTGGGGCCACCAGCTGCCATGGGCTCAGCTGAGCCAGGCCCCACGCTGGCCCCACAGCCCAGCACGGCCTGGTCCTAATGCTTGGGGAGGTGCTCGATGTCTGGGGCTGCCCTGTGTCTCCCTGCTCCTGGCTGGGGTGGCATGTGATGAGCTGCCAGGCTCACCCTGCTGCGCTTGAAGTGCCCTGACAAGAACCTCTAAACTATTATTAATGGCTGACACTAAGGCAGAAGGAATCCACATCTTTGTATAGTATTTATTCGGGAATGCCACTTCCTGGAAACGGTTTGACATGCAATGGTCCCAGTGGACAATCACTTCAATCATGTTACTGGAATACCAAGGCTACATACTGTTAATCCAGACTAGGCCAGGAAATAAATGTCACTTTCTCACAAAACCCCTTGAACATCCATGGTCTCAGAAGAGCACAAAAACTTTGGTTAAAACTATGTAATGTTCCTATATACAGAAATTAAAATTGAGGGGAATGGAGGATAGTGGAGTTGGGGGTCCTCTGGATATGAATTGAAAACAACTTTCCAGAGGCTGGCAGCCAGGTGTTTGTATGGTATATCTCTCGGTGGCTTTCTCGGGTGTATTGATCCTTCATAATTTTTGGATTAAGTTTAGGATGAGATGAGGTATGTTCACCATGCATGGGCAGCTCTACTGTATCTGCCTGTAGAAGATCCTGCCCATCAGGACTCACCAAGACACAGGCTGTGTCTCAGACTGCGCAGGCTACGCCTTGGCATCCACCAACAGCCTTCCTGCCTTCTACAGCCTTTCTCTGGAGACTTCTTGTGCCTTTATACACCTGTGCATTTAGTATTAACAGAAAGCTTTCCAGAATTCAAACTCTGAATATTTTCCAAGGTGTCAATCTAGAACCATCACATGTCCTTTCTGATGATCAAACAGTTATCTTGAAGACTAGAATGAAAGAACATTTTTTATTTCCAAAAAGAGTTCTGTGCTGAGAGCACTGACAACTTCATTCTGCTTAGGACTTCCGTTGGTTTTCCTGTATTCCAGACAGAAAAGAGCAATAGGGCTATACTTTCTTGCAGATATTCAGTGCTAAAACAATCCTAATTCTGGTGGACAGGGGATCCCCAGGAAATGTTTCCCTCTTCCAGCGCAGCCTGCAACCTGGCCTGAGTGACTTTTTCCCTATAGATATTTTGCAGGTCTATAGGTGATGTTTCTGGGTTAAAGACACTCTTTTTCTTACATGGGCCTGGATTTAAGGAATAAAGGCTCTCTCATCTAGAAGTTTTTCTGTCAGTGGGACACAAATATCAGGGCTGCAGGAACACATCAGGACAGGCTTTTGCAGGACACTCCCCACTTCACAGAGCAGCATACAGCTGACTTTAAAAATACAATCTGTTTTCATACTGCATAATGCTCATGATTAAACGTGAATTTCTCATAGCTGTTAGAGCCTGGGGCAGTCACCAAGCCCCAGCTGATAAATGTTGCTTAAATGAAAAGACATTTTTTTTGTTAGGCTCCTGGCAATTCAATAATGATGTGGACAAATCTCTGGCAGGGTAACTAGCAGACCCTGCAAACTTTCAAGGAGTTTTTTTTTTACAAATGTCATGATAACAATAGGTCAAATCACAAATGGCCCAGAATCACATACCACAAGGATAAAGCTCATTTTCTTATAACTCCTACATGACACTGCAGAATTTCCTTTTTTGATTTTGGAAAATGTACCAGGAACGCACAGAGCTGAAGTAAGAAATAGATATATAGGCCCTCATAAAGGACATGACTGATGAGCCATTTTGTTTTGTGGTAACACCTCAGGGCCTCTGATAGGATTGGGTCCTCTGGTGAGAGGTGCTATGGGCATGTAGCAATAAAGTCACATCTGCTCAAAGACTTTGCAATCTGAAAAGCAGTTTGCAGCACAAAGAACAATCTAATTCCTGTTCTACATCCTGATGAGTGAGGCGTAAGAAATGCCTTTAGTAAGCATGAAAGGGGAATAACTTATTTCACTGCTGTGTAGGCTCTAGCATTATAATTATATTATAAATATCATGTCACGACACAGGATGTTATATAGCCAAGTTTGTTCATATATCCCATTGCTGGAGCTGGGAAAACTGTTCCTGATGAGTAAGTTAAATTCTTCAGCAGCTTTAACTTTTAGCATTAATCATAATGATAATAAAGTTCATGCTAATAGATGCATTCTATAATTTAAGTATCTAAATATAGCAGTTTCCTGAGGCTCTGACAGTGTGAGGTATTAGCCTTTCCTGACTGGTGTACTGAATGGGACTTTCTGCTGGAAGCAATGTGAATCATGGATTTAATATATGTAAATTCTTTCATGTCGAATCTTTTCATGGGTTACAACCTGCCTGCTTAGACTCACAATCTGTATTTGATATGGCTATGATAAGAAGTTCTGCAGTATTTTCTTTTGGTGGCATACCATGAGGGGAAAGGGTTGTTATATGTTACAGGGAAAAGGCAGAAGCTATGTATTCCCCTTTGTAATTCAAAATAAATGAAAATTGAAAACAAGTGCAATCACTAAAGCACTATTATTTTAAATTTATGAATCATTAGCTTTCTAGTACAATAAGAAATAAACATAATTTAATAGGCAAAGCATAACAAGGGAACTTGAAACATGTTTAAGTGATTAAACAGCAGAGATCAGCAGGTTTCAAAATGAGAAATTGTTTTAAATATATTTCTTTAAATTATTAAGTGGATTGCTTCACTTATTAGCTTAAAATTTTTGTTCCCCAGAAATTACATCTCACTTTCCAAAGAAGATGTATTAAGAGAGAGAGTACATGCTTTTTCTTTCATGTTGAAAACTGGGAAAGGATGCCCAAACCTCTGCCTTATGTCAAGGCTATTGCCCAGCCAAAAGAAAACAAGAACAAAGAGGTTTTTTGTTACTGCTATAATGTGCTGTTCTCAAAGAGGTGCAAGGAATGTGTTTGCTGAACAAACAGCATGTCTCTGGAAAACAATAATCCCTTTACTTCTTAATCTTACTGAGAAAGTCTAGAGCTAAGAAGGAAGACCTAAATTTAACCAGACTCAAGAATTTAATCAATTTTGGGTAATTTTAGCTCTCCTTCCATGTAATCTGGTGGCAGGCTGGTGAGACAGCAGTCTTATGACAGGGTATGTACTACTGAAGTAATGAGTTGCTGACCACAACCTGACCTCAGATTGATTCTACATGAGCAACGCTCTCTCCTGGATGCTTGTTTTGGTACCACAGAAATGAATCCAACGAATCTCACCTCCAATCTGCTGTTCATCATTCCTAACCAAGGGTAGCACAGGGCACCTCAGTCCCACGGAGGGATGCAGATGCCACAGCTTAGAGGCACCCCAGAATTCTCCAATATGTAGGGAACACTTGAAGCAAGCTTAAACTGCTAAAAGCAAGCTTAGGGGCATCAGCACACAGCCTCTTTCTCCTTTCTTACATGCAGCAGACAAAATTTCCATTCCAGTATATCCTCTTTTTTAAGGTTGTGACCTGGCTTCATGAGATATTTATGGTAATAATAACAGCAGGCATTAGCAGCATTGCCTGGATGCTCTCCAGATAATAAACAACGTATGGGATTCCTGTCGGCAGGCTTCCACTCCACAGCCAAGGGGAGTTAGCTGAGATGCCCAAAAAGCACAGCTTGGTCAAATAGTGGTATTTTGATAGGCCTTCCATGAAGCATTAGGACAGAGGATAGAGGAGCATAGCAAGAGCAAATGCTATGCTGGTGAACATACGGATAAACTCTAGAAAACTGTCCCTTAATTGCTGGGGAAGGACAGGCAATTAGTGCCAAGAATATGTTTATTACTGTATGTGTGTACAAGAGTGCATCCCGGTATTCTGGCTGCTCTCCAGGACTCCCAAAGTCTGTGGGTAATTATAATAGACACAGAAGTGTGACCTAACTATAGGTCTCATAAATTATCTTGTTGCATAGTTTGTTTAATATTTTCTTCATGATTTATATATATATATTACATATACAGTTAGAGAAAGTATATTTATCCTATACCAGCATTTTACTGGTAGAAAGAAGAGAAAGAAATAATTAAAAAATCAAGATAATGAACAATTATTTTTTGTTATGATTTCCTTGTCCATATTTACCTAATGCCATATTTAACCTTTTAACTATTAGCTTTTCTAGATGTTTGCCATGTATAAGTTTCTTTAGTTTCTTCTTAGTAAGAAATTCTAAACAATGAGCTTCAAAAATATTTTTAATTATGAACAGGAGTGGTTCAAGTTGAAATATTATTCTAGGATGATCAAAAACCAAATGTAAAGCTGAGCTTTTGAAAATTTTCAGATCTGAAAATATATGAGCTACCCAAAAACCTGATCTAGAACCAAGTTTTGTGTTATTAGATAAGTTACAGGTACTTCTATTTTTCAGCACCAAAATTAAAAAAGTTAATTACAAATTCTCCTTTCATTTCAAAAGGTTTTTTTTTCAGAAGTTACAGAGGCCAGTTTAAGCGGAACTACATTAGCATGCAAAACCTTTTTGTAGCATAACCCCTCCCCATAAAATATAGTGCTCCTTCTGAGTAATATAATGTGAACTTTGAAGGCCATAATAGTGCTAGATCAGTCAAAGCCTCAATTACAGCATGGGAACTCGGTTTGATCTAAATGGTCTAATAATATAGCCAGTGGAATTTTGCCCAACCTACACGGATCATAAGTTTCCTTTATATTTAAAAAACAAACTGTTTCTTCTTTTTCTGTCACTGATGGGCTAAAGGGCTTGATAAATAGAATAGAAATTAGTCTCTGAAGGACTTCTGTGATGGGACTTGACAGATATAACTGTGGAATGAAGTCAAGATCTAGTGCAGGGTCTATAAATGTAATAGATTTCCAATTTCACATTAAAATCTGTCCATTCACAGGTGAGGGCTAGCATGCCTTCAGAAACAGGGAGGTTTTTGTCTATAGGCAGAAAATGTGTGGGAAGGAAGTGCCTGACAGAATATGCTCTACATAAATAAGGCAAGGGAGAGAAAGTAGGAGATTTGGGACAATGACTACCTAAGTCAGGAATGAAGCTCAAAGTACAAATATTCAGCTTGAAGTCAGCCTCCAACCACCACTTTGTGAATGGTTTGAGCTTTATCATATTCATTGCCTTGTTGTATGTGAATCCCTGTCAAAGTCTTAGCAGGTGTGGGGGATCGAAAGTAATCAAAAGGATCCAAACCTGTGAAACAAGAACTTGGTATTCCATTAAGAATAAGCACTTCTGCACTTTGATCTAACATATAATTGATTTTGCCATTCTTCACTTTTCTAATGCTGTTTATCACTTTTAAATTAAATATGATTACATTTTTAATGTCATTTACTTCAAATGTTCTTATTAGCAATAGCAGCAAAATGAGGTATGGGAATGATGATAGCAATGTGGATTTTGAACTGATAATAACAGTCCTCTTATATTAGTCTACTCTACAAGAGAATAGTAATCAATCCTTACTAAAAGGTAGTTATGGACCTGTGCCATCTCTACTGCATTTGGTTTGAGCAAATTTTTTTTGTTTTGCTCCTTCCACTGTAAAAAAAATAACAATTCTCACACCATATTTTCTCATCGTAACTAATTTTTGACTATGTCTTTGTACCACAGCGCCTGAACTCCTCTGTGGGTGCCATTAGCCAGTGTCAATAAGCAACTACGATGTGTTTCAAGTCATATGGGTGATTAAGAATCACCTGAGGGTCTTAGGTCCAGTAAAGAAAATCACAAGTAGCTTCCTTTAGTTTGTCTCAAAAACCTGTGGCAGGACCTGAGAAGTTCAGTCCATGATTGCTATGAAAACTCTATGAAATTTCCACAGATTATACAAATGAAAATACAGCAAAACCTGATATATCCCAAAGGCATGGATTTGTTCTAGAATTTTCTCTGAAAAAAAAATTGTGTAATTATCTTGAGAAGCTTATTCTATACCATGGCAAGCAGTTTGTGGATGTAATTCACATATTTGTTAATATTCCTGCTCAAAACCCAGATATTTCTCATTTGCTAAGGAATCACTTTGATACCAATGCATCAGCCTGGCGTCAACAGAAATGCATGAGAACCCTGGCTGAATGAATTTTAGGTGGATAAACACCTGTAATGTCTGCAAAGACACCTTATACCTAGAGAGCATTCAGTGCCCCTACTGCATCAAATGGGCTAACAAATCACTGCCCTGCAAAGCAAGAAGAAAGCCTGGAAAGACTGGGGGAGGTCGGGCAGAGTGGCAGTGTGCTGCATGAGTACTCTTAAAAGGAGATTCAGCCTTCAACTATAAACTTAACATCTGCTTCCTCCAAAGATCTCCTGGGTTGGCACAATTTTATCCAAACCCAAAATTTTCCAGTCCAGCCTCCCCTTTGGTTCTAACAACAGTAACTTTCTTGTATTTTCTTTAATCCAGAAAAAATCAAAGTGTCACACAATGTGCTTTGGAAGGAAGAAGTTCTGACTGCTGAGAAGGCAAACTTCAGGAAGGAGTGGCACCTCCAGCTGTTAAGCCCATTCAGTCTTCTGCCCAGTAAATGCTCTAGATTCCTGGCAAAAAAAAAGAAGCATCATCACCCAATTCCATGCCACTAAATAATTTTTTACCTTACTGCAGTTTATTCTGGGGTATTACAGACATGAAGTCATTAAATATTACACAAGAGAGCAATGGTGCCACTGTAGTGGTGACAGCCCAAAGATACATGGCACTGGGGTTGCAGTCAGAGATGGTATCTTTTCCTAGATCAACCAGCACCATGTTAAAAAAAAGGACAAGATATTGAGTGAAAAAGTATTTTTTTTTCCTGATGAGATGATATAACCTTCTTCTCAGCCTCTAAGAACTCCTATAATTAAAAAATATTTTCTTAAGGATGACAGTTTGTTGATATTTAACTATCATACAATCATACAATAGTTAATTCTACAGCTCATTTAGTAATGTATCATGTTGCAATAACAAAAATAAGAACAAACATTTAATGAAACATTAAAAATCAAAGAGAGTGTTGATATTCATCCTGCTATTGCCCAGATTTCATCAAGTTTTCCCACTGTTCTTAGTAGTTCCAAAGGTTTTGCTCAATGTTTCATTGTATTATCTCAGATTGTGGTTGATGACTGAAGGATCATAAAGAAAATCAAATGAGAAAGGAGGAAAGATAATATTTTTTGGAACTGTGGTCAATTATTCATCTAGATCAGCTGTTGCAATGAATGATGTCACGTAGACCCCACTTAGCAATAAAATACAAATAGAAAATATTGTTCCACCAAATGCAAAGTACTGCAAATTATGTAGATAATGAGTTTCTAATGACTAAGTTCACTTTGTACATGGTCTCAAAAATGTCCCTGTAAATGTTGTTTACGTCATGAAAAGGGCACATTGGTTAGAATTTACCACTCTGTACTCCCTCCCTGCACTTACAGCAGAACCATTAGAGAAGGGATTTGAAGATATTTGAAGCCTGTTGTAATTACCTCACATGAAAGAGAAGTTTTATATCAAAATCCAGTGAGAAGGGATATTTTGGTAACAATGTAAAGTCAAAGTGCTACAAAAGAGCCTAGAATTTCTTAAGCATTTTAACCTGCCTTTGAATAGAAAAGGCTACAATTTCATTCCAGGTTACAACAGCAATTCAAGGTATATAAAACCCAAAATGTTTCATTTTGCTTGACCTTCAATTTGCTACTATAGAACTAATTATGAACATCTAGCACATTTTTTTTCAGAAGGAAAAAAGGACATACATACAGAAATTTGGTTAATAAGAGAGAAATATGAAGAATAAAAATAAAATTTTGAGTTGCCTCACTATGACAGTAATTTTAAACTAGTTTAGTCAATTTTATACATATTGTGACAACCTGGGTATGATCATATGAGATCTTTCTCTGTTTCACTTGGAAATCAGAAGCATTTTATTGTGATTTTAAGGGAATTCATTACATCTTTCATGCTGAAAATGCTGAGTGCATCGTGAACACACAGTGGTTTGTACTGCTTGCATTCTCTGTTTTTAGAGAGCATTTGTTGATTTGGTTGCTTGTAAAAATCTATCACTTTCAGCAATAGCAAGGTGAAAGTACTAAATAATTTTGACTAATGTATAGTGACTTCATAATTGCATGATGATAAATACAGCAGTATCATTTGAAATGTTTTATTTAGACAAAATTAAGCAATTTTGTTTTAATTTCTAATTATTATTTATGGCATAAAGTTAAAAAAAATAAATTAAAAAAATATTTTTCCCCAGAAATTTTCAAGGCTAAAAAGTCAGTTTGTGGTTATGTTTTTTTAACTGATAAATCTGTATTTTTCAATGGAAAAATTTTCTGTTTCAAATTTCCTAACAAGCTCCTGTGGTAGATAGATTACATAAAAACTACATGGCAACTAGTACTCTTTTTCTATGGCAATTTTGCATGGCATGATTATTTTAAGTTTCCTTGTATATTCAAGAAAATAAGAGAGAACATTTAACCCTAATTGCATTTTTCCCAGTAAAAGATTTGAAAGCTTACAAATGTCTTTGTCTTGAGACATTATCACCACACTTATCCTGTATTAAATGGTTAAAATTCTTCACCATGTCTTGGCTTTACTGATCCTAGTTTCCAAAAGTTGCTGGTTTTCTATTTTCACATAACCTTGTTATGTAGCGATCACCTGTTTCCTTTGCTGGGATTTTTCACCACTTCTATCCAAAGCATGTTTTTCCTCACAAAACACTTCACCAGTGTTCATTGCCACTTTGTCAGCAATTTGAAAATGCCCATTCAAGCCCAGAAAAGGAAGGAGTCTAAAAGGAGTCTAAAATTTTGAATAAAAGTTTCTCAAGTAGTCTAAAATGAGCAGTAGGGTGTCCACACTGGTCGTATAAAAGAAACTGAGAATGAACTCTTTGTTGATTGCTAACGCATTGATAGAATGTTTGCTAGCTGTGCTCTCACCTCACTCCATCCCTGTGGCTACAGATGATTGCTTATTCATAAAGCTTTGAAACCCAATTAGCCACCACAATAATTATTAGCAGTCCCCATATACCCCACTAACTTTGTAACAATACACCAGAGCCATTTATGAAGACTTTTTAATGATGAACAATACACACAGCGTTTTCACCCTGCACTTGAAATGTTTCTTTTCAAATGCAGACAATTCGAGCCACAAAAGCAATTTTGCACACAAAAAGCCAGTATCACCTAACTTGGGCAGAGACCTGGAGCTGCAGCAAAAATGTCATCTCTGTTCCCCTGGGAGACTTGGAAATCATCACATTCCTGCAACAGCAAACTCAAATGTTCATCTATTTTATCCTGGATGCTATGAAGTCCAGTTGGTTGAGAAATTACAGCTTTGTATTGATTTTCTACTCCTTTTAAAAGGCTCTACCAGAAGTATTAGTGTTATGCCATCTTTAAATTAATGACATGCCAGTTTTTATAGCCTATGTCTATCACTAACATAAAAAAAAAAAAAAAGACCACAGAAAGAGCAAGTCTGTTTTCTTCTGTACAAGGAAAAAAAACTGTAGTCAATATTTTGACTGGGCCTGTGAAGAATAACACAAATAAGATGATACAAAAAAGAGATCCACTTGACAAGATAGTGGTTTTGTAAAATGATACACAATGGGTCAAATCCATTAGGAAGAAAAGGAAGTCCCAAGAATTGGCTGGGGCAAAGACTGTACAGCATTCATAAATTAGCTGATGCCTAAAACTGTTATTCATTATGCTCTATTTATCAGCTTGTAATGGCTCTCATTTTATTTTATAATAACACTCCTCCTCAGTTATCACCCTTTTGCCACTTTTTATTACATTAGAAAATTCAGTTTTGTACACCTTGTTCTCCCACAGAGAAGCAGAAATTTATTTTCCTCCCCATCTTTTGATTACAATACACATTTTTGCCTAGATTGTCCTGACTTTTATTAGTGCAATAATTTACTGGACATCTCTCCGCCACCTCAGATCTGTGCCCATGAACACCATGCTGCATCTTGATTTGTCTTCTTGATAGCAGAATATTGAATTCAATTTCAAAGATAAAAATGGCATCCTGTTTGATTCATCAAGTGGAATAAAGCCCTCTTGCTGAGAAAGCCATTTGAATGAGGGTTAACTGTGACCTGTGCTCCTCCACAGTCCTTGGAACATCTGGCCATATGGGCTGTAAGCAGATTAACCCAGTGCTTTGCACTCTCCTCCTTTAAACAGCTTAAAGGTTGCTGTTTAAATAGCACGGCATGCAATTTTTTTAAAAAAGATCAGCAAATATTTAAAATAACTGGAACCAGATGAATAAACCCTCTCTACAGGAAATTTTCAGAGGACCTGAAGAAGCAAACTATTTGGAAATTACTTCATTTTGTTGCAGTCTTATGTTTTAACTTGATATATCTAAATTTAATCTTTCCCAAAGTTGTCAAATCCTATCTAGCTTACATGATTGATCCAGACATACAACTTCCACTACTCCTGCTTCTGACAATTGTAATAGACAGTTTTATAGTCTGGGTAAGAGAGACCTGTAGCAATACCAGCTTGTCTCAATGAAGCCTCCATGTCTCGGTGAAGCATCCTGCCCAGGGTGCTGGTGGCAATGTACTTTTAGCTTCAGCTGTAGCTCCAAAAAGCTGGAAAGTTCACCCTCCCAGCACTGACCACCCAGCTGGTGCCTGCTAGTGCCCAGAGCTATGTAAGCATCTCACTTGACACATCCTCTGTGGTGCAAGCAGAGGCAAGGCTCTGGCTACCCTCCTCACGCCTGCTGATGCTTTTGGCCGCAGGAGCAATTGCAGAGGGACTGCACTGATGAACCAGAGGTCATGTGGAGGACACTAGTGCAGAGGCTTTCTTTCTACCTGGATGGTAGTTTTTTTCCCCAACAGCATAATAAATTGATGATGCTGAAACAACTAATATGTTAATTCCATTTTCTTAAAATTTATGTTTTCTTGGGTTTTTTTTCCCACCGAAAATAGAAGCCTCCTCACTGGTGGAATTTTGGTTTTATTTGAAAACAGGAAAATCCATTTAATTTATTTTAAAATAAAAGGTTTCACACAGAAAGAATTATTTTAAAAAGAAATCAGATTGAGGGCAAGTTCCAAGCCATGTGAAGTCAGTACTTTTTATCCCCATCTCTGTGTCTAGGATTTTCTTTGGTAAAAGCAGAAGCTAAACTCCACAACCCCAAATGTTTGCTTTGTTTGAAATTGTACTTTCAGGTTTTGCAATACATCTAAATTCATATTTGTCTCTTGATTTCATCTCTCAGTTCTTGTGCTTTGTAGTTACTGCACTAGAGATTTAGTTCTGATCACTATGCTTTGTGTGAATAGCATGACCAATCCTGGCCAGAATAGTTGATTTCCTATGTGAGTTTGAAGAAGCTGTCTTCTTCACAGGTGTGGGTGGTCACTGTGGCTCTGCAGACAAGCTAAAGTCTTATTATCTTCATTTTGCGTAGCTACTAATTTTGAAGTTGTCCATCATGATTAATTCTGGGACTAAATCCTGTCAATTACCAACCATGGTGATTTCAAGGTTGTCTCACTAACTTTAAAGAGAGGAACTGAGGAAATACTGATGATCTTCTCTGAAACAGTATTAGAAAACAGTTTCTGAAGTTGGAACTCTTATTAACATGCAGAGCAGCACATTGCCAATTACTCTTCATTCCTACTAGCAGGTAGCACTAAGTTAAGAAAAGGAATGATATTTTGATTGAGTTACTGAACTAGCTCTATTAAATAAAACTCCATCACTGAGCTGACAATCCCTGCTCCTCATTCTGTTGTGCATCTTCTAGGAGGGAACCTGAATGAGAGCAGAGTGCCAAGGCTCAGGACAGATTGCACTGGAGACAGATTGCAGGAGCATTACAATGCACAAAACACTGAGGCAGTGTTCTAAGGACTAGATTTCACCTCTTGCCTAAGTTGTAGGTATTGTGTACACCAAAAGGCCATCCTGAAACAGGAAAGTGGCAGCAATTCTCAAATTTTGGGCTGATGATGCTACTGACAATACTCCACCTGCCAGTTCAGGTCAGATGAGTGTGTGGTGCATGATCTTTGTGAATAATTAACAGTGGACTTTTTGAAACCCCAAAGGCCCAAGCAACTCTTTCTTTCAAATAAAACATATGCAGCACTGACACAGGAATTCTTTATTCCTAGACCATGGTAGAATATAATTTTTCAGTTCTTTAGAAGCTTTTGATTTTCGATTTTTCCCATTCCATCTGGGTTGAAACTAAGACCTTTCTAGTGAAAGCTCAAACCTCAGAACATCATAAGTTAGGATCTTTGTTTAAAATGGAAGATAATCCACATGAACCTTTGTCAGCTCCCAGTTTCTGCCAGAGATTTCTATTTTACCAGCTCAGCTGGGACTCCTGACTACTAGATTACAGACTTGGTATCTCTTGCTGTGCCCTAGTAAGTACTCAATTATTTAAACATGGAATAGCTCCAGCAGATGCTATTGCAAGGAACACATTCCATAACAGCGCAGTCAAGGCATTCGTCAGGGACACTGGAAACCAAGGGTCAAGTCCTTGTACCAGACAGGTTTAAAATCTTATACAAAGAATTAAATTTGTGCTAGACACACAACACCACTGGGCCAGGGGAACATAAGTTCAGCACTAGATTCTTTCCTGGGATGGAATTAACTCCACCACTGTTTATTGGGAAAGTAATTTGACTGTTGGATTTCAGCAGAAATAAGCTCTTACATCTTATAAAATGGCATCCTAAGAAACAACAGAGATCCTCCCCAAACAATAATGCAAAAGTCTAATTGACAGTGCTACAGACACTCTGATAGATATTTGGTATGAAAACAAGATATTTTGTGGAAGTGCAGAAGTTTTATTAAAATAATACAGCATTAAAGCAAATTTCAGAGTTCATGGTGGTGGTTCACATTCTCAGCAACTCAAAAAGAGTTTCTGCAGTGCAATCAACAGACAAAACTGCCTTGGAACTAGAAACTGAACCAAATATTTCTGTTGGGGAAGGGACTCCTGAAATTATGGAGGTTCAGAGAAGATCCATGCAGGTCAACGGAACTTTGTGATTTCACACCTGTAAGAAACCCAGCACACAATCCCTTGGTGATGTAACCAAACCTCTAGAAACTTAGCTATAGTCACTGGGGGAAAGGCATGGTGAGCCTGCTGCTGTATTTCCAAGGCTGCTAAGAGGGCTGGTGGTGTAATTCCCCTCACTTTGGGGGACTTTCATCATGCTGATGTTAGAGCTGCAGGCTATATGTTTTGTGTGGCTCTCAGGGTGTGCAGGAACAGCAGTAGCACTGGATGAGGCTGGACCAGCATTCACGAGCTGGGGACCAGCAGTACAGCCACTGTCCACCCCAGTACAAGGGGCTGCATCTGCCTGGCCACTCCTGAGGCTGCTGAAACCTGTATGAGCTCAGAAGAGTGGGGAGATGGAAAGCAGAGAATCATCCCATATGAAAAGCCCTGATTTACAACAAATGGATGCAATTTCTTCTTTCTGAAACTCAGTGATTTCATGGTATGAATGATTCTCTGACTGCTGCTAAGATAATGCCTTTGTTGAAACTGATACCCTGCAATAATTTATATAAACACTGTTAATGACATATTTGCACTATATATTAATTTTGTCTGTGCCCACTGATTTCTTTCACAAAACAGAGAAATAAAACTTAACACATTTTTCATGTACATCACCATCTGCCTGTCTGATTTCTTAGAAGTGAACAAAAACAGTGTAGGTGACAGTCAAGACAGACAAACTCAGTCACTTCTAAATCATATTTACCTTCCATCACTGCCTTTTCCTTTCTGATTCATCTATAATGAATATCCTCCTCTCTTCATTAGATCCAGTTACTGTTTCTTAGTCTACAGTAACATAATCCACATGGTTTAAAAACACAGTTCCCTATCTCTATTTCTTTCCCTTTACCATTAGTATAATTGGGATGAAGCTTTGCCCATGAGACCTACACAGTAGGTAGAGTTCACAGTAATAAGGGATCGGAGGAGGTTAAAAGAGAGAGACCTTTAAGGCAGGAGGAAACACTGCAGCAGCTGTTCAGATGAACAAGCCTGGGTTTTGTGAGGCTCTGAGCGCCTGCTGCTGCCGCGTTACACATGAAGAACTAAATGTGATGCCCAAAGGCAGAGTATGTGCATTTGACAAGGTAGGATGCCTTCCCCCCTCCTGGGTGCTTTCAGGCACAGCATGAACAGGGCCAGCTCTTGAAAGCCACATGGCAGCAGCTTCTCAGCCACTGCCGCTGCTGCCACTGGTTTTCAGGAGAGGATGACAGGACTTGGCGAGCCCCTTCCTCATGGTTTTCAGAGACAGCACTGCAAGATATCCACATATCACAAGAAAGACGGGAAAAGATTTGTAAAAGAGGGAAATTGTAAGATTTCTATACTATTTAAAATAAATCTCTTACCCTGCACAGTGACTTATCTTTTCCGGGATTATTTTCACAGCCACAGATTTCCCTTACTTCACTAAGTGAATATCCAAAGCAAGACTTTAGTACTAAGACATATGGAAATCAAACAAATCAAGATCCATATAAGCTGCTGTCCTCTGGTTGACCTGTCATGTGTGGAAAGCAATGACAATCTTAATCCTCAGATTTTGGATTGCATCCAGTCTATAAAAACTTGTGGACTGAGAGGAGAGGATTGGGAGGCAGGCTGAGCTGCAACAGGCAGTAGATGCAGATATGGCACAGCAGTGCCCTCAAAGAGCTAAAACCCCACAGATCTGTGGGCTGCATCCCTGTCCACTGCTGCTTCTGTCCAGTTTTTGTTTCAAAGCCTTGAAACAAAAAGCAGCTCTCTGCTGTGAGATCAGTAATTGTCAAAGCCCATCAAACCAGTAAATGGAAACCTTGGGCCTCATCTCTGCTGCTGGGTATTAGAGTTGGCAAAATAGCACTACAGCACATGTCCTGGTATTTGTTTCTGCCAGATGTGCTCTATTTTGTATCTTGGGGGAAAAGGATTGTGCTCTTAACTGGAGTTTATTTCTGTTCCTTTGCCTCTCTAGAACAGAATCCAATATGAACAGTAAACATAATTTGAAAACTGTTTAAGAGGAATATATTACAGTACAGTAATGAAGTGGTCCCTTCTCAGCATATTACTGCCTGGTATTTGACAGCATTTTATAAAGCAGTAGCTTTCCCTCTTCCATTGCAATGTACATGCTGTATCCGGCCTGTTACAAAGAGAGGGCTGGCTCAATCTGTTTGACCACTGTCTCTGACAGAATGCCAAAATACTGCTGTGAGCATCAGAGGAACATGCCAAAGATTAGACAAAGAAATGCTGTGTAAAGCAGCAGAACACAAGTGCTCTGGGCCCTGCGAGGGAGGTTTGCTCTTTGAGCTGCCCAGCTTGCCAGTGGGTCTCTTCCAGCCCATGCACCATCAGGCACAGAAACCGGGGCCAGGGGCCAAGTGCAACCTGAAGAACTGGCAGCCAAAGATGCTGAGGAATGCACTGCACCAGAGTCCAGAAAGGCAAGAGGCAAGGCCTGTCTGTCCTGTCCCCGGGAGGAGCCAGGACAAGGATCAAGGAGCAGAAATTACTGTACTAGAGGAAGGGTGAGGGACAAGGCTCAGTAGCAAAAGGGGTACACAGGTACTGCCAAGAGACACTGCAAGCAGACGAGGACAGCCGAGGTCATTGAATCCTCTACTAAATGAGCAGGGCACACATTTAGTAGCTGGATTTAGCAGACCATTTCAGTGGAAGAGCTGGGCTGTGGGGCTCTGAGCTTGGGCAGAACCTGCTACCTGAGCCAGAGCCCATGCTGTAGTAACAGAGAGAGGATGACATAATGAGGGAGGAGCATTACAGCTTGAGCAACATAGGTCTGCTCTGCTAAACCTACCCTTGCTTATGGAGAGCTGGAACCTGCAACTTTTTTGTCAAAAAGGGATGAGAGTTGTGAGACACCTCCAGCTCCTGCCTGCCTTGCTCCACAGCCCTGCAGCACAGGGGGCACGACCCACCATACTATGGAAAAATCAGGTCTTCAGTGAGGCCATGCTGCCATTACCCTTCAGAAAAATACACTGGTGTGTGGACCAGTAGCATACAAACATATTAGAACCACTCTTTTAAAAAACCCTCGTTTTAACTCACCTGCATTTTTTGCCTTTTGATACTTAACAAAGCTCTCAGATTCCTTTGAACTCTCATTCCAACTCTTTTAAGTAATAAACTCTCGCAAGACAGGCACAAGAAGGAAAAGGTTCCTTCATTAAAGAAATCCTACATAAAACACTACTCTTAGAATAGATTTTAGGTAAGATATTAATGTAGCTGAAAATGGCAGAATTATAGAAGCTCTAATGTAAGATTTGTCACATTTCATGGAAACACAAGTACAAAACAGCACATTTGTAATTCATTACATGAATCTCCATAAAACTCCAGTCTTATAAAATGTAATGTCAGGAAAAATCTGATTAAATGATGCTGTTCTTCCTCAGGGAAAACCTACTTAAATTAGAAGAAATTGTGTTAAAGCCTGAATTTCCTGCTCCATTTCTCCTTATTTACCATTTCAATAAATTTATGCTAGGCTAAAAAATTGCAAAAACCACTGAATGTCAGGTGAACACTAAAAAATATATGCATTTAATATACTCACCTATTTAGACTTAATACTTTTCAGTTGTCTACTTTCAAAGCTGAAGTATTTTCTTTGGGCTTAGTTTTGTCATCTTGACATTTTTAATAATCTGAATGTTTATCTACATTAGTCTCTGGCATAACTGGAGCTTCCTCCTTTAATTTTGGTCAAGAATAGCCCTTGAAGTGGATAGTCAATGCTATTTTGAAATTACATGCAAATATTCTTAGGTATTAAGTGAGAAATTTGACTCTAGATTAATAAAAATCTTTGGTTACCTTTTGCAATAATTGCATCAGTATTCATTCAACTTTGATTTAGGAAGACAGTTGTATTGTGAGTGATTAGATGATTACTGAGAATATATCTGAAGATTATAAAATAATAATAGCTATTTTGTCTTTTCCTGTCTTTGAGTTTGTGTCTATTATGCAGCTGTGAATTCTAGTAATTCTTCTTACTGTTCAAGTTGCTACTCTGTCAAAATATAACCAGCTTTAAAAACACTAGCTAAATTCATACCTTAGACCACTGACACACATGTAGAGGTATTAAGAAATAAAGCTTGATACTCGTCTCCTTAAAATATGGATGTTCACTTCACGTGTCCTGTTGCATATGCTGGACTGCAGGAGAATATGTGGCACTATACGAAGTGTGTGACGTCTGCTATGGCTAACAGATATTAATGAGCTTGCACATCTGTTCTCCTTTAATTTACTGGGCTCATGGCAAAACTGTGAATGCTGCTGCAAAGGCACATTTCATTGGCTGCTTCATTTTCTACATGCTGGAGGCAGCTCAGGGAAAACTGGTTGGGTTGTCTTCTGGCAGGGTAGGGGGTCACCAAGAAGCCAGGTGCCAGTCATCACATTAATTTAGCAGACTTTAGTTTCCTCTTAAACTCTCACTTAGTTTGTCCCTCCTAAATTCATGGTCCCCTCTACTTTAAACTTTGTTCATGTTTTACTGGTGAAATTTTTGGTTGCTTTCTAGACTCATGAATCAGCTGAATCACATGCAATACTCCTGCTGATGCAAGACCTGTTTTGCAGCTTTAATTATATCAAGATATAAAGAATATGCACTTCTGGGCAGCGATTTTCATTATTACAATGATTTCTAGATTCAATGAGTTTTTGATAGATTTTTAGTTTCTTGTCCACCTTTTTGAACACCAGGAAGGGGCCACTGAAATCTTTTGCTGATGTGCTGAACTGCTGTAAGAACTTTGTCACTCTGGATGCTGAGTGCTGGACTTAACCTAAAGGAAACCTTAAGGTCTAAAAAAGGACAATTTTGGCCGAAAACACACCAAAATTCACTGTCAAAATGAAGGTAACATTTGGAATAGAACTTTTATAAATAATAAACAAGGCAGAAAGCAAAAAAAGAACAACGAGGATACCACAGATATCATAACCAAGTGCAAGATAACTGATAAATAAAAAAGAGATGTACAAGAAAGTTATGACTGGCACAGACCCATTTCTATGTAGATGGTGTATAATGCACAGACAGGACTGTTTAACTGATTTTAATCTGTTTTCATAAGAAAAGCGTTTTTAAGTGCATGATGAAGCACTTTCTAGTACTTTCAAGAAGGATATCAAACAGCATGTACAGGAGATAAATACTTTTCAAGCTGTAACCCTGAAAAACTTGCATAGGAGATCCCATTTCTTCTGGAACTCGGTCAAGCTTTTGAATAGAAGCAAGCTCATCTGCCTTTGATCAAAACTTTTTCTTCAGTTAGTACTTAGTTACCTAAGATTTTACTTAAAATGCTGATTTATACCTAGTCAATACCTTGACTCTGAATTAACGCAGAATACATATCTCATTAGCAAATTTGGCATGACAGGAGAAGATCAGAAGATCAAAAGACTTGATGCTGTGGCTCCTACATCTTTGTCAGATGTAGTTGAAGGAATTTAGTTTGAAGTAGAGTTTGTCTGTTTCTGAGATTGAAAGTCTCCATCTGTTGGGGCTCAATGCTCCTCATGGCCACATTGTTTTGAGCTCTAACCTCAGAGAGAGGGAATGCCATGCATTCATAAGCACTTGGAGGGGATTTTCCAATTTAGCTTCCTCCAAAAGTAACTTAAAATCCAAAATTGTGATCCTAACTAAACCAGAACATACTAAATGGAAGTGATACAGGGATTTGCTTCAAACCAGCCCAAATATCACTACAACTGTGAGCATTCATCTAAAGCAAATTTCTTGCTGTGCCACCATCCACGCCTCATCTCCACAGATTTTACCTAAGCCCTGCATTTAAGAGGATGATTCATAACATGATCAACATGTTACAGAAAAAGAAATCAAGCTGTATGCCTCCCCTGTGGTTCTCCAGAGGATCAACTCTCCCTTTGGCAGTGCTGGTTCCCAATAGCACCCTCTAAGCTGGGAGGCTGAATGAAGCACTTGTGAAGGAGCCATGAAAAATGTCTACTGCAGATGATCTACCTGAAGAGAAGAGTAAAAGCTATGAAAGGCTTTTTTTTTTATCATTTTGAAAAGCTATAGTACTATGGCCAGTGCTAGAAAGCTTTACTGCCTGAAGAAAAATTGTCAGGATGTGGAAGAAGAAAAAACAGCAATTTACACAACTTCTTCAGGGCTAAACTGCTATCTCATATTTAGGAGTTCTTGGCATCAAGTATCCTTAGTTACCCGTGGAAACTGGAAACTAGGCCTGTGTGAGTCAAAACCACATAGCTGAACAAAAATAAACACAACAGAAAATCTTCATTTGAGCTGTTGCAGATAATAATTTTTCTATATGCTTTCTTTGGTAAATTGTGACAAAGATTTGAGAGTTGTAATAATTTGGGTGCATTTATTATAAAAGTAAGAAAATAAAGAAATTCTGGACTTCTTTTATAACAAGAGTCAATTGACTTTCAAACACCAAGGAAGATGCAGCTGTGCAAACATGCACAGTACCACCATACTCTGGAAGTCAATCTCTCCAACAATTAGCAAGTAATTTCCCAAGCAAATCTGGCCTGACTGATTCAGCACAGAAACTGGAATTCATAGGTCTCTTCTCCAAAGACAGGACTCCAGCCATCACACTGTAAGTGTAGTACAGGCAAAGAGGAGCCTCTAGTCTCTCTTCTCAAAGCTACTGATTTTTTGGCTAAACTTTGCAAATCAAGTTCTATTGATTGACATTATCACAGAAAGAGAGAATGGTGTTGAGCCTGTAGCGCATGTGCTAATAAGGAGGGTCCATCACATTCTCAGTTGAATCTAAAAGGTTATAATTAATTTTTTTAACAGCTCTTAATGAAAATAAGCTTTGAGTAATGGAAAAGTAAGATTTCTTTTTTCTAGAAAATATTCTTCCTTCCTTCCACATCCTCTACCTAATAGAGCACATGGATGTCAACTTCCTCACTTGCATCTGCCCCTTCTGTGAGAGAAGTTCTCAGATAGGTGCATGCAAAATGGAAAATGTAAATTACAAATCAGCCATCTGTAAGGTAATCATCTGGTGAAGACCAGTAAGCCTTCTCAGGAAAATACAAGAATTTTGGTTAAATTATTATGAGCTGCAGAAATGGGCTCTTGGGTGTCTGTGTATGTGTATACATATAAATAGACACACACATCATAATTCCAGTTTTAGCAAGGGGAATATGCACATCTTGTCTCATTACTCACATTCCATTTTCTACTTTGCCTAAAATATATTTAGTTACATCCCAGCATGGATTATCTTTGAATTTTTGCTTGGAAGGAGTACCCAGCTTTCTAAACTCTTACCTGGCTAAGCTCTTTTCAGAGGAACAGCTCTCCATTCCCTTTTACACTAGGAGTACAGCAGAAGGAACAATTTGCCAGTCTATGTGCAAAAAGCTCTTATACAAAGAAAGTTTTCGCAGGTCTGTTCTGCAGCATGAAGGCAACTCTTTGGATCAGCACTGAGGACTTCTTTTGTTTGTAACATTAATGGCTTGACTTGCTAGCACCTTCCATCCTAGAAGCTGAAAATCATAATGTATTTACTGTTGGTAGGATAAAGTATTAGGGTATTTTTAAACACTTCATCCTGTGTATACCATATGTAAGGAAAACAACCTTAGGTGCAACTTAGCCTACGTATTTCACATTTAATCCCATATTTTTTTTTTTATACAGAATGGTCTGGCATATTTTTCTTCAAATATATGCAATTTCATGTTATGGCTTGCCAAGTTATTTTAAAGAGATTTATAAAGACGGCTCATAAGATCTTCAGAGGCTGAAAAACTGTTATATCTGTAGGAGGGATGGAAAGGAATCTGAAAACCATTTTCTGGAAGGGGCTAATGGATGAGAGCATGAGAAGAACCTAGAAACAATTTCAATGGTATTTACAAGAATGCATTTTTCATTTAGCTCTTGGAAGAGGCTCTCACATGGGTCAAATGTGTCTTGGCAATTTGTCAGTAAAATGCAATTTGAGTTTGAAGCACTCTGAACTAAGCTTCCAGAGTCTTACTTGTGGCCTGATAAGGAAGGATTAATTTCAATAACTGCAGATCTGATTCACTATTTCCTTTCTTAAACCACTAATATCACTAACTTGGTGAATGCACTCCCAAAGTGATACAAAGACCCCTTTGCCAGTAGTAGAGCAACTGTCACCAGGGCCACAGGCTACAGGACAACTGGAGAAACAGTGTCTGTGCTTCTGGCATGTCTACATACCAGAAAAGACAGAGGGAAAAGTAGAGATGAAAGAATAACACCTTAGGCACAGACTTTACTGTGTGACCCCTCACTGTGGCCAGAGCATTTTACTCAGTGTCAGTTTGCTTAGTCTCCCAAGGCAGCTGAATTCTGGGGCCAAATAATCTATTCCAGCAGGTCAGGGGAGTTCCCCACTGAACAGGCAATCACCCAAAACAGCAACTAATGAAGGTGGTAGGCACACCAAAAGTATTTAAATGATGACAGAAAGGAAAACTTAAAAAAAAAAAATCCTGTTCACAAAGATGATAAATCTCTTTACAAATCATATGACAGTTGGTGGTACATCCACTACCCCTGTTTACACACCCTTTTGTGAAATAGCTGCTTTACAGTCACACAGAAAATGTTGACCATAACCCACCACACATCATTCTCCTGAGAATCCATATGGAAATCTTAATGTCTGATCCCCATTTCTGGTCACATAAAACTTCTCTTGAGTTCTAATGCTCAAATGCTACAAGGAGGATATTACTTCCTTTCCATAGCAGTTATGGGGAACTCTTCTCAACAACAGCTTGCTGATGTATTTTGCTGATACTATGACTTTGCTACATAAACTCATGACTGTATTTTGCAAACCTTCATGCACAATTAAGTGTCATTGCTTTTTCTCTTAAGTAGGAATAATCTTGATTTGATTAAAGAGCATCTAATAAACAAAGTATAGTTTCTACTCAGAGAGAACAGCATTTAAGTTACTTTTTTTTTGCCCCTAAAGAAAAAATAACTGCCAGTGGAAAGGACATAAAGGTAAAAATGCTGTATTGGATAATTCATTTACATAACACATCTAAAATGCTATTGTTTAGGATAAAGATTATCTTTGTTTAAAAAAAAAAGCAGCAAAAATCCTTCTGGCTGTTACTATGCTACTATATAGACATTTGGTGAAGATTAGGACTATTACTCTAAGTCTCAGTCAAGCAGTGCTTTTAAATACGTCATTACATGGAACACTGCAATTACACAGAACAGTGACTTCCACAAAACTAATTTTAGACTCATTAATTCTAGTAATTTATGCCTACCATCACCATAAGCAAATGGGAAGAAGAACTCATTTTATGACTGCTAGCTGAAAGAAGATACAAGAGGACTGGAAGTGATTGCCTGGACTAATATTTTATTTAGTTTTTCCTCATATAGAATGAGTTTTCTAGAGAATCTGTAAAAACATAGAAATGGAATGACACAGTACATTGACTGGCCAAGGTTGGCAAATGTTATGTTATAAAATAATCCTATAAATATCTATATATCTCCAAGTGGTTAAACAATAAAATACCAATAGAAAGCACTAGGAATAGGTAGAGGATTTTCTAGGTTTTGTAAAAACAATAGCAGTCCTGAGTGCACAATGCAAATAGGCTCTTCTTTGCAGTCCTTGATCTGGAACTCTTGTCATGGTCTGTAGAGAATGTAATGGTTTGTCCAAGCTCCCCCACAGATCACACATAGAAAAAGAAAGCCTTTGATGGAACTTAGAAAGGTCAACAGCTCAATTTCTAATCACTGTATTGCTGAAAGTCAAGAAGTCTTTAAAGGTTGTTGGGCTAGTGAGATGCAGGGAGTTACACAAGGAGTAAAGAATTAATGTGTAATGATTCAGATTGCTCATAGAATAAGGAAGGATAAAGGCATTCCACGAGTGTCATTTTCCCTGGGACTGAAATTTAGAGCAATGTAGACAATCATAGTGATTTTGAACAACCTGACCCACACTGCCCAACTGGCTAGAAAAGAAGAAAATAAAAAAATTCCATCTTTCTGATAAAACTCCAGAGGGAATCTTATTCATGAGATGCAGAATAGTCATTTGATTAATATCAAATAGCTTTTCTGACAAATTCTACAATATTTTTGGATACTCCTTGCCCTTGTAGGCCCAGTTTAGAGGCCTAGCTGAATCACTCACAAATGTATTTCCGAATATGTTGTTCAATGTGTTCCATGACATTTTAAGTAAAATATACAATGAATACATTTTCCCAGTTCTCAGATGACTCAAGTAATTAAACAAAACTGGGACTTGGCCAGGACATGGGAACTAACAAAATTACTAACAAAATTACTGAAAAATGTCACGGGAATTTTTAATGACACAAAAAAATTATAATACAGCTTTCTCTCTCCTTTCTGGACTCATGGGGGAAGATTAATTGGGTGCAGGCAGAGAGAACACGGTCTAGTGACTGAGCAGAAGCACTGTCTGGGTGTAATTACTGCCAAGCTACAATATAATTACCTAAAGTGTGAGAGGTGGAGAAATCTCAGTGTGACATGTCAGCAAGGAGTACGGGGCACGACAGGCAATATGAAATGTGGAAAGCAGCGATGCCTGCACACTCATTCCATGCTTCATTGAAAGCATTTCATAAATGTAAAGATATCGAGCAGTGAGAATTTAGGGAATGCTAGAATTAGTGGTTTTTATTCAGCATTTGTCCTTATTTACCCTTCCCCTTGAAGGCATAAGAATAGTTTTTAATGACTTGAGCCCATACAGTTTTTTTTCCATAAGCCTCCTATCTCATTGAGTGACTGCAGGAAAGGGCACTTGATGTTATCTCCTTGCTCAATATATTGTGCACATTTCAGTAGAGAAGCTCTCTCCCAAATGTAATAGATACCTTCCTGGGCTGTTCTGCAGTATACAGAGGACCATCAGGTGATTTGAAAATTTTATTTATATATTTTCTTGACCTGTAAGGTACAAGAATAGATACCAGAAGAATTTTACACATATGTTACTAAGTGAAATAGAAATTGAAACTAAGACTACCTACCCCTTTTAAGCTCCTTTTGAGATGCCCCAGGACAGACTGTTCAGCAGAGGTAACGTTTGTACAGTGGTTAATATATTCTGAGAACAATTCTTTTAAGTTAAATTGTGCCGGGCTTTCCCAATACTTCCCCAGATTAGAACCATGCTGCTCTCAGGCAAGGCACAACTGTACAGAGAAACCTACAATTAAAGGCTGTGGCAAGTCTGGTTTGTGTGCCTTGCTCACTAAAGCACAGAAAGGAGCAAGAACTAAGGAAAGAATCCTATTTTCTTGGACCAGGGTAACCTTAACTGTATGAGTATCCTACCTTTCCTAACAGTTCCATGCACTGCACCCCTCAGCTCTTGCAATGACAGAAGCAGTATGCAAACAGCAGTCTTCCTAATTGTACTTAATTTTCCATTTGAGTGAATGGCAACACAAAGAAACATTCTCTTATGACAGACCAAGAGATTCCCCTTCTAAAGATTGTGAACTTACCAGGAATAGTTTGACAAAACCTACAAAACTGGTTTTCATTAAAAATATAAAATTAAAATATTTTGAACAAAGTATTCTGTTATAAATATAATTCATATAGGACCTGATTATCTTACACATTCTGTGGTGAATGGGGGAGGGGAACAAAGTTTCACAAAGCTTTGCACTAAATCAAGGATGGTGGTTCATACATCTATTTTGACTTGGATCTTTAGTTTCCAAGCATGATTTCCAATAGAAGCAGGAACAAATCTTAAGTTAATTAATTAGTTCAGAGCATCTGAACTGATATATTCACTCCCAAATTTATGCAGTCTACTCCCTTTCTGAAATTTCACTATTTAAAAAGCAAAATATTCATTCTATCTTTCTTTTACAAACCCATTAAGGGTTTTTTTTCTGTTCCAAATAACTTAGGGCAGTTGAAGTCTGCTGCCAGCATGTCTCCCTGCATCTCACAAAGCATTAACAGACTATTTCCTGAGCCTCATACTTCCCTAGTTTTAACATCCTAAAATCAAATTACAAGCTCAAGGATCACAATCACAGCCCGGTACTGAAGCCTAGCTTCTTTTACCCTATGAAATGAATATTGCTTGAGAAGAAAATCAATACCAAGCCTTGTATAGTGAACAGCAAAGATACCAAAGCATTGCTCCTTTTCTACTGCAGCACTGCATTTTGAAATCAAAATCAGCACAACAGCTTTCGCAGCTAATGGGCTGTGCTGGTGAGCACTGCTCTGTTCCTGTAAAGATCTGTGCACAAGGCACTGCAAACAAGTCTCATGAGAGCAGATGAGATTTGTCAGAGGCAACTCTTGTTCCAATTGACATTGTATTCTGATGCTGACAACTGAAGGCTAAAGTTCTAATCAATTAATTTTCCTTTCACTATAAACATTTTCTTTTTCTTGAGAAGGTCCATTCAATCTAGAAAACTGATGGCCCTTGGCAGTACTGGTTATTCCAATGTGGCCAGTAAATATGCAAGAATTTTTCCCTGAGTTTTCATCTCTGTCTGGAGCAGGGGCTCAAGGAATGAACAAAAGCACAGAGTTTCAGCAAGCCAATAACTGACGTATTTACAGAAATGAATGGTTCTGTTTTCTGATCTGTTTTTGATCTCTGCACAGACAAACAAATAACTTAAGTGGGAATTTTGCTTGTGTAATGAATTTAGGAAGCCTTCCAAAATAGGAATAGGATGTGTGGAGAGCAGCAGTACAATAAATAGCCATGTTTTCCCCCCCAATTATCTGCAGAGAAATAACAGAGATTGGACTGAGGAACAGAATTCAAGTTTCAAATGAAAAACAGAATAAAGATATTCTGATATACTTTATTTCTGACCTCTGAACCTCCAAAAGCCAGGTACAGGCATTATATATGAAAACTGAGAGAAAGACTACCACTATTTTCTTTGACTCTTAGAAGCATTTTAAAAACTACTTAATATTAATATAAATTATTCACAGCAGGACACATTAAGATAGATCCCTGTCATGCAAATGGCAGGAATGTATAGAATTTGTAAAGAGAAATTCCAGATGGGCAGCTAAACCCTTCCTGAGTTGCAATCATACTTTGTCAATATTTACCATTTTCCAGATCACTGGCTTTTTCTTGGCTTTTGTACTCTTTGTTTTACCACTGAGAAAATACTGTGCAGTGAAACTGTTCATTAATCCCTGCAAACATGTTCTGGAAGAGCATAAATAAAGAAAAATGCTGTTTACTTAGATGAGCAATCATAAGCAATATAAACTGGGCTTGAGGGACAGTACAGTACAGAACTATAGTCTCCTTTATCCTAAGTAAAGGCCATTCACTATGGGCTCTAGGATAAATTTCTAGAACTCTTGTGACATCAACTTGTTTTCCCCTAAGCTTTTATGGAAAGAACAAGAAACCCCAAGTTCCATATTCAATTGAAATATATGTTTCCTTCAGCTGGAAAGGAATGGAATCTAGAATTCTGTCTGGCTCAGATGATACGAAATGTCTATCAAGTTGATCTGCCTGATGTTTGGTTTTGATCTGGACACTGAACAACAAACCCAAAAAATCCATTGTTACATTGCCTCAGTGAACAAGAATTCAATCCAAATTGAGGGGATTTTTACTTTGTTTAATGACACACTATCCACAGTGGTGCCAGTGATTTAAGGTAAGGATCTGGTCAATGCTAATCTTGTCAAGCCAATGCTTTCATGTTCATAAATGATATTATGAAGAAGAAATAAAGAGCCTGGTAATATGGGTATCTAATCCTGGCCCTGAGTGAAGATGTCAGTACTGTGCCACACAGAAAATCCCTCCAGACTGGATCTGGATACTCACTTGCACACAGTCTTCAGCTAGTACCTTCCTTTTCAGATATTAAACTTCATAAGGTATTCCACAGTGTGTGAAAAACTTGTGCACACTAGCCCTTAATGGGAGGGGAGGGCTGCTTGAAGCACGAATTTGATTGTTTGGAGCAAAGCTTTTGGCCCAAACTGCATGATTCAGTCCATTTACATCATGAAATGCTATATTAAATCTAAAACCACATTATCTCACCCATTGAGCAGTCTTTTATTAAGTGTATTATAAACTAGTCAATTATATATTGGAAAAAAAACCAGTGCAGTGAATAGAGTAGATCTCGATTTTACACTGTCCTGAGAGGCATCTGAAATTTCCCTGAGATCAACACCCTGAACAGAAAAATACTGATTTCAATGGGGCTTATGGAAATATAATCTCATATGAATTCTATGCAACAGACGGACTGAAGTATTTGGGACCTGCATGCTTGGGGTTTATCCGCCAAAACACAAACAGTAACGGGGAGTGTGGTAAATGCTATCAAGTAGTTTGAGAAGCAAGGATCCTTTTACCTTTTTCACTTACATACTCTTGGGCTGGCTGGGCAAAGCACTAATGTACTGTCTAGACATTTATATAGAAGCTGATTTGGTTTGTAGGAGAGTGAGCCATATAAATTGCTAAATACCCTGTATCTTACATGAGCCATCTTCAACTGCCATATATTTTATTAAGATGAGCATATTAAGAGGCATAAACTCTATATGGTAAATCCTGAAATGCTCCATGTAACTCAATTTTCATAGATAAGAAATGCAAAACAGTCTTACCAGCGTACCATGACTTTCTGCAGGAAGTAAATCCATTAGAAAATGAAAGCTTTCTAATGCAATGACAGGGCGCAGTCTCAGCATCTGCATGTGGGACTGGCACTCACAAATTATTGTTCCAGCTGCCACCAGGCAGCTCCCTTTATCAGATCTAATTTACTTGTCTTTTATCAAGCCATGTGAGAGACATCTTAATCATGAAGGACGGGATTTATCTTACCTAATGTCACCTTTCTGAGGTTAGGGAGATGGTACTATCCTCAAGGCAATGCTTAGGGTCAGGGGAGTGGGGCTACTCTTTGAGATGCCTGTTCCTGTTGTGGGATTGAGTCCATGACTCTCCTGTCTCTTGCTGCTATGACGAGATCGCAGACATTTGGCTTTAACTTTGGTTTTAGCCTTCTAAAGCAGATTGGGATGAATCCTGTGTTTCTTCCTCAGAATACTAATGACAGAGGTGAACCAAGGTTTTAAAATTTGGAACTGGAGACTCATCGTTTCCCCAGATGATGGCTATGTGATGCTTTTTTTTTTTTTTTTTTTTTTTTTTTTTTTTTTTTTGTTAAGTCCATTAGAGAGAGGATCTCACTGGTATTTGGACTGGCACTATACTCAATCAGGCTAAACTGAAGAAAATGTCCCTGTGAGATATCAACCACACAGTTAATATGATTGACTGATCTAAAGGCAGCTGAAAACATTAGGCACTAATACAGCATTTGCCAGTTTGCTGCTCCAGTGGCTGGTAAGCACAAAATCTGACATGAGAACAAAACTATCAATCTGAAAACACCTGATTTCCCTTATTATCCACAGAAGGTGGTCCAAACTGGATACTTTGTTTATCTGATACTTTGCCACACATTTTTGAATGCAAATAGATTGAAATAGCAATAATATGGAGGACATCAGATAGTTGCCTAGATCATGTTTGGTACCTCTGAGACAACTGAGATGAAAAGATGATTTAATGAGAACATGAAAATATGTTTAGTTATAATATTAGATATTAGGGTCTTGTTAAAATCACGTTCCATCCGTATTGCTTTCTTGGCCCCACGTTGGGCCCCTCCCTGGGGGTTCCTTTGTTGGGGAGAAACCCTCCTGAAGCAGTTCTGTGTCAGGAAAAGGAGACACACAGGACTTTTTTGGTCTTCAGCTTCTTGTTTATTGTTATCTAAAGTTTTGCACGCTGTCTATACCAGACCCTGCTTGCTGGAAAAGGACCACAAAAATGGCTAACAATCTCTTGTTACAAGGTCTTTTAAGACCAAGCTATCCAATTAAGAAATGACACCTAGATTATTTTCCCTTTTAACCCAATAACTGATCCCTCAAAGCCTGCAATGTGGACTTTTCTGCCCAATTACAAGACATCACCCAAACCCATGGAGAAGAAGGAAGAAGAAGGTGAAGAAGAACAACCTGCCTCTGCCCTAAAACCTCCATCTTGTTCCCATCTACAACATATTAAAAATCCCAAAACCTAAATTTCTCACACAAGTGACATGCCATACTACTCTCTATAATCTATTTCACACTTTTGTGGACTCTAGTCTATCTTGAAGTCTTGGAAGCTTTCTCATGAATGCACATCAAAGTCAGTGCTTTTCTGGGGGGTCAGGACCCCTCAGAGCAGACAGAGAAATATTCCCTGTGCCCTGGGTTCCCACACATCTGGCCTTCCTTAAACAGTCTCCTGCTTGAGCTTTATTGTGCTCTTGAAACCAAACAGGTTGAAATCTTCTCTAAAACACAAAGATTCAGCAGCACTCAGAGATGCTGTGATTAAGGAGCCAAGCAGTGCGCAATACATAGTGTTGCATCACCAGCCTCAACTGTTAATGCCTTGTTGATATACCAAAACATGAGTTTATGTTCTATAATACTGACTAGGCTAAATATATTGTGACCAGGTTTTATTATTACTAAATAGAAAGCTCTGTGTATTAAAAGAAAAGAAAATGCATGTATTTTAATGAACTATATGTGTGAGTAAACTGACCAGCTTCAGTAAAATTACACAAATTGACCTCAATGTTAGTCAAGGCATTTTCCCAAAATGTTATTTTCTTATCTTTTCCATTTTCCTTTCCTGTAAATCAAGTTAATCCAAATATAAATTGTGTAAAATAGAATGAATAACTGTTCTGAGGTCAAAAGTGGGTCAAAGAAGGATAAAGAATTAATCTCAAGAACAAAGACCATTGTATTTCAGATATGCAGCTCCATAAATTTTAAATGAAATTTGGCAGGCTGAGCCTGGTGTGATTGACATCTTTTTCTAGACACCACAGTCTGAATTCAGTTTGCTCCTATGCATGTCCACATGTGTGAGAAACACTACTGAAGTGAAAACATGACCTACTTTATGGGAATTGATTAATTGCCATCATCCACAAGAAGTGCATTAATTTAATTCAATGAATTAGTTTGATTCAAATTCATTGATTTATCTTTTTTTTCTGGGCTAGATAGTAGTCTTAATTAATTATAATATGCCATAAAAGTATATCCAAATATCATTTAACTATAGAAAGCTTGGTGTCAGCTAATATTCTGCAGTTCCCAGTAGTTGGAAAACCAATCTGTAATACAATGACAAGACATGTGACTGCTTTTACACACACCACTATCAGGAATTCCTAACATGATTCATCTACCAAGGGTAGTTCTGAATACCTGCTGATGCAATATAATAATCTTAGAAATTTGATTAAACCTTGTTAGTGGCAGCATCCCTCTTTTTCACATAGTTATCACAGTATTGGCTGCCTTGCTATATGGGATAGATCTTTCTCTCAGTTTGTTGTTTGAATTTTCTTCCTGTTTTGATATTCAGCTTGAGAATTGTAATAGCAAACACAATGAAAGTACAGTACTGCTGGAACACTGCTTACAGAATCAGCCCAGGGGACAAGCCACAGCAAGGTATTCTAGTCAAAGCTAATGGCTAAAGATTGATCCTAAGAAAGAAAATGAAGGAAAAACTGGTCAAAGGCTAAAAATCCAATCTGATGCTCCAGTACACATCCAAATATATATACTTTAATGACTTTAATTATGGAGGAAATGAGGGCATTAGAGATAATACTGCCTTGCCTAGCACAGCCTCTTCTTCCTCAAAAAGGCATTCACTTTACTTTCAAGACTCTGAGATTCTTTACAAGAGTTAATATCCTGTGATTTACCTCACACATCACGGTAGTGGACAAGAACTTCTACATCAACTAATAAGCAGCTACTCTAAGTTTTGTGACAAACTTCACAAGAAAATTTCAGAAACTTACTTTTCATCTTTCCTATGTTCTGTAGCATGCTCAATTAAGTCACAGTTATGGCCACACACAGAGAAAGATATTTCTTCTGCTTGATTTTACACTCTGGTTTAAATTTAGTTTTAGAAACTTAGCCATCTGTCTAAATTTATTGGTAATGAATGGTGATAATTGACCCTGAAAAAGAAGCCCCAGATGAATGGACTTCAGCGCAAGAATCCCAAAACTTCATGTGACAGAAAGGTACTTCAGAGCTGGGGCCTGACGCTATTCCTCAGCTGGAATCAATTGCTATCAGACATCTCCTTTTTGCAGCTGGGATGTTCCTGTCCAGCTGGGAGGTCCTTCTAGCATGAGAGGATAGGAGTTGTGGATAAAACAACACAGGGTGCTGTTTGTCTAGAGGATGAAGGCTTGGTGTTTTTGTGGCAGAACATGTCCAACAGGGGAGATGCCCATAGGACCCATTCCAGGGATCTTTATCAGCTTCTCAGTAAAGGACTGTCAGACAAAACTCGGCGCTAAACAGGCTCCAGAACTAATGCTTGCTTGGCTACTTTGTAACTAGTAAAAAGTACTCCACCAGTGTGGAGGAGGATGAGTGGGAACATTTTGGTTCACCCATGTGGTATTCACATTCTCTGAACAGAGAGAGAAAAATCCTCTCTGAGGATTTTTCCTGGGAAGCTGTGAGACACAGTGAGAAAGCTCAGAGAAAGAAGGAAACAATTCTTATCTGTATTCGCTTCTCCTGTTGTTTGGCACATGTGGAATGTGTTATGGAGATTGTTTACTGAAGAATGATTTGTTAATTGGACACCGGTTATGGTCGTTTGGATTGATGGGCCAATTGGGTCAAAGCTGTGTCGTGACTGTCTGGAGACAGTCACGGGTTTTTCTTTAGTATCTTTTAGTATGATATAATTCTAGTTTAGTATAGTATTAATGTAATATAATTTAGCTTAATAAAAGCAATTTATTCAGCCTTCTGCAACATGAAGTCAGAGCGCATTATTCCCCCTTCAAGGGCCACTGTTTCAGTACACCCACTCCAACACGAGCAAGTAGTCAGCTCAGGGTCTGTAGGACTGAAATTCCTCTGCCCAAGCAGAAAGAAGAAGGAACTATGATTTTGTCAGCAATTTGATATGCTTCAGATTATTTGACTGGATACTTAGCTGATTAAAATCAACATAAACCAAACTGATATTTTTTGGTCAAGGTATAGTTACTTTTTGGTAAGTATGCGATCCATTGTATTTTCTAATATTGAAATATCTGAAGTAAAAAGATTAAAGTATTTGTCATCTTGATGTCTCAGCCCAATTAGCTGCACAGTCCTGACAGAGTTACAGAGAAATTTCTTTTTTCATCATTAGGTGCCAGACATAAGAACAAATGTCATTTCTGAAAGTGAAGATGAATATATAAACTACAAAAACAGTTCTGAGAATTTATATAGTGCCACAGAACATTTTCCCTGAATTTGTATTTAGGAATTAAGGTTTGCTACGGTGACTGAGCCCAGGTGCACTGGCTGACGTCCACATGAGCAATTACATTCAGCTTAAATTCCTCTTTTCAGAAGAGCAATGCACTCTCTCTTCATCCTGACACATTGTATGGTGGCAGTGTCTATTATTTCAAAGATGCACCCAGCCTCAGAGACACCTGTACTTTATTGATAGCGGAAAAAATCCTTGTACCCACAGCTCATATTCTCTTTCAGACACTGCTCTAATTCACAGAACAGACTTGCTATTGCAGGTCTTGTGTAGAAGTGCCTACCCTGTTTTGCAGACCATTTTGAGAAGGACAGAAGAGCAAGTGAGTCACCTGGGTGACAGCTAGTCCTTCCAAACAGTGAGAAACAAGAAAGCATAAAGGGAGGGAAAAAGAGCTCAAGATCATAACAGCTGTCTCCTGTGTCCAGAGAAATCACTACAACATCCCTTCCTAAGCTTGTCTGGAAAAGCAGAGAATAGCTCACATCTGCCCCAGCCATCAGTCAGCGAGATGTGCACAAAACCTTAAAATACATTATTTATCCCAAAGACTAAAAAAAAAAGTCCTCAGTCCTTTTTCACATCTAATATTCCACCTGGAGTAAGTACTATGTTGTATCCTTATTACTCAGCCTACCCCTGCGCCAGACAAACTGTGTTGCCACTGATGTGTGAGAACTTGCAAGGACTGGATGAGGAAAGTCAAAGGATAAGGCAAGAGTATGATACAAGTATGATCTTACCATTCATCAGTGTACTAGTTTTTTAGTTTTTCACTTTGATTTGTCATCCTCCCTCCCTTTTTCCTTCCTCAGCCACAGCTTTCTGTCTCAATGCTATACATTCTTTTCTTGGTTTCATTACCAAGAAAGGTTTGCTTGTAAATACATTAAGTGTCTTAAGATGTTTAGTCATAAAGTGTGGAAAAGGGCACCTTTTTTTTTTCATGGAAGTAGCAGCACTGTGCACTGCTATCTGATGCCACACCATTTAAACAATGGGCATGCCTTTATTCTCTTCTTCAAATCTCTGTCTTCCACTTTTTAGTGTTTTTTTTTTCTTTTATCTTATTTTGTATCTGAATCTGCTTCAAAATCTTTAAAACCATATAAAGACAGTGCCAAATTCTACTCCACTATAGGTAAATAATGACATATTTATCTTTTACCTCATTAGGAGTTTACTAGAAATGCTGTTACTACCCATGATGCCACCACGGGACAACAAAGGATTTTTATGAAAAAAGCATACAGAAAAATTTGTTTCTACACAAAAAACTATTAACAAGTATTTTTATTGTATTATCATTCAACATATGGGAGGGGAAAATAAATGCAGTGGTGTATTTGCCAAATGGAAAAATACCAGCCTGGTTAAACGGGAAAAATTATTTGCAGACTTC